>NC_092711.1:58560101-59160101 GCF_047496885.1 Scyliorhinus torazame
CTCCTTAATCACCTGAGGCTGCGCTCCCTCCTGCTCCCACACTCCACCTTAATCCCCTCCTGAGGGGGTGTTCCCTCCTGCTCCCCACCTCCTTAATCACCTGAGGCTGCGCTCCCTCCTGTTCCCACACGACATCTTGTTCACTGGAATAACTCACCCAACCCTCAGTGTGAAAATGTCACCGGTCTCCCACTCCCCCCAGAGACACTGACTCCTGCCTCTCCCCCCCACCCCCGCCCCCCCAGAGACACTGAGACTCCTGCACCCCCCCGCCCCCCAGAGACACTGAGACTCCTGCACCCCCCCCCCCCCGCTTCCAAAAAAACAAAAGAGCCCAACACTTGAGTACCCATCAGAATAATGAAACCCCAATAATGACGGACAAAGACACATTGACATTTATTCTGTTTCTCTCAGGTTCGAACTCCTGTCTGAGGATTCCTCGCCGAGGAAGGATTCTCTTTGTGTCGTCCAAGCTTCAAAATCAACTCTCCTCGGGAAGAGAAAGCTGGAAATTGATTACAGCAAAGCATTATAGAAATAATAAAGGCACAGCAACATCCTGGGACTGCCCCCAATCTGTTTTATAAAACCCATTTTATAAACACGGCCGAACGCTGCAACAGTTTAGTTGTTTCAAAAAAATATATTTTTATTGATAACAATAACAAAAGCAATAACAACATAACCATCAACATAGTGAAGGAGATATTTCCCACCCAACCCCTTCTGTACATCCCTTAACCATATTGCACTTCCCCCCCCCCCCTTCAGAGTGCTGCTTCTGCCGACACTTTAATTCGCCCCCAGAAAGTCGACGAACGGCTGCGTCCTCCGAGAGAACCCCAGCATTGACCCCCTCAAGGCAAACTTTATTTTCTCCAGCTTGAGGAACCCAGCCATGTCACTGAGCCAAGTCTCCACGCTCGGGGGCTCCGAGTGCCTCCACATTAAAAGGATCCGTCTCCGGGCTACCAGGGAGGCAAAGGCCAGAACGTCGGCCTATTTCACTCCCTGTACTCCGGGATCTTCTGACACTCCAAAGATCGCCACCTCCGGACTCGGCACCGACCGGGTGTCGAGCACCTTGGACATTGCTCGAGCAAAACCCTCTAAACTTCGGGCATGCCCAAAACATGTGGACGTGGTTTGCTGGGCTTCCCGCACGTCTCGCGCATCTATCGTCTACCCCGAAAAACTTGCTCATCCTCGCCACCTTCATGTGTGCCCGGTGTACCACCTTAAACTGTACTAGGCTGAGCCTGGCACATGATGAGGAGGAATTAACCCTGCGGGCATCCGCCCACAGACCCGCCTCTAACTCCCCACATAACTCCTCCCACTTGCCCTTCAGTTCCTCCACCAGGGTCTCCTCCGCCTCCAACAAATCCTGATAGATATCCGACACTTTCCCCTCCCCCACTCTCCCTGCTCACTCCAGGACTGGTATTTACCCTCTCCCCCTCTGTCTTCCCCCCCACCCTCTTCCCCCTCTGTCTCCCCCCCCACCCTCTACCCCCTCTGTATCCCTCTCCCCCTCTGTCTCCCCCCCCCAATATCTCCCCCTCTGTCCCCCTCTCCTCCCCCCCTCAGACTCCCCCTACCCTGCAAGTTTCCCCAATCTCCCTGCATATTTCAGCTTCTAATTCCTGTTGACTGTTTGGGTACAATCCCAATGAGGTCACCATCCCATCCTTGGTTCCACCCACAAAACATCACTGGATGATTCCTCGGTTATTTCATCTCTTGACTGCTGCCGTGACGCTCCCCTTACTGAAAAAGGAAACTCCCCTTTCCTGCACCTCTGTCCCGCCTGAAGCACCTAGCCTCCTGCTCTGTGTGAAAAACATCCCCCGGTACTTTACATTGGAACCTGGGGAGATAATCGACAATGTCCAGAGGGGCTGCGTCACAAAGAGCAGCGTCGTCACTGACCCGGGATGGGGTGGGTATCTCTGGTTTGATCAGGTTGTAGCCCCATTGGTGCCGTTCTTCTCAATCCTGTTGACCAACGCTCTGACAGTCAGACACATTTTACTCAGCAGTCGGGTCCGGAAGGCACTGAGGGCCCAGAGTCAGGGAGACAGTCGCAGCGACCCAGAGATGGAGAGCAGAAGGAAGTCAATGATTTTACTCTTCAGCATCTCCGGAACGTTCATCCTCCTCTGGACCGTGTCTGTTATTACATTTTTCTATATGGATGTGGGAGGATTATATTACATCACCCGTCCGGAATATAATTTACAAATAGTCGGATATATGCTGCAGGATTTAAATTGCTGCACAAACACATTTATTTATGTGGTGACTCAGTCCAGGTTCAGGGAGCAGATCAAGGTCGCGGTGAAATATCCGGTCACATCAATTATTAAATTAATGAGAAAATAAAACTGACTGAAAACCCCTCAGCCAATCAGGAGGTCCAGCCGCTGACTGACAGTCTCTCAGCCAATCAGGAGCTCCAGCCGCTGATTGACACCCTCTCAGCCAATCAGGAGCTCCAGCCGCTGACTGAAACCATCTCATCCAATCAGGAGCTCCAGCCGCTGCAGACAGCCTCTCAGCCAATCAGGAGCTCCAACCGCTGACTGACAGCCTCTCAGCCAATCAGGAGCTCCAGCCGCTGACTGACAGCCTCTCAGCCAATCAGGAGCTCCAGCCGCTGACTGACAGCCTCTCAGCCAATCAGGAGCTCCAGCCGCTGACTGACAGCCTCTCAGCAAATCAGGAGCTCCAGCCGCTGACTGACTGCCTCTCAGCCAATCAGGAGCTCCAGCCGCTGACTGACAGTCTCTCAGCCAATCAGGAGCTCCAGCCGCTGATTGACAGTCTCTCAGCCAATCAGGAGCCCCAACCGCTGACTGCCAGCCTCTCAGCCGATCAGGAGCTCCAGCCGCTGACTGACAGCCTCTCCCCCAATCAGGAGCTCCAGCCGCTGACTGACAGCCTCTCAGCCAATCAGGAACTCCAGCCGCTGACTGACAGCCTCTCAGCCAATCAAGAGCTCTAGCCGCTGACTGACAGACTCTCAGCCAATCAGGAGCTCCAGCCGCTGACTGACAGCCTCTCTGCCAATCAGGAGCTCCAGCCGCTACGAACAGCCACTCAGCCAATCAGGAGCTCTAGCCGCTGACTGACAGTCTCTCAGCCAATCAGGAGCTCCAGCCGCTGACTGACAGTCTCTCAGCCAATCAGGAGCTCCTGCCGCCGACTGGCAGTCTCTCAGCCAATCAGGAGCTCCAACCGCTGACTGACAGTGTCTCAGGCAATCAGTATCTCCTGGCGCTGACTGACAGCCTCTCAGCCAATCAGGAGCTGGGTCTGGGGCGTGGGGGACACTGACAGTGCTGGCTGTGTGGTGGGAGCACTGACAGTGCTGGCTGTGTGGTGGGAGCACTGACAGTGCTGGCTGTGTGGTGGGAGCACTGACAGTGCTGGCTGTGTGGGGGGAGCACTGACAGTGCTGGCTGTGTGGGGGAGCACTGACAGTGCTGGCTGTTTGGGAGAGCACTGACAGTGCTGGCTGTGTGGGGGGAGCACTGACAGTGCTGGCTGTGTGGGGGGAGCACTGACAGTGCTGGCTGTGTGGTGGGAGCACTGACAGTGCTGGCTGTGTGGTGGGAGCACTGACAGTGCTGGCTGTGTGGTGGGAGCACTGACAGTGCTGGCTGTGTGGGAGAGCACTGACAGTGCTGACTGTGTGGTGGGATCACTGACAGTGCTGGCTGTGTGGTGGGAGCACTGACAGTGCTGGCTGTGTGGTGGGAGCACTGACAGTGCTGGCTGTGTGGTGGGAGCACTGACAGTGCTGGCTGTGTGGGAGAGGACTGACAGTGCTGACTGTGTGGTGGGAGCACTGACAGTGCTGGCTGTGTGGGGGGAGCACTGACAGTGCTGGCTGTGTGGGGGAGCACTGACAGTGCTGGCTGTGTGGGGGAGCACTGACAGTGCTGGCTGTGTGGGGGAAGCACTGACAGTGCTGGCTGTGTGGGGGGAGCACTGACAGTGCTGGCTGTGTGGGAGAGCACTGACAGTGCTGGATGTGTGGGGGGAGCACTGGCAGTGCTGGCTGTGTGGGGGAGCACTGACAGTGCTGGATGCGTGGGGGAGCACTGACAGTGCTGGCTGTGTGGGGGAGCACTGACAGTGCTGGCTGTGTGGGGGGAGCACTGACAGTGCTGGCTGTGTGGTGGGAGCACTGACAGTGCCGGCTGTGTGGGGGAGCACTGACAGTGCTGGCTGTGTAGGGGAGCACTGACAGTGCTGGCTGTGTGGTGGTAGCACTGACAGTGCTGGCTGTGTGGTGGGAGCACTGACCGTGCTGGCTGTGTGGAGGGAGCACTGACAGTGCTGGCTGTGTGGGGGAGCACTGACAGTGCTGGCTGTGTTGTGGGAGCACTGACAGTGCTGGCTGTGTGGGGGGAGCACTGACAGTGCTGGCTGTGTGGTGGGAGCACTGACAGTGCTGGCTGTGTGGGGGAGCACTGACAGTGCTGGCTGTGTGGGGGGAGCACTGACAGTTCTGGCTGTGTGGGGGTAGCACTGACAGTGCTGGCTGTGTTGTGGGAGCACTGACAGTGCTGGCTGTGCGGGGGGAGCACTGACAGTGCTGGCTGTGTGGGGGGAGCACTGACAGTGCTGGCTGTGTGGTGGGAGCACTGACAGTGCTGGATGTGTGGGGTGGGGGCACTGACAGTGCTGGCTGTGTGGTGGGAGCACTGACAGTTCTGGCTGTGTGGGGAGCACTGGCAGTGCTGGCTGTGTGGTGAGAGCACTGACAGTGCTGGCTTTGTGGTGGGAGCACTGACAGTGCTGGCTGTGTTGTGGGAGCACTGACAGTGCTGGCTGTGTGGGGGGAGCACTGACAGTGCTGGCTGTGTGGGGGGAGCTCTGACAGTGCTGGCTGTGTGGTGGGAGCATTGACAGTGCTGGCTGTGTTGTGGGAGCACTGAAAGTGCTGGCTGTGTGGGGGAGCACTGACAGTGCTGGCTGTGTGGGGGAGCACTGACAGTGCTGCTGTGTGGGGAGCACTGACAGTGCTGGCTGTGTGGTGGGATCACTGACAGTGCTGGCTGTGTTGTGGGAGCACCGACAGTGCTGGCTGTGTGGGGGGAGCACTGACAGTGCTGGCTGTGTTGTGGGAGCACCGACAGTGCTGGCTGTGTGCGGGGAGCACTGACAGTGCTGGCTGTGTGGTGGGAGCACTGACAGTGCTGGCTGTGGGGAGCACTGACAGTGCTGGCTGTGTGGTGGGAGCACTGACAGTGCTGGCTGTGTGGGGGGAGCACTGACAGTGCTGGCTGTTTGGTGGGAGCACTGACAGTGCTGGCTGTGTGGGGGGAGCACTGACAGTGCTGGCTGTGTGGTGGGAGCATTGACAGTGCTGGCTGTGTTGTGGGAGCACTGACAGTGCTGGCTGTGTGGGGGGAGCACTGACAGTGCTGGCTGTGTGGGGGAGCACTGACAGTGCTGGCTGTGTGGTGGGAGCAGTGACAGTGCTGGCTGTGTGGGGGGAGCACTGACAGTGCTGGCTGTGTGGTGGGAGCACTGACAGTGGTGGCTGTGGGGAGCACTGACAGTGCTGGCTGTGTGGTGGGAGCACTGACAGTGCTGGCTGTGTGGGGGAGCACTGACAGTGCTGGCTGTGTGGGGGAGCACTGACAGTGCTGGCTGTGTGGGGAGCACTGACAGTGCTGGCTGTGCGGGGGAGCACTGACAGTGCTGGCTGTGTGGGGGGAGCACTGACAGTGCTGGCAGTGTGGGGAGCACTGACAGTGCTGGCTGTATGGGGGGAGCACTGACTGTGCTGGTTGTGTGGGGGAGCACTGACAGTGCTGGCTGTGTGGTGGGAGCACTGACATTGCTGGCTGTGTGGGGGGACCACTGAGAGTGCTGGCTGTGTGGGGGAGCACTGACAGTGCTGGCTGTGTGGTGGGAGCACTGACAGTGCGGGCTGTGTGGTGGGAGCACTGACAGTGCTGGCTGTGTGGGGTGCACTGACATTGCTGACTGTGTGGGGGGAGCACTGACATTGCTTGCGGTGTGGGGAGGCACTCACAGTGCTGGCTGTGTGGTGGGAGCACTGACAGTGTTGGCTGTGTGGTGGGAGCACTGACAGTGCTGGATGTGTGGTGGGCGCACTGACAGTGCTGGCTGTGTGGGGGAGCGCTGACAGTGCTGGCTGTGTGGTGGGAGCACTGACAGTGCTGGCTTTGTGGGGGGAGCACTGACAGTGCTGGCTGTGTGGTGGGAGCACTGACAGTGCTGGCTGTGTGGAGGGAGCACTGACAGTGCTGGCTGTGTGGGGGAGCACTGACAGTGCTGGCTGTGTTGTGGGAGCACTGACAGTGCTGGCTGTGTGGGGGGAGCACTGACAGTGCTGGCTGTGTGGTGGGAGCACTGACAGTGCTGGCTGTGTGGGGGAGCACTGACAGTGCTGGCTGTGTGGGGGGAGCACTGACAGTTCTGGCTGTGTGGGGGTAGCACTGACAGTGCTGGCTGTGTTGTGGGAGCACTGACAGTGCTGGCTGTGCGGGGGGAGCACTGACAGTGCTGGCTGTGTGGGGGGAGCACTGACAGTGCTGGCTGTGTGGTGGGAGCACTGACAGTGCTGGATGTGTGGGGTGGGGGCACTGACAGTGCTGGCTGTGTGGTGGGAGCACTGACAGTTCTGGCTGTGTGGGGAGCACTGGCAGTGCTGGCTGCGTGGTGAGAGCACTGACAGTGCTGGCTTTGTGGTGGGAGCACTGACAGTGCTGGCTGTGTTGTGGGAGCACTGACAGTGCTGGCTGTGTGGGGGGAGCACTGACAGTGCTGGCTGTGTGGGGGGAGCTCTGACAGTGCTGGCTGTGTGGTGGGAGCATTGACAGTGCTGGCTGTGTTGTGGGAGCACTGAAAGTGCTGGCTGTGTGGGGGGAGCACTGACAGTGCTGGCTGTGTGGGGGAGCACTGACAGTGCTGCTGTGTGGGGAGCACTGACAGTGCTGGCTGTGTGGTGGGATCACTGACAGTGCTGGCTGTGTTGTGGGAGCACCGACAGTGCTGGCTGTGTGGGGGGAGCACTGACAGTGCTGGCTGTGTTGTGGGAGCACCGACAGTGCTGGCTGTGTGCGGGGAGCACTGACAGTGCTGGCTGTGTGGTGGGAGCACTGACAGTGCTGGCTGTGGGGAGCACTGACAGTGCTGGCTGTGTGGTAGGAGCACTGACAGTGCTGGCTGTGTGGGGGGAGCACTGACAGTGCTGGCTGTTTGGTGGGAGCACTGACAGTGCTGGCTGTGTGGGGGGAGCACTGACAGTGCTGGTGTGTGGTGGGAGCATTGACAGTGCTGGCTGTGTTGTGGGAGCACTGACAGTGCTGGCTGTGTGGGGGGAGCACTGACAGTGCTGGCTGTGTGGGGGAGCACTGACAGTGCTGGCTGTGTGGTGGGAGCACTGACAGTGCTGGCTGTGTTGTGGGAGCACCGACAGTGCTGGCTGTGTGGGGGAGCACTGACAGTGCTGGCTGTGTTGTGGGAGCACCAACAGTGCTGGCTGTGTGGGGGGAGCACAGACAGTGCTGGCTGTGTGGTGGGAGCACTGACAGTGCTGGCTCTGGGGAGCACTGACAGTACTGGCTGTGTGGTGGGAGCACTGACAGTGCTGGCTGTGTGGTGGGAGCACTGACAGGGCTGGCTGTGTGGGGGGGGGGCACTGACAGTGCTGGCTGTGTGGTGGGAGCACAGACAGTGGTGGCTGTGGGGAGCACTGACAGTGCTGGCTGTGTGGTGGGAGCACTGACAGTGCTGGCTGTGTGGGGGAGCACTGACAGTGCTGGCTGTGTGGGGCAGCACTGAAAGTGCTGGCTGTGTGGGGAGCACTGACAGTGCTGGCTGTGCGGGGGAGCACTGACAGTGCTGGCTGTGTGGGGGGAGCACTGACAGTGTTGGCAGTGTGGGGAGCACTGACAGTGCTGGCTGTGTGGTGGGAGCACTGACATTGCTGGCTGTGTGGGGGGACCACTGAGAGTGCTGGCTGTGTGGGGGAGCACTGACAGTGCTGGCTGTGTGGTGGGAGCACTGACAGTGCGGGCTGTGTGGTGGGAGCACTGACAGTGCTGGCTGTGTGGGGGTGCACTGACATTGCTGACTGTGTGGGGGGCGCACTGACATTGCTTGCTGTGTGGGGAGGCACTCACAGTGCTGGCTGTGTGGTGGGAGCACTGACAGTGCTGGCTGTGTGGTGGGAGCACTGACAGTGCTGGCTGTGTGGTGGGCGCACAGACAGTGCTGGCTGTGTGGGGGAGCGCTGACAGTGCTGGCTGTGTGGTGGGAGCACTGACAGTGCTGGCTTTGTGGGGGGAGCACTGACAGTGCTGGCTGTGTGGTGGGAGCACTGACAGTGCTGGCTGTGTGGGGGAGCACTGACAGTGCTGGCTGTGTGGGGGCAGCACTGACAGTGCTGGCTGTGTGGGGGGAGCCCTGACAGTGCTGGCTGTGTGGGGGGAGCACTGACAGGGCTGGCTGTGTGGGGGGAGCACTGACTGTGCTGGTTGTGTGTGGGGAGCACTGACAGTGCTGGCTGTGTGGTGGGAGCACTGACATTGCTGGCTGTGTGGGGGGAGCACTGAGAGTGCTGGCTGTGTGGGGGAGCACTGACATTGCTGGCTGTGTGGGGGGAACACTGACAGTGCTGGCTGTGTGGTGGGAGCACTGACAGCGCGGGCTGTGTGGTGCGAGCACTGACAGTGCTGGCTGTGTGGTGGGAGCACTGACAGTGCTGGCTGTGTGGGGGGAGCACTGACACTGCTGGCTGTGTGGTGGGGGCACTGACAGTGCTGGCTCTGTGGGGGAGCACTGACAGTGCTGGCTGTGTGGGGAGCACTGGCAGTGCTGGCTGTGTGGGGGGAGCACTGAGTGCTGGCTGTGTGGTGATAGTACTGACAGTGCTGGCTGTGTGGTGGGAGCACTGATAGTGCTGGCTGTGTGGTGGGAGCACTGACAGTGCTGGCTGTGTGGTGGGAGCACTGACAGTGCTGGCTGTGTAGGGGAGCACTGACAGTGCTGGCTGTGTGGTGGGATCACTGACAGTGCTGGCTGTGTGTGTGGGAGCACTGATAGTGCTGTCTGTGTGGGGGAGCACTGACAGTGCTGGCTGTGTGGGTGGGAGCACTGACAGTGCTGGCTGTGTGGGGGGAGCACTGATAGTGCTGGCTGTGTAGGGGAGCTCTGACAGTGCTGGCTGTGTGGGGGATCACTGACAGTGCTGGCTGTGTGGGGGATCACTGACAGTGCTGGCTGTGTAGGGGAGCACTGACAGTGCTGGCTGTGTGGTGGGAGCACTGACAGTCCTGGCTGTGTGGGGCAGCACTGACAGTGCTGGCTGTGTGGTGGGAGCACTACAGTGCTGGCTGTGTGGGGGGAGCACTGACAGTGCTGGCTGTGTGGGGGAGCACTGACAGTGCTGGCTGTGTGGTGGGAGCACTGACAGTGCTGGATGTGTGGGGTGGGGGCACTGACAGTGCTGGCTGTGTGGTGGGAGCACTGACAGTTCTGGCTGTGTGGGGGAGCACTGGCAGTGCTGGCTGTGTGGTGAGAGCACTGACAGTGCTGGCTTTGTCGTGGGAGCACAGGCAGTGCTGGCTGTGTTGTGGGAGCACTAACAGTGCTGGCTGTGTGGGGGGAGCACTGACAGTGCTGGCTGTGTGGTGGGAGCATTGACAGTGCTGGCTGTGTTGTGGGAGCACTGACAGTGCTGGCTGTGTGGGGGGAGCACTGACAGTGCTGGCTGTGTGGGGGAGCACTGACAGTGCTGGCTGTGTGGTGGGAGCACTGACAGTGCTGGCTGTGTTGTGGGAGCACCGACAGTGCTGGCTGTGTGGGGGAGCACTGACAGTGCTGGCTGTGTTGTGGGAGCACCGACAGTGCTGGCTGTGTGGGGGGAGCACTGACAGTGCTGGCTGTGTGGTGGAAGCTCTGAAAGGGCTGGCTGTGTGGCGGGAGCACTGACAGTGCTGGCTGTCTGGTGGGAGCACTGACAGTGCTGGCTGTGTAGGGGAGCACTGACAGTGCTGGCTGTGTGGTGGGATCACTGACAGTGCTGGCTGTGTGTGTGGGAGCACTGATAGTGCTGGCTGTGTGGGGGAGCACTGACAGTGCTGGCTGTGTGGGTGGGAGCACTGACAGTGCTGGCTGTGTGGTGTGAGCACTGACAGTGCTGGCTGTGTGGGGGAGCACTGACAGTGCTGGCTGTGTGTGGGAGCACTGACAGTGCTGGCTGTGTGGGGGGCGCACTGACATTGCTGGCTGTGTGGTGGGGGCACTGACAGTGCTGGCTGTGTGGGGGAGCACTGACAGTGCTGGCTGTGTGGGGAGCACTGGCAGTGCTGGCTGTGTGGGGGGAGCACTGAGTGCTGGCTGTGTGGTGATAGTACTGACAGTGCTGGCTGTGTGGTGGGAGCACTGACAGTGCTGGCTGTGTGGTGGGAGCACTGACAGTGCTGGCTGTGTGGTGGGAGCACTGACAGTGCTGGCTGTGTAGGGGAGCACTGACAGTGCTGGCTGTGTGGTGGGATCACTGACAGTGCTGGCTGTGTGTGTGGGAGCACTGATAGTGCTGGCTGTGTGGGGGAGCACTGGCAGTGCTGGCTGTGTGGGTGGGAGCACTGACAGTGCTGGCTGTGTGGGGGGAGCACTGATAGTGCTGGCTGTGTAGGGGAGCTCTGACAGTGCTGGCTGTGTGGGGGATCACTGACAGTGCTGGCTGTATGGGGGGAGCACCAACAGTGCTGGCTGTGTGGGGGGAGCACTGACAGTGCTGGCTGTGTGGTGGGAGCACTGACAGTGCTGGCTGTGGGGAGCACTGACAGTGCTGGCTGTGTGGTGGGAGCACTGACAGTGCTGGCTGTGTGGGGGAGCACTGACAGTGCTGGCTGTGTGGTGGGAGCACTACAGTGCTGGCTGTGTGGGGGGAGCACTGACAGTGCTGGCTGTGTGGGGGAGCACTGACAGTGCTGGCTGTGTGGTGGGAGCACTGACAGTGCTGGATGTGTGTGGTGGGTGCACTGACAGTGCTGGCTGTGTGGTGGGAGCACTGACAGTTCTGGCTGTGTGGGGGAGCACTGGCAGTGCTGGCTGTGTGGTGAGAGCACTGACAGTGCTGGCTTTGTCGTGGGAGCACAGGCAGTGCTGGCTGTGTTGTGGGAGCACTAACAGTGCTGGCTGTGTGGGGGGAGCACTGACAGTGCTGGCTGTGTGGTGGGAGCATTGACAGTGCTGGCTGTGTTGTGGGAGCACTGACAGTGCTGGCTGTGTGGGGGGGAGCACTGACAGTGCTGGCTGTGTGGGGGAGCACTGACAGTGCTGGCTGTGTGGTGGGAGCACTGACAGTGCTGGCTGTGTTGTGGGAGCACCGACAGTGCTAGCTGTGTGGGGGAGCACTGACAGTGCTGGCTGTGTTGTGGGAGCACCGACAGTGCTGGCTGTGTGGGGGGAGCACTGACAGTGCTGGCTGTGTGGTGGAAGCACTGAAAGGGCTGGCTGTGTGGCGGGAGCACTGACAGTGCTGGCTGTGTGGTGGGAGCACTGACAGTGCTGGCTGTGTAGGGGAGCACTGACAGTGCTGGCTGTGTGGTGGGATCACTGACAGTGCTGGCTGTGTGTGTGGGAGCACTGATAGTGCTGGCTGTGTGGGGGAGCACTGACAGTGCTGGCTGTGTGGGTGGGAGCACTGACAGTGCTGGCTGGGTGGGGGGAGCACTTACAGTGCAGGCTGTGTAGGGGTGCTCTGACAGTGCTGGCTGTGTGGGGGATCACTGACAGTGCTGGCTGTGTGGTGGGAGCACTGACAGTGCTGGCTGTGTGGGGGGAGCACTGACAGTTCTGGCTGTGTGGTGGGAGCACTGACAGTGCTGGCTGTGTGGTGGGAGCACTGACAGTGCTGGCTGTGTGGTGTGAGCACTGACAGTGCTGGCTGTGTGGGGGAGCACTGACAGTGCTGGCTGTGTGTGGGAGCACTGACAGTGCTGGCTGTGTGGGGGGAGCACTGACAGTGCGGGCTGTGTGGGGGAGCACTGACAGTGCTGGCTGTGTGGGGGTGCACTGACAGTGCTGGCTGTGTGGTGGGAGCACTGACAGTGCTGGCTGTGTGGTGGGAGCACTGACAGTGCTGGCTGTGTGGTGGGAGCACTGACAGTGCTGGCTGTGTGGTGGGAGCACTGACAGCGCTGGATGTGTGGGGGAGCACTGACAGTGCTGGCTGTGTGGGGGAGCACTGACAGTGCTGGCTGTGTGGTGGGAGCACAAACAGTGTTGGCTGTGTGGGGAGCACTGACAGTGCTGGCTGTGTGGGGGAGCACTGACAGTGCTGGCTGTGTGGGGGAGCCCTGACAGTGCTGGCTGTGTGGGGGAGCACTGACAGTGCTGGCTGTGTGGGGGAGCACTGAGAGTGAAGGCTGTGTGGTGGGAGCACTGACAGTGCTGGCTGTGTGGTGGGAGCACTGACAGTGTTGGCTGTGTGGGGGAGCACTGACAGTGCTGGCTGTGTGGGGGAGCACTGACAGTGCTGGCTGTGTAGGGGAGCACTGACAGTGCTGGCTGTGTGGTGGGATCACTGACAGTGCTGGCTGTGTGTGTGGGAGCACTGATAGTGCTGGCTGTGTGGGGGAGCACTGACAGTGCTGGCTGTGTGGGTGGGAGCACTGACAGTGCTGGCTGTGTGGGGGGAGCACTGACAGTGCAGGCTGTGTAGGGGAGCTCTGACAGTGCTGGCTGTGTGGGGGATCACTGACAGTGCTGGCTGTGTGGGGGGAGCACCAAGAGTGCTGGCTGTGTGGGGGGAGCACTGACAGTGCTGGCTGTGTGGTGGGAGCACTGACAGTGCTGGCTGTGGGGAGCACTGACAGTGCTGGCTGTGTGGTGGGAGCACTGACAGTGCTGGCTGTGTGGGGGAGCACTGACAGTGCTGGCTGTGTGGTGGGAGCACTGACAGTGCTGGCTGTGTGGGGGGAGCACTGACAGTGCTGGCTGTGTGGGGGAGCACTGACAGTGCTGGCTGTGTGGTGGGAGCACTGACAGTGCTGGATGTGTGGGGTGGGGGCACTGACAGTGCTGGCTGTGTGGTGGGAGCACTGACAGTTCTGGCTGTGTGGGGGAGCACTGGCAGTGCTGGCTGTGTGGTGAGAGGACTGACAGTGCTGGCTTTGTAGTGGGAGCACAGGCAGTGCTGGCTGTGTTGTGGGAGCACTAACAGCGCTGGCTGTGTGGGGGGAGCACTGACAGTGCTGGCTGTGTGGGGGAGCACTGACAGTGCTGGCTGTGTGGTGGGAGCATTGACAGTGCTGGCTGTGTTGTGGGAGCTCTGACAGTGCTGGCTGTGTGGGGGGAGCACTGACATTGCTGGCTGTGTGGGGGAGCACTGACAGTGCTGGCTGTGTGGTGGGAGCACTGAGTGCTGACTGTGTTGTGGGAGCACCGACAGTGCTGGCTGTGTGGGGGAGCACTGACAGTGCTGGCTGTGTTGTGGGAGCACCGACAGTACTGGCTGTGTGGGGGGAGCACTGACAGTGCTGGCTGTGTGGTGGAAGCACTGACAGGGCTGGCTGTGTGGCGGGAGCAATGACAGTGCTGGCTGTGTGGTGGGAGCACTGACAGTGCTGGCTTTGTAGGGGAGCACTGACAGTGCTGGCTGTGTGGTGGGATCACTGACAGTGCTGGCTGTGTGTGTGGGAGCACTGATAGTGCTTGCTGTGTGGGGGAGCACTGACAGTGTTGGCTGTGTGGGTGGAACCACTGACAGTGTTGGCTGTGTGGGGGAGCACTGACAGTGCTGGCTGTGTGGGGGAGCACTGACAGTGCTGGCTGTGTGGGGGAGCACTGACAGTGCTGGCTGTGTGGGGAGCACTGACAGTGCTGGCTGTGTGGGGGAGCACTGACAGTGCTGGCTGTGTGGTGGGAGCACTGACAGTGCTGGCTGTGTGGTGGGAGCACTGACAGTGTTGGCTGTGTGGGGGAGCACTGACAGTGCTGGCTGTGTGGGGGAGCACTGACAGTGCTGGCTGTGTGGTGGGAGCACTGACAGTGTTGGCTGTGTGGGGAAGCACTGACAGTGCTGGCTGTGTGTGTGGGAGCGCTGACAGTGCTGGCTGTGTGGTGGGAACACTGACAGTGCTGGCTGTGTGGGGGGAGCACTGACAGTGCTGGCTCTGTGGGGGAGCACTGACAGTGCTGGCTGTGGGGGGGAGCACTGACAGTGCTGGCTGTGTGGTGGGAGCACTGACAGTGCTGGCTGTGTGGGGGAGCACTGACAGTGCTGGCTGTGTGGGGGAGCACTGGCAGGGCTGGCTGTGTGGGGGAGCACTGACAGTGCTGGCTGTGTGGGGGCAGCACAGACAGTGCTGGCTGTGTGGGGGGAGCACTGACAGTGCTGGCTGAGTGGTGGGAGCACTGACAGTGCTGGATGTGTGGGGTGGGGGCACTGACAGTGCTGGCTGTGTGGTGGGAGCACTGACAGTTCTGGCTGTGTGGGGGAGCACTGGCAGTGCTGGCTGTGTGGTGAGAGCACTGACAGTGCTGGCTTTGTCGTGGGAGCACAGGCAGTGCTGGCTGTGTTGTGGGAGCACTGACAGTGCTGGCTGTGTGGGGGGAGCACTGACAGTGCTGGCTGTGTGGGGGAGCACTGACAGTGCTGGCTGTGTGGTGGGAGCATTGACAGCGCTGGCTCTGTTGTGGGAGCACTGACAGTGCTGGCTGTGTGGGGGGAGCACTGACAGTGCTGGCTGTGTGGGGGATCACTGACAGTGCTGGCTGTGTGGTGGGAGCACTGACAGTGCTGGCTGTGTTGTGGGAGCACCGACAGTGCTGGCTGTGTGGGGGAGCACTGACAGTGCTGGCTGTGTGGTGGAAGCACTGACAGTGCTGGCTGTGTGGGGGGAGCACTGACAGTGCTGGCTGTGGGGAGCACTGACAGTGCTGGCTGTGTGGTGGGAGCACTGACAGTGCTGGCTGTGTGGGGGAGCACTGACAGTGCTGGCTGTGTGGTGGGAGCACTGACAGTGCTGGCTGTGTGGGGGGAGCACTGACAGTGCTGGCTGTGTGGTGGGAGCATTGACAGTGCTGGCTGTGTTGTGGGAGCACTGACAGTGCTGGCTGTGTGGGGGGAGCACTGACAGTGCTGGCTGTGTGGGGGAGCACTGACAGTGCTGGCTGTTTGGTGGGAGCACTGACAGTGCTGGTTGTGTTGTGGGAGCACCGACAGTGCTGACAGTGTGGGGGGAGCACTGACAGTGCTGGCTGTGTTGTGGGAGCACCGACAATGCTGGCTGTGTGGGGGGAGCACTGACAGTGCTGGCTGTGTGGTGGGAGCACTGACAGTGCTGGCTGTGGGGAGCACTGACAGTGCTGGCTGTGTGGTGGGAGCACTGACAGTGCTGGCTGTGTGGGGGAGCACTGACAGTGCTGGCTGTGTGGTGGGAGCACTGACAGTGCTGGCTGTGTGGGGGAGCACTGACAGTGCTGACTGTGTGGTGTGAGCACTGACAGTGCTGGCTGTGGGGAGCACTGACAGTGCTGGCTGTGTGGTGGGAGCACTGACAGTGCTGGCTGTGTGGGGGAGCACTGACAGTGCTGGCTGTGTGGGGGAGCACTGACAGTGCTGGCTGTGTGGGGAGCACTGACAGTGCTGGATGTGCGGGGGAGCACTGACAGTGCTGGCTGTGTGGGGGGAGCACTGACAGGGCTGGCAGTGTGTAGAGCACTGACAGTGCTGGCTGTATGGGGGGAGCACTGTCTGTGCTGGTTGTGTGGTGGGAACACTGACAGTGCTGGCTGTATGGGGGAGGCACTGATAGTGCTGGCTGTGTGGTGGGAACACTGACAGTGCTGGCTGTGTGGTGGGAGCACTGACAGTGCGGGCTGTGTGCGGGGAGCACTGACAGTGCTGGCTGTGTGGTGGTGCACTGACAGTGCTGGCTGTGTGGTGGGAGCACTGACAGTGCTGGCTGTGTGGGGGGAGCACTGACAGTGCTGGCTGTGTGGTGGGAGCACTGGCAGTGCTGGCTGTGTGTGGGGGGCACTAACAGTGCTGGCTGTGTGGTTGGATCACTGACAGTGCTGGCTGTGTGGTGGGAGCACTGACAGTGCTGGCTGTGTAGGGGAGCACTGACAGTGCTGGCTGTGTGTGGGGAGCAGTGAGAGTGCTGGCTGTGTGGGTGGGAGCACTGATAGTGCTGGCTGTGTGGGGGAGCACTGACGGTGCTGGCTGTGTGGGTGGGAGCACTGACAGTGCTGGCTGTGTCGGGGGAGCACTGACAGTGCAGTCTGTGTAGGGGAGCTCTGACAGTGCTGGCTGTGTGGGGAATCACTGACAGTGCTGGCTGTGTGGTGGGAGCACTGACATTGCTGGCTGTGTGGGGGGAGCGCTGACAGTGCTGGCTGTGTGGTGGGAGCACTGACAGTGCGGGCTGTGTGGGGGTGCACTGACAGTGCTGGCTGTGTGGTGGGAGCACTGACAGTGCTGGCTGTGTGGTGGGAGCACTGACAGCGCTGGCTGTGTGGTGGGAGCACTGACAGTGCTGGCTGTGTGGTGGGTGCACTGACAGTGAGGGCTGTGTGGGGGGAGCACTGACAGTGCTGGCTGTGTGGGGGAGCACTGACAGTGCTGGCTGTGTGGTGGGAGCACTGACAGTGCTGGCTGTGTGGTGGGAGCACTGACAGTGCTGGCTGTGCGGTGGGAGAACTGACAGCGTTGGCTGTGTGGGGGAGAACTGACAGTGCTGGCTGTGTGGGGGAGCACTGACAGTGCTGGCTGTGTGGTGGGAGCACTGACAGTGCTGGCTGTGCGGTGGGAGAACTGACAGTGCTGGCTGTGTGGGGGAGCACTGACAGTGCTGGCTGTGTGGTGGGAGCACTGACAGTGCTGGCTGTGTGGTGGGAGCACTGACAGTGCTGGCTGTGCGGTGGGAGAACTGACAGCGTTGGCTGTGTGGGGGAGCACTGACAGTGCTGGCTGTGTGGTGGGAGCACTGACAGTGTTGGCTGTGTGGGGGAGCACTGACAGTGCTGGCTGTGTGTGTGGGAGCGCTGACAGTGCTGGCTGTGTGGTGGGAGCACTGACAGTGCTGGCTGTGTGGGGGGAGCACTGACAGTGCTGGCTGTGTGGAGGAGCACTGACAGTGCTGGCTGTGGGGGTGGGGGGAGCACTGACAGTGCTGGCTGTGTGGTGGGAGCACTGACAGTGCTGGCTATGTGGGGGAGCACTGACAGTGCTGGCTGTGTGGGGGAGCACTGGCTGGGCTGGCTGTATGGGGGGAGCAATGACAGTGCTGGCTGTGTGGTGGGAGCACTGGCAGTGCTGGCTGTGTGGGGGGAGCGCTGACAGTGCTGGCTGTGCGGGGGGAGCACTGCCAGTGCTGGCTGTGTGGGGGAGCACTGACAGTGCTGGCTGTGTGGTGGGAGCACTGACAGTGCATGCTGTGTGGGGGGATCACTGACAGTGCTGGCTGTGTGGTGGGAGCACTGACAGTGCTGGCTGTGTGGGGGAGCACTGACAGTGCTGGCTGTGTGGTGGGAGCACTGACAGTGCTGGCTGTGTGGGGGGAGCACTGACAGTGCTGACTGTGTGGTGTGAGCACTGACAGTGCTGGCTGTGGGGAGCACTGACAGTGCTGGCTGTGTGGTGGGAGCACTGACAGTGCTGGCTGTGTGGGGGAGCACTGACAGTGCTGGCTGTGTGGGGGAGCACTGACAGTGCTGGCTGTGTGGGGAGCACTGACAGTGCTGGCTGTGCGGGGGAGCACTGACAGTGCTGGCTGTGTGGGGGGAGCACTGACAGTGCTGGCAGTGTGGGGAGCACTGACAGTGCTGGCTGTATGGGGGGAGCACTGACAGTGACGGCTGTGTGGTGGGAACACTGACAGTGCTGGCTGTGTGGTGGGAGAACTGACAGTGCCGGCTGTGTGGGGAGAGCACTGACAGTGCTGGCTGTGTGGTGGTGCACTGACAGTGCTGGCTGTGTGGTGGGAGCACTGACAGTGCTGGCTGTGTGCTGGGAGCACGGACAGTGCTGGCTATGTGGGGGAGCACTGACAGTGCTGGCTGTGTGGGGGGAGCACTGGCAGGGCTGGCTGTAAGGGGGAGCAATGACAGTGCTGGCTGTGCGGTGGGAGCACTGGCAGTGCTGGCTGTGTGGCGGGAGCGCTGACAGTGCTGGCTGTGCGGGGGGAGCACTGCCAGTGCTGGCTGTGTGGGGGAGCACTGACAGTGCTGGCTGTGTGGTGGGAGCACTGACAGTGCTGGCTGGATGGGGGGATCACTGACAGTGCTGGCTGTGTGGTGGGAGCACTGACAGTGCTGGCTGTGTGGGGAGAACTGACAGTGCTGGCTGTGTGGTGGGAGCACTGACAGTGCTGGCTGTGTGGTGGGAGCACCGACAGTGCTGGCTTTGTGGGGGAGCAATGACAGTGCTGGCTGTGTTGTGGGAGCACTGACAGTGCTGGCTGTGTGTGGGGAGCACTGACAGTGCTGGCTGTGTGGGGGGAGCACTGACAGTGCTGGCTGTGTGGGGGGAGCACTGACAGTGCTGGCTGTGTGTGGGGAGCACTGAGTGCTGGCTGTGTGGGGGGAGCACTGACAGTGCTGGCTGTGTGGGGGGAGCACTGACAGTGCTGGCTGTGTGGGGGGAGCACTGACAGTGCTGGCTGTGTGGTGGGAGCACTGACACTGCTGGATGTGTGGGGTGGGGGCACTGACAGTGCTGGCTGTGTGGTGGGAGCACTGACAGTTCTGTCTGTGTGGGGGAGCACTGGCAGTGCTGGCTGTGTGGTGAGAGCACTGACAGTGCTGGCTGTGTGGTGGGAGCACTGACAGTGCTGGCTGTGCGGTGGGAGCACTGACAGCGTTGGCTGTGTGGGGGAGAACTGACAGTGCTGGCTGTGTGGGGGAGCACTGACAGTGCTGGCTGTGTGGTGGGAGCACTGACAGTGTTGGCTGTGTGGGGGAGCACTGACAGTGCTGGCTGTGTGTGTGGGAGCGCTGACAGTGCTGGCTGTGTGGTGGGAGCACTGACAGTGCTGGCTGTGTGGGGATAGCACTGACAATGCTGGCTGTGTGGAGGAGCACTGACAGTGCTGGCTGTGGGGGGGGGAGCACTGACAGTGCTGGCTGTGTGGTGGGAGCACTGACAGTGCTGGCTATGTGGGGGAGCACTGACAGTGCTGGCTGTGTGGGGGGAGCACTGGCAGGGCTGGCTCTATGGGGGGAGCACTGACAGTGCTGGCTGTGTGGGGGAGCACTGGCAGTGCTGGCTGTGTGGGGGGAGCGCTGACAGTGCTGGCTGTGCGGGGTGAGCACTGCCAGTGCTGGCTGTGTGGGGGAGCACTGACAGT
This sequence comes from Scyliorhinus torazame, assembly GCF_047496885.1. Lineage (NCBI taxonomy): Eukaryota > Metazoa > Chordata > Chondrichthyes > Carcharhiniformes > Scyliorhinidae > Scyliorhinus > Scyliorhinus torazame. The sequence continues at coordinate 58,579,457 of NC_092711.1, forward strand.
GCTGGCTGTGTGGTGGGAGCACTGACAGTGCTGGCTGTGTGGGGGGATCACTGACAGTGCTGGCTGTGTGGTGGGAGCACTGACAGTGCTGGCTGTGTGGGGAGCACTGACAGTGCTGGCTGTGTGGTGGGAGCACTGACAGTGCTGGCTGTGTGGTGGGAGCACTGACAGTGCTGGCTGTGTGGGGGAGCACTGACAGTGCTGGCTGTGTGGGGTGAGCACTGGCAGTGCTGGCTGCGTGGGGAGCACTGACAGTGCTGGCTGTGTGGTGGGAGCACTGACAGTGCTGGCTGTGTGGGGGGAGCACTGACAGTGCTGGCTGTGTGTTGGGAGCACTGACAGTGCCGGCTGTGTAGGGGAGCACTGACAGTGCTTGCTGTGTGGTGGGAGCACTGACAGTGCTGGCTGTGTGGTGGGAGCACTGACCGTGCTGGCTGTGTGTGGGGAGCACTGACAGTGCTGGCTGTGTGGGGGGAGCACTGACAGTGCTGGCTGTGTGGGGGGAGCACTGACAGTGCTGGCTGTGTGTGGGGAGCACTGAGTGCTGGCTGTGTGGGGGGAGCACTGACAGTGCTGGCTGTGTGGGGGAGCACTGACAGTGCTGGATATGTGGGGTGGGCGCACTGACAGTGCTGGCTGTGTGGTGGGAGCACTGACAGTGCTGCCTGTGTGGGGGTTGCACTGACAGTGCTGGCTGTGCTGTGGGAGCACTGACAGTGCTGGCTGTGTGGGGGGAGCAGTGACAGTGCTGGCTGTGTGGGGGAGCACTGACAGTGCTGGCTGTGTGGTGGGAGCATTGACAGTGCTGGCTGTGTTGTGGGAGCACTGACAGTGCTGGCTGTGTGGGGGGAGCACTGACAGTGCTGGCTGTGTTGTGGCAGCACCGACAGTGCTGGCTTTGTGGGGGGAGCACTGACAGTGCTGGCTGTGTTGTGGGAGCACCGACAGTGCTGGCTGTGTGGGGGAGCACTGACAGTGCTGGCTGTGTGGTGGAAGCACTGACAGTGCTGGCTGTGTAGGGGGAGCACTGACAATGCTGGCTGTGGGGAGCACTGACAGTGCTGGCCGTGTGGTGGGAGCACTGACAGTGCTGGCTGTGTTGTGGGAGCACCGACAGTGCTGGCTGTGTGGGGAGCACTGACAGTGCTGGCTGTTTGGTGGGAGCACGGACAGTGCTGGCTGTGATGTGGGAGCACCGACAGTGCTGGCTGTGTGGGGGGAGCACTGTCAGTGCTGGCTGTGTTGTGGGAGCACCGACAGTGCTGGCTGTGTGGGGGGAGCACTGACAGTGCTGGCTGTGTGGTGGGAGCACTGGCAGTTCTGGCTGTGTGGTGGGAGCACTGACAGTGCTGGCTGTGTGGGGGAGCACTGACAGTGCTGGCTGTGTGGTGGGAGCACTGGCAGTGCTGGCAGTGTGGCGGGAGCACTGTAAGTGCTGGCTGTGGGGGGAGCACTGACATTGCTGGCTGTGTGGTGGGAGCACTGACAGTGCTGGCTGTGTGGGGGGGGGCACTGACAGTGCTGGCTGTGTGGTGGGAGCACTGGCAGTGCTGGCTGTGTCGGGGGGAAGTGCAATGGCAGTGCTGGTAGTGCTGGCTCTGTGGGGGGGAGTGCACTGGCAGTGCTGGCTCTGTGGGTGGGGTAAGTGCACTGGCAGTGCTGGCTCTGTGGGGGGAAGTGCACTGGCAGTGCTGGCTCTGTGGGGTGGTGAAGTGCACTGGCAGTGCTGGCTGTGGGGGGAGCACTGACAGTGCTGCCTGTGTGGGGAGCACTGACAGTGATGGCTGTGGGGGGGGGAGTGCAATGGCAGTGCTGGCTCTGTGGGGGGGTGCACTGGCAGTTCTGGCTTTGTGGTGGGAGCACTGACAGTGCTGGCTGTGGGGGGGGCACTGACAGTGCTGCCTGTGTGGGGGGAGCACTGACAGTGCTGGCTGTGTGGGGAGCACTGACAGTGCTGGCTGTGTGTGGGGAGCACTGACAGTGCAGGCTGTGTGAGGGGTAGCACTGACAGTGCTGGCTGTGTGGGGAGCACTGACAGTGCTGGCTGTGTGGTGGGAGCACTGACAGTGCTGGCTGTGTGGTGGTGAGCACTGACAGTGCTGGCTGTGTGGGGGGAGCACTGACAGTGCTGGCTGTGTGGGGGGAGCACTGACAGTGCTGGCTGTGTGGTGGGAGCACTGACACTGCTGGATGTGTGGGGTGGGGGCACTGACAGTGCTGGCTGTGTGGTGGGAGCACTGACAGTTCTGTCTGTGTGGGGGAGCACTGGCAGTGCTGGCTGTGTGGTGAGAGCACTGACAGTGCTGGCTGTGTGGTGGGAGCACTGACAGTGCTGGCTGTGCGGTGGGAGCACTGACAGCGTTGGCTGTGTGGGGGAGAACTGACAGTGCTGGCTGTGTGGGGGAGCACTGACAGTGCTGGCTGTGTGGTGGGAGCACTGACAGTGTTGGCTGTGTGGGGGAGCACTGACAGTGCTGGCTGTGTGTGTGGGAGCGCTGACAGTGCTGGCTGTGTGGTGGGAGCACTGACAGTGCTGGCTGTGTGGGGATAGCACTGACAATGCTGGCTGTGTGGAGGAGCACTGACAGTGCTGGCTGTGGGGGGGGGAGCACTGACAGTGCTGGCTGTGTGGTGGGAGCACTGACAGTGCTGGCTATGTGGGGGAGCACTGACAGTGCTGGCTGTGTGGGGGGAGCACTGGCAGGGCTGGCTCTATGGGGGGAGCACTGACAGTGCTGGCTGTGTGGGGGAGCACTGGCAGTGCTGGCTGTGTGGGGGGAGCGCTGACAGTGCTGGCTGTGCGGGGTGAGCACTGCCAGTGCTGGCTGTGTGGGGGAGCACTGACAGTGCTGGCTGTGTGGTGGGAGCACTGACAGTGCTGGCTGTGTGGGGGGATCACTGACAGTGCTGGCTGTGTGGTGGGAGCACTGACAGTGCTGGCTGTGTGGGGAGCACTGACAGTGCTGGCTGTGTGGTGGGAGCACTGACAGTGCTGGCTGTGTGGTGGGAGCACTGACAGTGCTGGCTGTGTGGGGGAGCACTGACAGTGCTGGCTGTGTGGGGTGAGCACTGGCAGTGCTGGCTGCGTGGGGAGCACTGACAGTGCTGGCTGTGTGGTGGGAGCACTGACAGTGCTGGCTGTGTGGGGGGAGCACTGACAGTGCTGGCTGTGTGTTGGGAGCACTGACAGTGCCGGCTGTGTAGGGGAGCACTGACAGTGCTTGCTGTGTGGTGGGAGCACTGACAGTGCTGGCTGTGTGGTGGGAGCACTGACCGTGCTGGCTGTGTGTGGGGAGCACTGACAGTGCTGGCTGTGTGGGGGGAGCACTGACAGTGCTGGCTGTGTGGGGGGAGCACTGACAGTGCTGGCTGTGTGTGGGGAGCACTGAGTGCTGGCTGTGTGGGGGGAGCACTGACAGTGCTGGCTGTGTGGGGGAGCACTGACAGTGCTGGATATGTGGGGTGGGCGCACTGACAGTGCTGGCTGTGTGGTGGGAGCACTGACAGTGCTGCCTGTGTGGGGGTTGCACTGACAGTGCTGGCTGTGCTGTGGGAGCACTGACAGTGCTGGCTGTGTGGGGGGAGCAGTGACAGTGCTGGCTGTGTGGGGGAGCACTGACAGTGCTGGCTGTGTGGTGGGAGCATTGACAGTGCTGGCTGTGTTGTGGGAGCACTGACAGTGCTGGCTGTGTGGGGGGAGCACTGACAGTGCTGGCTGTGTTGTGGCAGCACCGACAGTGCTGGCTTTGTGGGGGGAGCACTGACAGTGCTGGCTGTGTTGTGGGAGCACCGACAGTGCTGGCTGTGTGGGGGAGCACTGACAGTGCTGGCTGTGTGGTGGAAGCACTGACAGTGCTGGCTGTGTAGGGGGAGCACTGACAATGCTGGCTGTGGGGAGCACTGACAGTGCTGGCCGTGTGGTGGGAGCACTGACAGTGCTGGCTGTGTTGTGGGAGCACCGACAGTGCTGGCTGTGTGGGGAGCACTGACAGTGCTGGCTGTTTGGTGGGAGCACGGACAGTGCTGGCTGTGATGTGGGAGCACCGACAGTGCTGGCTGTGTGGGGGGAGCACTGTCAGTGCTGGCTGTGTTGTGGGAGCACCGACAGTGCTGGCTGTGTGGGGGGAGCACTGACAGTGCTGGCTGTGTGGTGGGAGCACTGGCAGTTCTGGCTGTGTGGTGGGAGCACTGACAGTGCTGGCTGTGTGGGGGAGCACTGACAGTGCTGGCTGTGTGGTGGGAGCACTGGCAGTGCTGGCAGTGTGGCGGGAGCACTGTAAGTGCTGGCTGTGGGGGGAGCACTGACATTGCTGGCTGTGTGGTGGGAGCACTGACAGTGCTGGCTGTGTGGGGGGGGGCACTGACAGTGCTGGCTGTGTGGTGGGAGCACTGGCAGTGCTGGCTGTGTCGGGGGGAAGTGCACTGGCAGTGCTGGCTCTGTGGGGTGGTGAAGTGCACTGGCAGTGCTGGCTGTGGGGGGAGCACTGACAGTGCTGCCTGTGTGGGGAGCACTGACAGTGATGGCTGTGGGGGGGGGAGTGCAATGGCAGTGCTGGCTCTGTGGGGGGGTGCACTGGCAGTTCTGGCTTTGTGGTGGGAGCACTGACAGTGCTGGCTGTGGGGGGGGCACTGACAGTGCTGCCTGTGTGGGGGGAGCACTGACAGTGCTGGCTGTGTGGGGAGCACTGACAGTGCTGGCTGTGTGTGGGGAGCACTGACAGTGCAGGCTGTGTGAGGGGTAGCACTGACAGTGCTGGCTGTGTGGGGAGCACTGACAGTGCTGGCTGTGTGGTGGGAGCACTGACAGTGCTGGCTGTGTGGTGGTGAGCACTGTCAGTGCTGGCTGTGGGGGAGCACTGACATTGCTGGCTGTGGGGGGAGCACTGACATTGCTGGCTGTGTGGGGGGGAGTGCAATGGCAGTGCTGGCAGTGCTGGCTCTGTGGGGGGGAGTGCACTGGCAGTGCTGGCTCATTGGGTGGGGTAACTGCACTGGCAGTGCTGGCTCTGAAGGGGGGAAGTGCACTGGCAGTGCTGGCTGTGGGGGGAGCACTGACATTGCTGCCTTTGTGGGGGGGGGGAAGTGCAATGGCAGTGCAGGCTCTGTGGGGGGGGAAGTGCACTGACAGTGCTGGCTCTGTGGGGGGGGGGAAGGTCACTGGCAGTGCTGGCTCTGTGGGGGGGAAGTGCACTGACAGTGCTGGCTCTGTGGTGGGAGCACTGACAGTGCTGGCTGTGTGATGGGAGCACTGACAGTGCTGGCTGCGTGGGGGAGCACTGACAGTGCTGGCTGTGTGGGGGGAGCACTGACAGTGCTGGCTGTGTGTGGGGAGCACTGAGTGCTGGCTGTGTGGGGGGAGCACTGACAGTGCTGGCTGTGTGGGGGGAGCACTGACAGTGCTGGCTGTGTGGGGGGAGCACTGACAGTGCTGGCTGTGTGGTGGGAGCACTGACACTGCTGGATGTGTGGGGTGGGGGCACTGACAGTGCTGGCTGTGTGGTGGGAGCACTGACAGTTCTGTCTGTGTGGGGGAGCACTGGCAGTGCTGGCTGTGTGGTGAGAGCACTGACAGTGCTGGCTGTGTGGTGGGAGCACTGACAGTGCTGGCTGTGCGGTGGGAGCACTGACAGCGTTGGCTGTGTGGGGGAGAACTGACAGTGCTGGCTGTGTGGGGGAGCACTGACAGTGCTGGCTGTGTGGTGGGAGCACTGACAGTGTTGGCTGTGTGGGGGAGCACTGACAGTGCTGGCTGTGTGTGTGGGAGCGCTGACAGTGCTGGCTGTGTGGTGGGAGCACTGACAGTGCTGGCTGTGTGGGGATAGCACTGACAATGCTGGCTGTGTGGAGGAGCACTGACAGTGCTGGCTGTGGGGGGGGAGCACTGACAGTGCTGGCTGTGTGGTGGGAGCACTGACAGTGCTGGCTATGTGGGGGAGCACTGACAGTGCTGGCTGTGTGGGGGGAGCACTGGCAGGGCTGGCTCTATGGGGGGAGCACTGACAGTGCTGGCTGTGTGGGGGAGCACTGGCAGTGCTGGCTGTGTGGGGGGAGCGCTGACAGTGCTGGCTGTGCGGGGTGAGCACTGCCAGTGCTGGCTGTGTGGGGGAGCACTGACAGTGCTGGCTGTGTGGTGGGAGCACTGACAGTGCTGGCTGTGTGGGGGGATCACTGACAGTGCTGGCTGTGTGGTGGGAGCACTGACAGTGCTGGCTGTGTGGGGAGCACTGACAGTGCTGGCTGTGTGGTGGGAGCACTGACAGTGCTGGCTGTGTGGTGGGAGCACTGACAGTGCTGGCTGTGTGGGGGAGCACTGACAGTGCTGGCTGTGTGGGGTGAGCACTGGCAGTGCTGGCTGCGTGGGGAGCACTGACAGTGCTGGCTGTGTGGTGGGAGCACTGACAGTGCTGGCTGTGTGGGGGGAGCACTGACAGTGCTGGCTGTGTGTTGGGAGCACTGACAGTGCCGGCTGTGTAGGGGAGCACTGACAGTGCTTGCTGTGTGGTGGGAGCACTGACAGTGCTGGCTGTGTGGTGGGAGCACTGACCGTGCTGGCTGTGTGTGGGGAGCACTGACAGTGCTGGCTGTGTGGGGGGAGCACTGACAGTGCTGGCTGTGTGGGGGGAGCACTGACAGTGCTGGCTGTGTGTGGGGAGCACTGAGTGCTGGCTGTGTGGGGGGAGCACTGACAGTGCTGGCTGTGTGGGGGAGCACTGACAGTGCTGGATATGTGGGGTGGGCGCACTGACAGTGCTGGCTGTGTGGTGGGAGCACTGACAGTGCTGCCTGTGTGGGGGGTGCACTGACAGTGCTGGCTGTGCTGTGGGAGCACTGACAGTGCTGGCTGTGTGGGGGGAGCAGTGACAGTGCTGGCTGTGTGGGGGAGCACTGACAGTGCTGGCTGTGTGGTGGGAGCATTGACAGTGCTGGCTGTGTTGTGGGAGCACTGACAGTGCTGGCTGTGTGGGGGGAGCACTGACAGTGCTGGCTGTGTGGGGATAGCACTGCCAATGCTGGCTGTGTGGAGGAGCACTGACAGTGCTGGCTGTGGGGGGGGGAGCACTGACAGTGCTGGCTGTGTGGTGGGAGCACTGACAGTGCTGGCTATGTGGGGGAGCACTGACAGTGCTGGCTGTGTGGGGGGAGCACTGGCAGGGCTGGCTCTATGGGGGGAGCACTGACAGTGCTGGCTGTGTGGGGGAGCACTGGCAGTGCTGGCTGTGTGGGGGGAGCGCTGACAGTGCTGGCTGTGCGGGGTGAGCACTGCCAGTGCTGGCTGTGTGGGGGAGCACTGACAGTGCTGGCTGTGTGGTGGGAGCACTGACAGTGCTGGCTGTGTGGGGGGATCACTGACAGTGCTGGCTGTGTGGTGGGAGCACTGACAGTGCTGGCTGTGTGGGGAGCACTGACAGTGCTGGCTGTGTGGTGGGAGCACTGACAGTGCTGGCTGTGTGGTGGGAGCACTGACAGTGCTGGCTGTGTGGGGGAGCACTGACAGTGCTGGCTGTGTGGGGTGAGCACTGGCAGTGCTGGCTGCGTGGGGAGCACTGACAGTGCTGGCTGTGTGGTGGGAGCACTGACAGTGCTGGCTGTGTGGGGGGAGCACTGACAGTGCTGGCTGTGTGTTGGGAGCACTGACAGTGCCGGCTGTGTAGGGGAGCACTGACAGTGCTTGCTGTGTGGTGGGAGCACTGACAGTGCTGGCTGTGTGGTGGGAGCACTGACCGTGCTGGCTGTGTGTGGGGAGCACTGACAGTGCTGGCTGTGTGGGGGGAGCACTGACAGTGCTGGCTGTGTGGGGGGAGCACTGACAGTGCTGGCTGTGTGTGGGGAGCACTGAGTGCTGGCTGTGTGGGGGGAGCACTGACAGTGCTGGCTGTGTGGGGGAGCACTGACAGTGCTGGATATGTGGGGTGGGCGCACTGACAGTGGTGGCTGTGTGGTGGGAGCACTGACAGTGCTGCCTGTGTGGGGGGTGCACTGACAGTGCTGGCTGTGCTGTGGGAGCACTGACAGTGCTGGCTGTGTGGGGGGAGCAGTGACAGTGCTGGCTGTGTGGGGGAGCACTGACAGTGCTGGCTGTGTGGTGGGAGCATTGACAGTGCTGGCTGTGTTGTGGGAGCACTGACAGTGCTGGCTGTGTGGGGGGAGCACTGACAGTGCTGGCTGTGTTGTGGCAGCACCGACAGTGCTGGCTTTGTGGGGGGAGCACTGACAGTGCTGGCTGTGTTGTGGGAGCACCGACAGTGCTGGCTGTGTGGGGGAGCACTGACAGTGCTGGCTGTGTGGTGGAAGCACTGACAGTGCTGGCTGTGTAGGGGGAGCACTGACAGTGCTGGCTGTGGGGAGCACTGACAGTGCTGGCCGTGTGGTGGGAGCACTGACAGTGCTGGCTATGTTGTGGGAGCACCGACAGTGCTGGCTGTGTGGGGAGCACTGACAGTGCTGGCTGTTTGGTGGGAGCACGGACAGTGCTGGCTGTGATGTGGGAGCACCGACAGTGCTGGCTGTGTGGGGGGAGCACTGTCAGTGCTGGCTGTGTTGTGGGAGCACCGACAGTGCTGGCTGTGTGGGGGGAGCACTGACAGTGCTGGCTGTGTGGTGGGAGCACTGGCAGTTCTGGCTGTGTGGTGGGAGCACTGACAGTGCTGGCTGTGTGGGGGAGCACTGACAGTGCTGGCTGTGTGGTGGGAGCACTGGCAGTGCTGGCAGTGTGGCGGGAGCACTGTAAGTGCTGGCTGTGGGGGGAGCACTGACATTGCTGGCTGTGTGGTGGGAGCACTGACAGTGCTGGCTGTGTGGGGGGGGGCACTGACAGTGCTGGCTGTGTGGTGGGAGCACTGGCAGTGCTGGCTGTGTCGGGGGGAAGTGCAATGGCAGTGCTGGTAGTGCTGGCTCTGTGGGGGGGAGTGCACTGGCAGTGCTGGCTCTGTGGGTGGGGTAAGTGCACTGGCAGTGCTGGCTCTGTGGGGGGAAGTGCACTGGCAGTGCTGGCTCTGTGGGGTGGTGAAGTGCACTGGCAGTGCTGGCTGTGGGGGGAGCACTGACAGTGCTGCCTGTGTGGGGAGCACTGACAGTGATGGCTGTGGGGGGGGAGTGCAATGGCAGTGCTGGCTCTGTGGGGGGGTGCACTGGCAGTTCTGGCTTTGTGGTGGGAGCACTGACAGTGCTGGCTGTGGGGGGGGCACTGACAGTGCTGCCTGTGTGGGGGGAGCACTGACAGTGCTGGCTGTGTGGGGAGCACTGACAGTGCTGGCTGTGTGTGGGGAGCACTGACAGTGCAGGCTGTGTGAGGGGTAGCACTGACAGTGCTGGCTGTGTGGGGAGCACTGACAGTGCTGGCTGTGTGGTGGGAGCACTGACAGTGCTGGCTGTGTGGTGGTGAGCACTGTCAGTGCTGGCTGTGGGGGAGCACTGACATTGCTGGCTGTGGGGGGAGCACTGACATTGCTGGCTGTGTGGGGGGGAGTGCAATGGCAGTGCTGGCAGTGCTGGCTCTGTGGGGGGGAGTGCACTGGCAGTGCTGGCTCATTGGGTGGGGTAACTGCACTGGCAGTGCTGGCTCTGAAGGGGGGAAGTGCACTGGCAGTGCTGGCTGTGGGGGGAGCACTGACATTGCTGCCTTTGTGGGGGGGGGGAAGTGCAATGGCAGTGCAGGCTCTGTGGGGGGGGAAGTGCACTGACAGTGCTGGCTCTGTGGGGGGGGGGGAAGGTCACTGGCAGTGCTGGCTCTGTGGGGGGGAAGTGCACTGACAGTGCTGGCTCTGTGGTGGGAGCACTGACAGTGCTGGCTGTGTGATGGGAGCACTGACAGTGCTGGCTGCGTGGGGGAGCACTGACAGTGCTGGCTGTGTGGGGGGAGCACTGACAGTGCTGGCTGTGAGGGGAGCACTGACAGTGCTGGCTGTGTGGTGGGAGCACTGACAGTGCTGGCTGTGTGGTGGGAGCACTGACAGTGCTAGCTCTGTGGGAGAGCACTGGCAGTGCTGGCTGTGGGGGGGGGGGAAGTGCACTGGCAGTGCTGGCTGTGTGGGGAGCACTGACAGTGCTGGCTGTGTGGGGGAGCACTGACAGTGCTGGCTGTGTGGGGGAGCACTGACAGTGCTGGCTGTGTGGTGGGAACATTGACAGTGCTGGCTGTGTTGTGGGAGCACTGACAGTGCTGGCTGTGTGGGGGGAGCACTGACAGTGCTGGCTGTGTGGGGGAGCACTGACAGTGCTGGCTGTTTGGTGGGAGCACTGACAGTGCTGGCTGTGTGGGGGAGCACTGGCAGTGCTGGCTGTGTGGGGGGAGCGCTGACAGTGCTGGCTGTGCGGGGTGAGCACTGCCAGTGCTGGCTGTGTGGGGGAGCACTGACAGTGCTGGCTGTGTGGTGGGAGCACTGACAGTGCTGGCTGTGTGGGGGGATCACTGACAGTGCTGGCTGTGTGGTGGGAGCACTGACAGTGCTGGCTGTGTGGGGAGCACTGACAGTGCTGGCTGTGTGGTGGGAGCACTGACAGTGCTGGCTGTGTGGTGGGAGCACTGACAGTGCTGGCTGTGTGGGGGAGCACTGACAGTGCTGGCTGTGTGGGGTGAGCACTGGCAGTGCTGGCTGCGTGGGGAGCACTGACAGTGCTGGCAGTGTGGTGGGAGCACTGACAGTGCTGGCTGTGTGGGGGGAGCACTGACAGTGCTGGCTGTGTGTTGGGAGCACTGACAGTGCCGGCAGTGTAGGGGAGCACTGACAGTGCTTGCTGTGTGGTGGGAGCACTGACAGTGCTGGCTGTGTGGTGGGAGCACTGACCGTGCTGGCTGTGTGTGGGGAGCACTGACAGTGCTGGCTGTGTGGGGGGAGCACTGACAGTGCTGGCTGTGTGGGGGGAGCACTGACAGTGCTGGCTGTGTGTGGGGAGCACTGAGTGCTGGCTGTGTGGGGGGAGCACTGACAGTGCTGGCTGTGTGGGGGAGCACTGACAGTGCTGGATATGTGGGGTGGGCGCACTGACAGTGCTGGCTGTGTGGTGGGAGCACTGACAGTGCTGCCTGTGTGGGGGGTGCACTGACAGTGCTGGCTGTGCTGTGGGAGCACTGACAGTGCTGGCTGTGTGGGGGGAGCAGTGACAGTGCTGGCTGTGTGGGGGAGCACTGACAGTGCTGGCTGTGTGGTGGGAGCATTGACAGTGCTGGCTGTGTTGTGGGAGCACTGACAGTGCTGGCTGTGTGGGGGGAGCACTGACAGTGCTGGCTGTGTTGTGGCAGCACCGACAGTGCTGGCTTTGTGGGGGGAGCACTGACAGTGCTGGCTGTGTTGTGGGAGCACCGACAGTGCTGGCTGTGTGGGGGAGCACTGACAGTGCTGGCTGTGTGGTGGAAGCACTGACAGTGCTGGCTGTGTAGGGGGAGCACGGACAGTGCTGGCTGTGGGGAGCACTGACAGTGCTGGCCGTGTGGTGGGAGCACTGACAGTGCTGGCTGTGTGGGGGAGCACTGACAGTGCTGGCTGTGTGGTGGGAGCACTGACAGGGCTGGCTGTGTGGGGGAGCACTGACAGTGCTGGCTGTTTGGTGGGAGCATTGACAGTGCTGGCTGTGTTGTGGGAGCACTGACAGTACTGGCTGTGTGGGGGAGCACTGACAGTGCTGGCTGTGTGGTGGGAGCACTGACAGTGCTGGCTGTGTTGTGGGAGCACCGACAGTGCTGGCTGTGTGGGGAGCACTGACAGTGCTGGCTGTTTGGTGGGAGCACGGACAGTGCTGGCTGTGTTGTGGGAGCACCGACAGTGCTGGCTGTGTGGGGGGAGCACTGTCAGTGCTGGCTGTGTTGTGGGAGCACCGACAGTGCTGGCTGTGTGGGGGGAGCACTGACAGTGCTGGCTGTGTGGTGGGAGCACTGGCAGTTCTGGCTGTGTGGTGGGAGCACTGACAGTGCTGGCTGTGTGGGGGAGCACTGACAGTGCTGGCTGTGTGGTGGGAGCACTGGCAGTGCTGGCAGTGTGGCGGGAGCACTGTAAGTGCTGGCTGTGGGGGGAGCACTGACATTGCTGGCTGTGTGGTGGGAGCACTGACAGTGCTGGCTGTGTGGGGGGGGGGGCACTGACAGTGCTGGCTGTGTGGTGGGAGCACTGGCAGTGCTGGCTGTGTCGGGGGGGAAGTGCAATGGCAGTGCTGGTAGTGCTGGCTCTGTGGGGGGGAGTGCACTGGCAGTGCTGGCTCTGTGGGTGGGGTAAGTGCACTAGCAGTGCTGGCTCTGTGGGGGGAAGTGCACTGGCAGTGCTGGCTCTGTGGGGTGGTGAAGTGCACTGGCAGTGCTGGCTGTGGGGGGAGCACTGACAGTGCTGCCTGTGTGGGGAGCACTGACAGTGATGGCTGTGGGGGGGGGAGTGCAATGGCAGTGCTGGCTCTGTGGGGGGGTGCACTGGCAGTTCTGGCTTTGTGGTGGGAGCACTGACAGTGCTGGCTGTGGGGGGGGCACTGACAGTGCTGCCTGTGTGGGGGGAGCACTGACAGTGCTGGCTGTGTGGGGAGCACTGACAGTGCTGGCTGTGTGTGGGGAGCACTGACAGTGCAGGCTGTGTGAGGGGTAGCACTGACAGTGCTGGCTGTGTGGGGAGCACTGACAGTGCTGGCTGTGTGGTGGGAGCACTGACAGTGCTGGCTGTGTGGTGGTGAGCACTGTCAGTGCTGGCTGTGGGGGAGCACTGACATTGCTGGCTGTGGGGGGAGCACTGACATTGCTGGCTGTGTGGGGGGGAGTGCAATGGCAGTGCTGGCAGTGCTGGCTCTGTGGGGGGGAGTGCACTGGCAGTGCTGGCTCATTGGGTGTGGTAACTGCACTGGCAGTGCTGGCTCTGAAGGGGGGAAGTGCACTGGCAGTGCTGGCTGTGGGGGGAGCACTGACATTGCTGCCTTTGTGGGGGGGGGGAAGTGCAATGGCAGTGCAGGCTCTGTGGGGGGGGGAGTGCACTGACAGTGCTGGCTCTGTGGGGGGGGGGGGAGGTCACTGGCAGTGCTGGCTCTGTGGGGGGGAAGTGCACTGACAGTGCTGGCTCTGTGGTGGGAGCACTGACAGTGCTGGCTGTGTGATGGGAGCACTGACAGTGCTGGCTGCGTGGGGGAGCACTGACAGTGCTGGCTGTGTGGGGGGAGCACTGACAGTGCTGGCTGTCTGGGGAGCACTGACAGTGCTGGCTGTGTGGTGGGAGCACTGACAGTGCTGGCTGTGTGGTGGGAGCACTGACAGTGCTAGCTCTGTGGGAGAGCACTGGCAGTGCTGGCTGTGGGGGGGGGAAGTGCACTGGCAGTGCTGGCTGTGTGGGGAGCACTGACAGTGCTGGCTGTGTGGGGGTGCACTGGCATTGCTGGCTGCGTCGGGGAGCACTGACAGTGCTGCCTGTGTGGGTGAGCACTGACAGTGCTGGCTGTGTGGGGTGAGCACTGACAGTGCTGGCTGTGTGGGGGAGCACTGACAGTGCTGGCTGTGTGGTGGGAGCACTGACAGTGCTGGCTGTGTGGGGGGAAGTGCAATGGCAGTGCTGGAAGTGCTGGCTCTGTGGGGGGGAGTGCACTGGCAGTGCTGGCACTGTGGGTGGGGTAAGTGCACTGGCAGTGCTGGCTCTGGGGGGGGGAAGTGCACTCACAGTGCTGGCTGTGTGGGGGAGCACTGACAGTGCTGGCTGTGTGGTGGAAGCACTGACAGTGCTGGCTGTGTGGGTGGAGCACTAGCATTGATGGTTGTGTGGGGGGCGCACTGACAGTGCTGGCTGTGTGTGGGAGCACTGACAGTGCTGGCTGTGTGGTGGGAGCACTGACAGTGCTGGCTGTGTGGGGGGAGCACTGACAGTGCTGGCTGTGTGGGAGAGCACTGACAGTGCTGGCTGTGTGGTGGGAGCACTGACAGTGCTGGCTGTGTGGGGAAGCACTGACGGTGCTGGCTGTGTGGTGGGAGCACTGACAGGGCTGGCTGTGTGGGGGAGCACTGACAGTGCTGGCTGTTGGGGGGGGGGGTGCACTGGCAGTTCTGGCTGTGTGGTGGGAGCACTGACAGTGCTCGCTGTGTGGGGGAGCACTGACAGTGCTGGCTGTGTGGGGGGAGCACTGGAAGTGCTGGCTGTGTGGGGGGGAGTGCAATGGCAGTGCTGGCAGTGCTGGCTCTGTGGGGGGGAGTGCACTGGCAGTGCTGGCTCATTGGGTGGGGTAACTGCACTGGCAGTGCTGGCTCTGAAGGGGGGAAGTGCACTGGCAGTGCTGGCTGTGGGGGGAGCACTGACATTGCTGCCTTTGTGGGGGGGGGGAAGTGCAATGGCAGTGCAGGCTCTGTGGGGGGGGAAGTGCACTGACAGTGCTGGCTCTGTGGGGGGGGGGAAGGTCACTGGCAGTGCTGGCTCTGTGGGGGGGAAGTGCACTGACAGTGCTGGCTCTGTGGTGGGAGCACTGACAGTGCTGGCTGTGTGATGGGAGCACTGACAGTGCTGGCTGCGTGGGGGAGCACTGACAGTGCTGGCTGTGTGGGGGGAGCACTGACAGTGCTGGCTGTGTGTGGGGAGCACTGAGTGCTGGCTGTGTGGGGGGAGCACTGACAGTGCTGGCTGTGTGGGGGGAGCACTGACAGTGCTGGCTGTGTGGGGGGAGCACTGACAGTGCTGGCTGTGTGGTGGGAGCACTGACACTGCTGGATGTGTGGGGTGGGGGCACTGACAGTGCTGGCTGTGTGGTGGGAGCACTGACAGTTCTGTCTGTGTGGGGGAGCACTGGCAGTGCTGGCTGTGTGGTGAGAGCACTGACAGTGCTGGCTGTGTGGTGGGAGCACTGACAGTGCTGGCTGTGCGGTGGGAGCACTGACAGCGTTGGCTGTGTGGGGGAGAACTGACAGTGCTGGCTGTGTGGGGGAGCACTGACAGTGCTGGCTGTGTGGTGGGAGCACTGACAGTGTTGGCTGTGTGGGGGAGCACTGACAGTGCTGGCTGTGTGTGTGGGAGCGCTGACAGTGCTGGCTGTGTGGTGGGAGCACTGACAGTGCTGGCTGTGTGGGGATAGCACTGACAATGCTGGCTGTGTGGAGGAGCACTGACAGTGCTGGCTGTGGGGGGGGAGCACTGACAGTGCTGGCTGTGTGGTGGGAGCACTGACAGTGCTGGCTATGTGGGGGAGCACTGACAGTGCTGGCTGTGTGGGGGGAGCACTGGCAGGGCTGGCTCTATGGGGGGAGCACTGACAGTGCTGGCTGTGTGGGGGAGCACTGGCAGTGCTGGCTGTGTGGGGGGAGCGCTGACAGTGCTGGCTGTGCGGGGTGAGCACTGCCAGTGCTGGCTGTGTGGGGGAGCACTGACAGTGCTGGCTGTGTGGTGGGAGCACTGACAGTGCTGGCTGTGTGGGGGGATCACTGACAGTGCTGGCTGTGTGGTGGGAGCACTGACAGTGCTGGCTGTGTGGGGAGCACTGACAGTGCTGGCTGTGTGGTGGGAGCACTGACAGTGCTGGCTGTGTGGTGGGAGCACTGACAGTGCTGGCTGTGTGGGGGAGCACTGACAGTGCTGGCTGTGTGGGGTGAGCACTGGCAGTGCTGGCTGCGTGGGGAGCACTGACAGTGCTGGCTGTGTGGTGGGAGCACTGACAGTGCTGGCTGTGTGGGGGGAGCACTGACAGTGCTGGCTGTGTGTTGGGAGCACTGACAGTGCCGGCTGTGTAGGGGAGCACTGACAGTGCTTGCTGTGTGGTGGGAGCACTGACAGTGCTGGCTGTGTGGTGGGAGCACTGACCGTGCTGGCTGTGTGTGGGGAGCACTGACAGTGCTGGCTGTGTGGGGGGAGCACTGACAGTGCTGGCTGTGTGGGGGGAGCACTGACAGTGCTGGCTGTGTGTGGGGAGCACTGAGTGCTGGCTGTGTGGGGGGAGCACTGACAGTGCTGGCTGTGTGGGGGAGCACTGACAGTGCTGGATATGTGGGGTGGGCGCACTGACAGTGCTGGCTGTGTGGTGGGAGCACTGACAGTGCTGCCTGTGTGGGGGGTGCACTGACAGTGCTGGCTGTGCTGTGGGAGCACTGACAGTGCTGGCTGTGTGGGGGGAGCAGTGACAGTGCTGGCTGTGTGGGGGAGCACTGACAGTGCTGGCTGTGTGGTGGGAGCATTGACAGTGCTGGCTGTGTTGTGGGAGCACTGACAGTGCTGGCTGTGTGGGGGGAGCACTGACAGTGCTGGCTGTGTGGGGATAGCACTGACAATGCTGGCTGTGTGGAGGAGCACTGACAGTGCTGGCTGTGGGGGGGGGGAGCACTGACAGTGCTGGCTGTGTGGTGGGAGCACTGACAGTGCTGGCTATGTGGGGGAGCACTGACAGTGCTGGCTGTGTGGGGGGAGCACTGGCAGGGCTGGCTCTATGGGGGGAGCACTGACAGTGCTGGCTGTGTGGGGGAGCACTGGCAGTGCTGGCTGTGTGGGGGGAGCGCTGACAGTGCTGGCTGTGCGGGGTGAGCACTGCCAGTGCTGGCTGTGTGGGGGAGCACTGACAGTGCTGGCTGTGTGGTGGGAGCACTGACAGTGCTGGCTGTGTGGGGGGATCACTGACAGTGCTGGCTGTGTGGTGGGAGCACTGACAGTGCTGGCTGTGTGGGGAGCACTGACAGTGCTGGCTGTGTGGTGGGAGCACTGACAGTGCTGGCTGTGTGGTGGGAGCACTGACAGTGCTGGCTGTGTGGGGGAGCACTGACAGTGCTGGCTGTGTGGGGTGAGCACTGGCAGTGCTGGCTGCGTGGGGAGCACTGACAGTGCTGGCTGTGTGGTGGGAGCACTGACAGTGCTGGCTGTGTGGGGGGAGCACTGACAGTGCTGGCTGTGTGTTGGGAGCACTGACAGTGCCGGCTGTGTAGGGGAGCACTGACAGTGCTTGCTGTGTGGTGGGAGCACTGACAGTGCTGGCTGTGTGGTGGGAGCACTGACCGTGCTGGCTGTGTGTGGGGAGCACTGACAGTGCTGGCTGTGTGGGGGGAGCACTGACAGTGCTGGCTGTGTGGGGGGAGCACTGACAGTGCTGGCTGTGTGTGGGGAGCACTGAGTGCTGGCTGTGTGGGGGGAGCACTGACAGTGCTGGCTGTGTGGGGGAGCACTGACAGTGCTGGATATGTGGGGTGGGCGCACTGACAGTGCTGGCTGTGTGGTGGGAGCACTGACAGTGCTGCCTGTGTGGGGGGTGCACTGACAGTGCTGGCTGTGCTGTGGGAGCACTGACAGTGCTGGCTGTGTGGGGGGAGCAGTGACAGTGCTGGCTGTGTGGGGGAGCACTGACAGTGCTGGCTGTGTGGTGGGAGCATTGACAGTGCTGGCTGTGTTGTGGGAGCACTGACAGTGCTGGCTGTGTGGGGGGAGCACTGACAGTGCTGGCTGTGTTGTGGCAGCACCGACAGTGCTGGCTTTGTGGGGGGAGCACTGACAGTGCTGGCTGTGTTGTGGGAGCACCGACAGTGCTGGCTGTGTGGGGGAGCACTGACAGTGCTGGCTGTGTGGTGGAAGCACTGACAGTGCTGGCTGTGTAGGGGGAGCACTGACAGTGCTGGCTGTGGGGAGCACTGACAGTGCTGGCCGTGTGGTGGGAGCACTGACAGTGCTGGCTATGTTGTGGGAGCACCGACAGTGCTGGCTGTGTGGGGAGCACTGACAGTGCTGGCTGTTTGGTGGGAGCACGGACAGTGCTGGCTGTGATGTGGGAGCACCGACAGTGCTGGCTGTGTGGGGGGAGCACTGTCAGTGCTGGCTGTGTTGTGGGAGCACCGACAGTGCTGGCTGTGTGGGGGGAGCACTGACAGTGCTGGCTGTGTGGTGGGAGCACTGGCAGTTCTGGCTGTGTGGTGGGAGCACTGACAGTGCTGGCTGTGTGGGGGAGCACTGACAGTGCTGGCTGTGTGGTGGGAGCACTGGCAGTGCTGGCAGTGTGGCGGGAGCACTGTAAGTGCTGGCTGTGGGGGGAGCACTGACATTGCTGGCTGTGTGGTGGGAGCACTGACAGTGCTGGCTGTGTGGGGGGGGGCACTGACAGTGCTGGCTGTGTGGTGGGAGCACTGGCAGTGCTGGCTGTGTCGGGGGGAAGTGCAATGGCAGTGCTGGTAGTGCTGGCTCTGTGGGGGGGAGTGCACTGGCAGTGCTGGCTCTGTGGGTGGGGTAAGTGCACTGGCAGTGCTGGCTCTGTGGGGGGAAGTGCACTGGCAGTGCTGGCTCTGTGGGGTGGTGAAGTGCACTGGCAGTGCTGGCTGTGGGGGGAGCACTGACAGTGCTGCCTGTGTGGGGAGAACTGACAGTGATGGCTGTGGGGGGGGAGTGCAATGGCAGTGCTGGCTCTGTGGGGGGGTGCACTGGCAGTTCTGGCTTTGTGGTGGGAGCACTGACAGTGCTGGCTGTGGGGGGGGCACTGACAGTGCTGCCTGTGTGGGGGGAGCACTGACAGTGCTGGCTGTGTGGGGAGCACTGACAGTGCTGGCTGTGTGTGGGGAGCACTGACAGTGCAGGCTGTGTGAGGGGTAGCACTGACAGTGCTGGCTGTGTGGGGAGCACTGACAGTGCTGGCTGTGTGGTGGGAGCACTGACAGTGCTGGCTGTGTGGTGGTGAGCACTGTCAGTGCTGGCTGTGGGGGAGCACTGACATTGCTGGCTGTGGGGGGAGCACTGACATTGCTGGCTGTGTGGGGGGGAGTGCAATGGCAGTGCTGGCAGTGCTGGCTCTGTGGGGGGGAGTGCACTGGCAGTGCTTGCTCATTGGGTGGGGTAACTGCACTGGCAGTGCTGGCTCTGAAGGGGGGAAGTGCACTGGCAGTGCTGGCTGTGGGGGGAGCACTGACATTGCTGCCTTTGTGGGGGGGGGGAAGTGCAATGGCAGTGCAGGCTCTGTGGGGGGGGAAGTGCACTGACAGTGCTGGCTCTGTGGGGGGGGGGGAAGGTCACTGGCAGTGCTGGCTCTGTGGGGGGGAAGTGCACTGACAGTGCTGGCTCTGTGGTGGGAGCACTGACAGTGCTGGCTGTGTGATGGGAGCACTGACAGTGCTGGCTGCGTGGGGGAGCACTGACAGTGCTGGCTGTGTGGGGGGAGCACTGACAGTGCTGGCTGTGAGGGGAGCACTGACAGTGCTGGCTGTGTGGTGGGAGCACTGACAGTGCTGGCTGTGTGGTGGGAGCACTGACAGTGCTAGCTCTGTGGGAGAGCACTGGCAGTGCTGGCTGTGGGGGGGGGGGGGAAGTGCACTGGCAGTGCTGGCTGTGTGGGGAGCACTGACAGTGCTGGCTGTGTGGGGGAGCACTGACAGTGCTGGCTGTGTGGGGGAGCACTGACAGTGCTGGCTGTGTGGTGGGAACATTGACAGTGCTGGCTGTGTTGTGGGAGCACTGACAGTGCTGGCTGTGTGGGGGGAGCACTGACAGTGCTGGCTGTGTGGGGGAGCACTGACAGTGCTGGCTGTTTGGTGGGAGCACTGACAGTGCTGGCTGTGTGGGGGAGCACTGGCAGTGCTGGCTGTGTGGGGGGAGCGCTGACAGTGCTGGCTGTGCGGGGTGAGCACTGCCAGTGCTGGCTGTGTGGGGGAGCACTGACAGTGCTGGCTGTGTGGTGGGAGCACTGACAGTGCTGGCTGTGTGGGGGGATCACTGACAGTGCTGGCTGTGTGGTGGGAGCACTGACAGTGCTGGCTGTGTGGGGAGCACTGACAGTGCTGGCTGTGTGGTGGGAGCACTGACAGTGCTGGCTGTGTGGTGGGAGCACTGACAGTGCTGGCTGTGTGGGGGAGCACTGACAGTGCTGGCTGTGTGGGGTGAGCACTGGCAGTGCTGGCTGCGTGGGGAGCACTGACAGTGCTGGCTGTGTGGTGGGAGCACTGACAGTGCTGGCTGTGTGGGGGGAGCACTGACAGTGCTGGCTGTGTGTTGGGAGCACTGACAGTGCCGGCAGTGTAGGGGAGCACTGACAGTGCTTGCTGTGTGGTGGGAGCACTGACAGTGCTGGCTGTGTGGTGGGAGCACTGACCGTGCTGGCTGTGTGTGGGGAGCACTGACAGTGCTGGCTGTGTGGGGGGAGCACTGACAGTGCTGGCTGTGTGGGGGGAGCACTGACAGTGCTGGCTGTGTGTGGGGAGCACTGAGTGCTGGCTGTGTGGGGGGAGCACTGACAGTGCTGGCTGTGTGGGGGAGCACTGACAGTGCTGGATATGTGGGGTGGGCGCACTGACAGTGCTGGCTGTGTGGTGGGAGCACTGACAGTGCTGCCTGTGTGGGGGGTGCACTGACAGTGCTGGCTGTGCTGTGGGAGCACTGACAGTGCTGGCTGTGTGGGGGGAGCAGTGACAGTGCTGGCTGTGTGGGGGAGCACTGACAGTGCTGGCTGTGTGGTGGGAGCATTGACAGTGCTGGCTGTGTTGTGGGAGCACTGACAGTGCTGGCTGTGTGGGGGGAGCACTGACAGTGCTGGCTGTGTTGTGGCAGCACCGACAGTGCTGGCTTTGTGGGGGGAGCACTGACAGTGCTGGCTGTGTTGTGGGAGCACCGACAGTGCTGGCTGTGTGGGGGAGCACTGACAGTGCTGGCTGTGTGGTGGAAGCACTGACAGTGCTGGCTGTGTAGGGGGAGCACGGACAGTGCTGGCTGTGGGGAGCACTGACAGTGCTGGCCGTGTGGTGGGAGCACTGACAGTGCTGGCTGTGTGGGGGAGCACTGACAGTGCTGGCTGTGTGGTGGGAGCACTGACAGGGCTGGCTGTGTGGGGGAGCACTGACAGTGCTGGCTGTTTGGTGGGAGCATTGACAGTGCTGGCTGTGTTGTGGGAGCACTGACAGTACTGGCTGTGTGGGGGAGCACTGACAGTGCTGGCTGTGTGGTGGGAGCACTGACAGTGCTGGCTGTGTTGTGGGAGCACCGACAGTGCTGGCTGTGTGGGGAGCACTGACAGTGCTGGCTGTTTGGTGGGAGCACGGACAGTGCTGGCTGTGTTGTGGGAGCACCGACAGTGCTGGCTGTGTGGGGGGAGCACTGTCAGTGCTGGCTGTGTTGTGGGAGCACCGACAGTGCTGGCTGTGTGGGGGGAGCACTGACAGTGCTGGCTGTGTGGTGGGAGCACTGGCAGTTCTGGCTGTGTGGTGGGAGCACTGACAGTGCTGGCTGTGTGGGGGAGCACTGACAGTGCTGGCTGTGTGGTGGGAGCACTGGCAGTGCTGGCAGTGTGGCGGGAGCACTGTAAGTGCTGGCTGTGGGGGGAGCACTGACATTGCTGGCTGTGTGGTGGGAGCACTGACAGTGCTGGCTGTGTGGGGGGGGGGCACTGACAGTGCTGGCTGTGTGGTGGGAGCACTGGCAGTGCTGGCTGTGTCGGGGGGGAAGTGCAATGGCAGTGCTGGTAGTGCTGGCTCTGTGGGGGGGAGTGCACTGGCAGTGCTGGCTCTGTGGGTGGGGTAAGTGCACTAGCAGTGCTGGCTCTGTGGGGGGAAGTGCACTGGCAGTGCTGGCTCTGTGGGGTGGTGAAGTGCACTGGCAGTGCTGGCTGTGGGGGGAGCACTGACAGTGCTGCCTGTGTGGGGAGCACTGACAGTGATGGCTGTGGGGGGGGAGTGCAATGGCAGTGCTGGCTCTGTGGGGGGGTGCACTGGCAGTTCTGGCTTTGTGGTGGGAGCACTGACAGTGCTGGCTGTGGGGGGGGCACTGACAGTGCTGCCTGTGTGGGGGGAGCACTGACAGTGCTGGCTGTGTGGGGAGCACTGACAGTGCTGGCTGTGTGTGGGGAGCACTGACAGTGCAGGCTGTGTGAGGGGTAGCACTGACAGTGCTGGCTGTGTGGGGAGCACTGACAGTGCTGGCTGTGTGGTGGGAGCACTGACAGTGCTGGCTGTGTGGTGGTGAGCACTGTCAGTGCTGGCTGTGGGGGAGCACTGAC
The DNA here is from genome assembly GCF_047496885.1 of Scyliorhinus torazame. Lineage (NCBI taxonomy): Eukaryota > Metazoa > Chordata > Chondrichthyes > Carcharhiniformes > Scyliorhinidae > Scyliorhinus > Scyliorhinus torazame. The sequence goes on from NC_092711.1 coordinate 58,601,330, forward strand.
ATTGCTGGCTGTGGGGGGAGCACTGACATTGCTGGCTGTGTGGGGGGGAGTGCAATGGCAGTGCTGGCAGTGCTGGCTCTGTGGGGGGGAGTGCACTGGCAGTGCTGGCTCATTGGGTGGGGTAACTGCACTGGCAGTGCTGGCTCTGAAGGGGGGAAGTGCACTGGCAGTGCTGGCTGTGGGGGGAGCACTGACATTGCTGCCTTTGTGGGGGGGGGGAAGTGCAATGGCAGTGCAGGCTCTGTGGGGGGGGAAGTGCACTGACAGTGCTGGCTCTGTGGGGGGGGGGGGGAGGTCACTGGCAGTGCTGGCTCTGTGGGGGGGAAGTGCACTGACAGTGCTGGCTCTGTGGTGGGAGCACTGACAGTGCTGGCTGTGTGATGGGAGCACTGACAGTGCTGGCTGCGTGGGGGAGCACTGACAGTGCTGGCTGTGTGGGGGAGCACTGACAGTGCTGGCTGTCTGGGGAGCACTGACAGTGCTGGCTGTGTGGTGGGAGCACTGACAGTGCTGGCTGTGTGGTGGGAGCACTGACAGTGCTAGCTCTGTGGGAGAGCACTGGCAGTGCTGGCTGTGGGGGGGGGAAGTGCACTGGCAGTGCTGGCTGTGTGGGGAGCACTGACAGTGCTGGCTGTGTGGGGGTGCACTGGCATTGCTGGCTGCGTCGGGGAGCACTGACAGTGCTGCCTGTGTGGGTGAGCACTGACAGTGCTGGCTGTGTGGGGTGAGCACTGACAGTGCTGGCTGTGTGGGGGAGCACTGACAGTGCTGGCTGTGTGGTGGGAGCACTGACAGTGCTGGCTGTGTGGGGGGAAGTGCAATGGCAGTGCTGGAAGTGCTGGCTCTGTGGGGGGGGAGTGCACTGGCAGTGCTGGCACTGTGGGTGGGGTAAGTGCACTGGCAGTGCTGGCTCTGGGGGGGGGGAAGTGCACTCACAGTGCTGGCTGTGTGGGGGAGCACTGACAGTGCTGGCTGTGTGGTGGAAGCACTGACAGTGCTGGCTGTGTGGGTGGAGCACTAGCATTGATGGTTGTGTGGGGGGCGCACTGACAGTGCTGGCTGTGTGTGGGAGCACTGACAGTGCTGGCTGTGTGGTGGGAGCACTGACAGTGCTGGCTGTGTGGGGGGAGCACTGACAGTGCTGGCTGTGTGGGAGAGCACTGACAGTGCTGGCTGTGTGGTGGGAGCACTGACAGTGCTGGCTGTGTGGGGAAGCACTGACGGTGCTGGCTGTGTGGTGGGAGCACTGACAGTGCTGGCTGTGTGGGGGAGCACTGACAGTGCTGGCTGTTGGGGGGGGGGGTGCACTGGCAGTTCTGGCTGTGTGGTGGGAGCACTGACAGTGCTCGCTGTGTGGGGGAGCACTGACAGTGCTGGCTGTGTGGGGGGAGCACTGGAAGTGCTGGCTGTGTGGGGGGAGCACTGACAGTGCTGGCTGTGTGGGGGCACTGACAGTGCTGGCTGTGTGGTGGGAGCACTGACAGTGCTGGCTGTGGGGTGGGGGTGCACTGGCAGTTCTGGCTGTGTGGTGGGAGCACTGATAGTGCTGGCTGTGTGGGGGAGCACTGACAGTGCTGGCTGTGTGGTGGGAGCACTGACAGTGCTGGCTCTGTAGGGGGGGAAGTGCACTGGCAGTTCTGGCTCTGTGGGGGGGGAAGTGCACTGGCAGTGCTGGCTCTGTGGGGGGGGGAAGTGCACTGACAGTGCTGGCTCTGTGGTGGGAGCACTGACAGTGCTGGCTGTGTGTGGGGGGCACTGACAGTAAAGGCTGTGTGGGGGGTGCACTGAAAGTGCTGGCTGTGTGGGGGCAGCACTGACAGTGCTGGCTGTGTGGGGGAGCACTGACAGTGCAGGCTGTGTGGGGGGTGCACTGACAGTGCTGGCTCTGTAGGGGGGGGGGAAGTGCACTGGCAGTTCTGGCTCTGTGGGGGGGAAGTGCACTGGCAGTGCTGGCTCTGTGGGGGGGAGTGCACTGGCAGTGCTGGCTCTGTGGGGGGGGAAGTGCACTGACAGTGCTGGCTCTGTGGTGGGAGCACTGACAGTGCTGACTGTGTGATGGGAGCACTGACAGTGCATGCTGTGTGGGGGGTGCACTGACAGTGCTGGCTGTGTGGGGGAGCACTGACAGTGCTGGCTGTGTGGGGGGAGCACTGACAGTGCTGGCTGTATGGTGGGAGCACTGACAGTGCTAGCTCTGTGGGAGAGCACTGGCAGTGCTGGCTGTGGGGGGGGAGTGCACTGGCAGTGCTGGCTGTGTGGGGGAGCACTGACAGTGCTGGATGTGTGGGGGGAGCACTGACAGTGCTGCCTGTGTGGGGAGCACTGACAGTGCTGCCTGTATGGGGGAGCACTGACAGTGCTGGCTGTGGGGGGGGGGGAGTGCACTGGCATTGCTGGCTGTGTGGGGGAGCACTGACAGTGCTGCCTGTGTGGGGGAGCACTGACAGTGCTGGCTGTGTGGGGGGAGCACTGACAGTGCTGGCTGTGTGGGGGAGCACTGACAGTGCTGGCTGTGGGGGGGGGGGTGAACTGGCAGTTCTGGCTGTGTGGTGGGAGCACTGACAGTGCTGGCTGTGTAGGGGAGCACTGACAGTGCTGGCTGTGTGGGGGGTGCACTGGCAGTTCTGGCTATGTGGTGGGAGCACTGACAGTGCTGGCTGTGTGGTGGGAGCACAGACAGTGCTGGCTGTGTGGGGGGGAAGTGCAATGGCAGTGCTGGCAGTGCTGGCTCTGTGGGGTGGAGTGCACTGACAGTGCTGGCTGTGGGGGGGGGGGAAGTGCACTGGCAGTGCTGGCTGTGTGGGGGAGCACTGACAGTGCTGACTGTGTGGGGGAGCACTGACAGTGCTGGCTGTGTGGGGGAGCACTGACAGTGCTGGCTGTGTGGGTGGAGCACTGACAGTGCGAGCTGTGTTGGGTGGGAGCACTGACATTGCTGGCTGTGTGGTGGGAGCACTGACAGTGCTGGCTGTGTGGGGGAGCTCTGTCAGTGCTGGCTGTGTGGGGAGCACTGACATTGCTGGCTGTGTGGTGGGAGCACTGACAGTGCTGGCTGTGTGGGGGAGCACTGACAGTGCTGGCTGTGTGGGGGGAGCACTGACAGTGCTGGCTGTGTGGGGAGCACTGACAGTGCTGGCTGTGTGGAGGAGCACTGACAGTGCTGGCTGTCTGGTGGGAGCACTGACTGTGTGGGGGAACACTGACAGTGCTGGCTGTGTGGGGGAGCACTCGCAGTGCTGGCTGTGGGTGGAGAACTGGCAGTGCTGGCTGTGTGGTGGGAGCACTGACAATGCTGGCTGTGTGGGGAGCACTGACAGTGCTGGCTGTGTGTGGGAGCACTGGCAGTGCTGGCTGTGTGGGGGGAGCACTGACACTGCTGGCTGTGTGTGGGAGCACTGGCAGTGCTGGCTGTGTGTGGCAGCACTGGCAGTGCTGGCTGTGTGGGGGAGCCCTGACAGGGCTGGCTGTGTGGTGGGAGCACTGGCAGTGCTGGCTGTGTGGGGGAGCACTGGCAGTGCTGGCTGTGTGGTGGGGGCACTGACAGTGCTGGTTGTGTGGTGGGAGCACTGACACTGCTGACTGTGTTGGGGAGCACTGACAGTGCTGGCTGTGTGGGGGAGCCCCGTCAGTGCTGGATGTGTGGGGGTGGGAGCACTGACAGTGCTGGCTGTTTGGGGGAGCACTGACAGTGCTGGCTGTGTGGGGGAGCACTGACACTGCTGACTGTGTTGGGGAGCACTGACAGTGCTGGCTGTGTGGGGGAGCACTGGCAGTGCTGGCTGTGTGGGGAGAGCACTGACAGTGCTAGCTCTGTGGGAGAGCACTGGCAGTGCTGGCTGTGTGGGGCGCACTCGCAGTGCTGGCTGTGTTGTGGGAGCACTGACAGTGCAGGCTGTGTGGTGGGAGCACTGACAGTGCTGGCTGTGTGATGGGAGCACTGACAGTGCTGGCCTTGTAGGGGAGCATTGACAGTGCTGACTGTGTGGGGGGAGCACTGACAGCGCTGGCTGTGTGGTGGGAGCACTGACAGTGCTGGCTGTGTGCGGGGAGCACTGTCAGTGCTGGCTGTGTGGGGGAGCACTGACAGTGTTGGCTGTGTGGGGGGAGCACTGACAGTGTTGGCTGTGTGGGTGGAGCACTGACAGTGCTGGCTGTGTGGGGGAGCACTGGCAGTGCTGGCTGTGTGGGGAGAGCACTGACAGTGCTAGCTCTGTGGGAGAGCACTGGCAGTGCTGGCTGTGTGGGGCGCACTCGCAGTGCTGGCTGTGTTGTGGGAGCACTGACAGTGCAGGCTGTGTGGTGGGAGCACTGACAGTGCTGGCTGTGTGATGGGAGCACTGACAGTGCTGGCCTTGTAGGGGAGCATTGACAGTGCTGACTGTGTGGGGGAGCACTGACAGTGCTGCCTGTGTGGGTGAGCACTGACAGTGCTGGCTGTGTGGGGTGAGCACTGACAGTGCTGGCTGTGTGGGGGAGCACTGACAGTGCTGGCTGTGTGGTGGGAGCACTGACAGTGCTGGCTGTGTGGGGGGAAGTGCAATGGCAGTGCTGGAAGTGCTGGCTCTGTGGGGGGAGTGCACTGGCAGTGCTGGCACTGTGGGTGGGGTAAGTGCACTGGCAGTGCTGGCTCTGGGGGGGGGAAGTGCACTCACAGTGCTGGCTGTGTGGGGGAGCACTGACAGTGCTGGCTGTGTGGTGGGAGCACTGACAGTGCTGGCTGTGTGGGTGGAGCACTAGCATTGATGGTTGTGTGGGGGGCGCACTGACAGTGCTGGCTGTGTGTGGGAGCACTGACAGTGCTGGCTGTGTGGTGGGAGCACTGACAGTGCTGGCTGTGTGGGGGGAGCACTGACAGTGCTGGCTGTGTGGGAGAGCACTGACAGTGCTGGCTGTGTGGTGGGAGCACTGACAGTGCTGGCTGTGTGGGGAAGCACTGACGGTGCTGGCTGTGTGGTGGGAGCACTGACAGTGCTGGCTGTGTGGGGGAGCACTGACAGTGCTGGCTGTTGGGGGGGGGGTGCACTGGCAGTTCTGGCTGTGTGGTGGGAGCACTGACAGTGCTCGCTGTGTGGGGGAGCACTGACAGTGCTGGCTGTGTGGGGGGAGCACTGGAAGTGCTGGCTGTGTGGGGGGAGCACTGACAGTGCTGGCTGTGTGGGGAGCACTGACAGTGCTGGCTGTGTGGTGGGAGCACTGACAGTGCTGGCTGTGGGGTGGGGGTGCACTGGCAGTTCTGGCTGTGTGGTGGGAGCACTGATAGTGCTGGCTGTGTGGGGGAGCACTGACAGTGCTGGCTGTGTGGTGGGAGCACTGACAGTGCTGGCTCTGTAGGGGGGGAAGTGCACTGGCAGTTCTGGCTCTGTGGGGGGGAAGTGCACTGGCAGTGCTGGCTCTGTGGGGGGGGAAGTGCACTGACAGTGCTGGCTCTGTGGTGGGAGCACTGACAGTGCTGGCTGTGTGTGGGGGGCACTGACAGTAAAGGCTGTGTGGGGGGTGCACTGACAGTGCTGGCTGTGTGGGGGCAGCACTGACAGTGCTGGCTGTGTGGGGGAGCACTGACAGTGCAGGCTGTGTGGGGGGTGCACTGACAGTGCTGGCTCTGTAGGGGGGGGAAGTGCACTGGCAGTTCTGGCTCTGTGGGGGGGAAGTGCACTGGCAGTGCTGGCTCTGTGGGGGGGAGTGCACTGGCAGTGCTGGCTCTGTGGGGGGGGAAGTGCACTGACAGTGCTGGCTCTGTGGTGGGAGCACTGACAGTGCTGACTGTGTGATGGGAGCACTGACAGTGCATGCTGTGTGGGGGGTGCACTGACAGTGCTGGCTGTGTGGGGGGAGCGCTGACAGTGCTGGCTGTGTGGGGGAGCACTGACAGTGCAGGCTGTGTGGGGGAGCACTGACAGTGCTGGCTGTGTGGGGGGAGCACTGACAGTGCTGGCTGTATGGTGGGAGCACTGACAGTGCTAGCTCTGTGGGAGAGCACTGGCAGTGCTGGCTGTGGGGGGGGGGGGAGTGCACTGGCAGTGCTGGCTGTGTGGGAGAGCACTGACAGTGCTGGATGTGTGGGGGGAGCACTGACAGTGCTGCCTGTGTGGGGAGCACTGACAGTGCTGCCTGTATGGGGGAGCACTGACAGTGCTGGCTGTGGGGGGGGGAGTGCACTGGCATTGCTGGCTGTGTGGGGGAGCACTGACAGTGCTGCCTGTGTGGGGGAGTACTGACAGTGCTGGCTGTGTGGGGGGAGCACTGACAGTGCTGGCTGTGTGGGGGAGCACTGACAGTGCTGGCTGTGTGGTGGGAGCACTGACAGTGCTGGCTGTGGGGGGGGGGAGGGGTGAACTGGCAGTTCTGGCTGTGTGGTGGGAGCACTGACAGTGCTGGCTGTGTAGGGGAGCACTGACAGTGCTGGCTGTGTGGGGGGTGCAGTGGCAGTTCTGGCTATGTGGTGGGAGCACTGACAGTGCTGGCTGTGTGGTGGGAGCACAGACAGTGCTGGCTGTGTGGGGGGGAAGTGCAATGGCAGTGCTGGCAGTGCTGGCTCTGTGGGGGGGAGTGCACTGACAGTGCTGGCTGTGGGGGGGGGGGAGTGCACTGGCAGTGCTGGCTGTGTGGGGGAGCACTGACAGTGCTGACTGTGTGGGGGAGCACTGACAGTGCTGGCTGTGTGGGGGAGCACTGACAGTGCTGGCTGTGTGGGTGGAGCACTGACAGTGCGAGCTGTGTTGGGTGGGAGCACTGACATTGCTGGCTGTGTGGTGGGAGCACTGACAGTGCTGGCTGTGTGGGGGGAGCTCTGACAGTGCTGGCTGTGTGGGGAGCACTGACATTGCTGGCTGTGTGGTGGGAGCACTGACAGTGCTGGCTGTGTGGGGGAGCACTGACAGTGCTGGCTGTGTGGGGGGAGCACTGACAGTGCTGGCTGTGTGGGGAGCACTGACAGTGCTGGCTGTGTGGAGGAGCACTGACAGTGCTGGCTGTCTGGTGGGAGCACTGACTGTGTGGGGGAACACTGACAGTGCTGGCTGTGTGGGGGAGCACTCGCAGTGCTGGCTGTGTAGTGGGAGCACTCGCAGTGCTGGCTGTGGGTGGAGAACTGGCAGTGCTGGCTGTGTGGTGGGAGCACTGACAATGCTGGCTGTGTGGGGAGCACTGACAGTGCTGGCTGTGTGTGGGAGCACTGGCAGTGCTGGCTGTGTAGTGGGAGCACTGACAGTGCTGGCTGTGTGGGGGGAGCACTGACACTGCTGGCTGTGTGTGGGAGCACTGGCAGTGCTGGCTGTGTGTGGGAGCACTGACAGTGGCGACTGTGTGTGGGAGCACTGACAGTGCTGGCTGTGTGGGGGAGCCCTGACAGGGATGGCTATCAGGTGGGAGCACTAACAGTGCTGGCTCTGTTGTCGGAGCACTGACAGTGCTGGCTGTGTGGTGGGAGCACTGGCAGTGCTGGCTGTGTGGGGGAGCACTGGCAGTGCTGGCTGTGTGGTGGGGGCACTGACAGTGCTGGTTGTGTGGTGGGAGCACTGAAAGTGCTGTCTGTGTAGTGGTAGCACTGACACTGCTGGCTGTGTGGGGGAGCCCCGTCAGTGCTGGATGTGTGGGGGTGGGAGCACTGACAGTGCTGGCTGTTTGGGGGAGCACTGACAGTGCTGGCTGTGTGGGGGAGCACTGACACTGCTGACTGTGTTGGGGAGCACTGACAGTGCTGGCTGTGTGGGGGAGCACTGGCAGTGCTGGCTGTGTGGGGAGAGCACTGACAGTGCTAGCTCTGTGGGAGAGCACTGGCAGTGCTGGCTGTGTGGGGCGCACTCGCAGTGCTGGCTGTGTTGTGGGAGCACTGACAGTGCAGGCTGTGTGGTGGGAGCACTGACAGTGCTGGCTGTGTGATGGGAGCACTGACAGTGCTGGCCTTGTAGGGGAGCATTGACAGTGCTGACTGTGTGGGGGGAGCACTGACAGCGATGGCTGTGTGGTGGGAGCACTGACAGTGCTGGCTGTGTGGGGGGAGCACTGTCAGTGCTGGCTGTGTGGGGGAGCACTGACAGTGTTGGCTGTGTGGGGGGAGCACTGACAGTGTTGGCTGTGTGGGTGGAGCACTGACAGTGCTGGCTGTGTGCTGGGAGCAGTGAGAGTGCTGGCTTTGTGGGGGAGCACTGTCAGTGCTGGCTGTGTGGGGGAGCACTGACAGTGTTGGCTGTGTGGGGGAGCACTGACAGTGCTGGCTGTGTGGGTGGAGCACTGACAGTGCTGGCTGTGTGGTGGGAGCACTGACAGTGCTGGCTGTGTGGGGGAGCACTGACAGCGCTGGCTGTGTGGTGGGAGCACTGACAGTGCTGGCTGTGTGGGGGGAGCACTAACAGCGCTGGCTGTGTGGTGGGAGCACTGACAGTGCTGGCTGTGTGGGGGGAGCACTGTCCGTGCTGGCTGTGTGGTGGGAGCACCGACAGTGCTGGCTGTGTGGGGGAGCACTGACAGTGCTGGCTTTGTGGGGGGAGCACTGACAGTGCTGGCTGCGTGGGGGAGCACTGACAGTGCTGGCTGTGTGGGGGATCACTGACAGTGCTGGCTGTGTGTTGGGAGCACTTACAGTGCTGGCTGTGTGGGGGAGCACTGACAGTGCTGGCTGTGTGGGGGGAGCACTGACAGTGCTGGGTGTGTGGGGGCAGCACTGACAGTGCTGGCTGTGTGTGGGGAGCACTGACAGTGCTGGCTGTGTGTGGGGAGCACTGACAGTGCTGGCTGTGTGGGGGCAGCACTGACAGTGCTGGCTGTGTGGGGGGAGCACTGACAGTGCTGGCTGTGTGGGGGGAGCACTGACAGTGCTGGCTGTGTGGTGGGAGCACTGACAGTGCTGGCTGCGTGGGGGAGCACTGACAGTGCTGGCTGTGTGGGGGAGCACTGACAGTGCTGGCTGTGTGGGGGGAGCACTGACAGTGCTGGCTGTGTAGGAGCAGCGCTGGCAGTGCTGGCTCTGTGGTGGGAGCATTGACAGTGCTGGCTGTGTGGGGGGAGCACTGGCAGTGCTGGCTGCGTGGGGGAGCACTGACAGTGCTGGCTGTGTGGTGGGAGCACTGACGGTGCTGGCTGTGGGGGGAGCGCTGACAGTGCTGGCTGTGTGGGGGGGGGTCACTGACAGTGCTGGCTGCGTGGGGGAGCACTGACAGTGCTGGCTGTGTGGTGGGAGCACTGACAGGGCTGGCTCTGTAGGGAGCACTGGCAGTGCTGGCTCTGTGGTGGGAGCACTGACAGTGCTGGCTGTGTGGGGGAGCACTGACAGTGCTGGCTGCGTGGGGGAGCACTGGCAGTGCTGGCTGTGTGGGGGAGCAATGACAGTGTTGGCTGTGTAGGGGAGCACTGGCAGTGCTGGCTGTGTGGGGGAGCACTGACAGTGCTGGCTGTGTGGGGGAGCACTGACAGTGCTGGCTGTGTGGTGGGAGCACAGACAGTGCTGGCTGTGTGGTGGGAGCACTGGCAGTGCTGGCTGTGTGAGTTTAGCACTGATAGCGCTGGCTGTGTGCGGGAGCACTGACAGTGCTGGCTGTGTTGTGGGAGCACTGACAGTGCAGGCTGTGTGGTAGGAGCACTGACAGTGCAGGCTGTGTGGTAGGAGCACTGACAGTGCTGGCTGTGTGGTGGGAGCACTGACAGTGCTGGCTGTGTGGGGGAGCACTGACAGTGCTGGCTGTGTGGTGGGAGCACGACTGTGCTGGCCTTGTGGGGGAGCATTGACAGTGCTGACTGTGTGGGGGGAGCACTGACAGTGCTGGCTGTGTGGGGGGAGCACTGACAGTGCTGGCTGTGTGGGTGGACCACTGGCAGTGCTGGCTGTGTGGGGGAGCACTGGCAGTGCTGGCTGTGTGGGGGAGCACTGACAGTGCTGGCTGTGTGGTGGGAGCACTGACAGTGCCGGCCATCGGAGGGTGGAGCACAGACAATGCTGGCTGTGTGCGGGGAGCACTGACAGTGCTGGCTGTGCGGTGGGAGCACTGGCAGTGATGGCTGTTTGGGGGAGCGCTGACAGTGCTGGCTGTGTGGGGGAAGCACTGGCAGTGCTGGCTGTGTGGGGGAGCGCTGACAGTGCTGGCTGTGTGGGGGAGAACTGGCAGTGCTGGCTGTGGGATGGCTGAAAATTGCCAGAAATGCTTGCCGTGTACTGGCATAAAAAGGCTGCCGTGAACTGACTTAAAATGGCCACCGTGAACTGACATATAATGGCCACAGTGCTGGCTGTGTTGTGGGAGCACTGACAGTGCAGGCTGACATAAAATGGCCACCGTGAACTGACATATCATGGCCACCGTGAACTGACATAAAATGGCTGCCGTGAACTGACATAAAATGGCCAACGTGAACTGACATAAAATGGCCACCGTGAACTGACTTAAAATGGCCACCGTGAACTGACATAAAATGGACCCTTCAACCGACATTAAATGACCACCGTGAACTGACATAAAATGGCTGCCGTGAACTGACATAAAATGGCCACCGTAAATGAACATAAAATGGCTGCCGTGAGCTTACATAATATAGCCACCATGACCTGACATAAAATGGCCTCCGTGAACTGACATACAATGGCCACCCTGAACTGACATAAAATGGCCATTGCGAGCTGAAATAAAATGGTTACCTTCAAACGACATAAAATGACCACCGTGAACTGACATAAAATGGCCACCGTGTACTGACATTAAATGGCCCCTTCGACTGAATAAAATGCCCCGCGTGAACTGACATAAAATGGCCACTGTGAACTGAGATAAAATGGCCACCATGAACTGACATAAAATGGCCCCCGTGAACTGACATAACATGGCCACCGTGAACTGACATAAAATGGCCCCCGTGAACCAACATGAACTGGCCACCGCAACTGAGATTACATGGCCATTGCAAACTGACATAAAATGGCCATTGTGATCTGACATACAATGGCCACCGTGAACTGACATAAAATGGCCACCGTCAACTGAGATAAAATGGCCATTGCAACCTGACGTAAAATGGCCATTGTGAACTGACATACAATGGCCATGGTGAACTGACATACAATGGCCACCATGAACTGACATAAAATCGCCATTGTGAACAGACATAAAATGGCCATTGTTAACAGACATAAAATGACTATTGTGAACTGACATACAATGGCCACTGTGAACTGACATAAAATGGCCATTGTGAACTGACATAAAATGGCCACCGTGAACTGACATTAAATGGACCCCGTGAACTGACATAAAATGGCCATTGTGAACCGACATACAATGGCCTCCATGAACTGACATAAAATGGCCATTGTGAACTGATATACCATGGCTACCGTGAATTGACATTAAATGGCCACTGTGAACTGACATAAAATGGCCATTGAGAACTGACATACAATGGCCATTGTGAACTGACATACAATGGCCCCCGTGAACTGACATAAACTGTCCATTGTGAACTGACATACAATGGACGCCATGAACTGACATACAATGGCCACCGTGAACTGACATAAAATGGCCATTGCGAACTGACATAAAATGGCCGTCAACCGACATAAAATGGCCACCGTGAACTGGCATAACATGGCCCTCGTGAACTGACATAACATGGCCCCCGTGAACCAACATGAACTGTCCACCGCAACTGAGATAAAATGGCCATTGCAAACTGACATAAAATGGCCATTGTGAACTCACATACAATGGCCACCGTGAACTGACACAAAATGGCCACCGTCAACTGAGAAAAAATGGCCATTGCAAACTGACATAAAATGGCCATTGTGAACTGACAATCAATGGCCATTGTGAACTGACATAAAAGGGCCCCCGTGAACTGACATAAACTGTCCATTGTGAACTGACATAAAATGGCCATTGTGAACTGACATAAAATGGCCATTGTGAACTGACATAAAATGGACCCCGTGAACTGACATAAGATGGCCACTGTGAACTGACATAACATGGCCCCTGTGAACCAAACATGAACTGGCAACCGCAACTGAGATAAAATGGACATTGCAAACTGACATAAAATGGCCATTGTGAAATGACATACAATGGACACCGTGAACTGACACAAAATGGCCACCGTCAACTGAGAAAAAATGTTCATTGCAAACTGACATAAAATGGCCATTGTGAACTGACATACAATGGCCACCATGAACTGACATAAAATGGCCATTGTGAACTGACATAAAATGGCCATTGTGAACTGACTTACAATGGCCACCGTGAACTGACATAAAATGGCCAATGTGAACTGACATAAAATGACCCCCGTGAACTGACATAAAATGGCCATTGCGACCTGACATAAAATGGCTACCGTGGACTGACATAAAATGGCCATTGCGACCTGACATAAAAAGGCCCCCGTGAACTGACATAAAATGGCCATTGAGAACTGACATACAATGGCCATTGTGAACTGACATACAATGGCCCCCGTGAACTGACATAAACTGTCCATTGTGAACTGACATACAATGGACGCCATGAACTGACATACAATGGCCACCGTGAACTGACATAAAATGGCCATTGCGAGTTGACATAATATGGCCCCTGTCAACCGACATAAAATGACCACCGTGAACTGACATAAAATGGCCACCATGTACTGACATAAAATGGCCCCCATCGACTGTATAAAATGGCCCCCGTGAACTGACATAAAATGGCCACTGTGAACTGAGATAAAATGGCCACCGTGAACTGACATAAAATGACAATTGTGTACTGACATACAATAGCCACCATGAACTGACATAAAATGGCCCCCGGGAACTGACATAAAATGGCCACCGTGAACTGACATAACATGGCCCCCGTGAACAAACATGAACTGGTCACCGCAACTGAGATAAAATGGCCATTGCAAACTGACATAAAATGGCCATTGTGAACTGACATAAAAGGGCCCCCGTGAACTGACATAAACTGTCCATTGTGAACTGACATAAAATGGCCATTGTGAACTGACATAAAATGGCTATTGTGAACTGACATAAAATGGACCCCGTGAACTGACATAAAATGGCCACTGTGAACTGACATAACATGGCCCCTGTGAACCAAACATGAACTGCCACCGCAACTGAGATAAAATGGCCATTGCAAACTGACATAAATTGGCCATTGTGAACTGACATCCAATGGCCAATGTGAACTGACATACAATGGCCACCATGAACTGACATAAAATGGCCATTGTGAACTGACATAAAATGGCCATTGTGAACTGACATAAAATTGACCCCGTGAACTGACATAAACTGTCCATTGTGAACTGACATAACATGGCCATTGTGAACTGACATAAAATGGCCATTGTGAACTCACATACAATGGCCACCGTGAACTGACACAAAATGGCCACCGTCAACTGAGAAAAAATGGCCATTGCAAACTGACATAAAATGGCCATTGTGAACTGACAATCAATGGCCATTGTGAACTGACATAAAAGGGCCCCCGTGAACTGACATAAACTGTCCATTGTGAACTGACATAAAATGGCCATTGTGAACTGACATAAAATGGCCATTGTGAACTGACATAAAATGGACCCAGTGAACTGACATAAGATGGCCACTGTGAACTGACATAACATGGCCCCTGTGAACCAAACATGAACTGGCAACCGCAACTGAGATAAAATGGACATTGCAAACTGACATAAAATGGCCATTGTGAAATGACATACAATGGACACCGTGAACTGACACAAAATGGCCACCGTCAACTGAGAAAAAATGTTCATTGCAAACTGACATAAAATGGCCATTGTGAACTGACATACAATGGCCACCATGAACTGACATAAAATGGCCATTGTGAACTGACATAAAATGGCCATTGTGAACTGACTTACAATGGCCACCGTGAACTGACATAAAATGGCCAATGTGAACTGACATAAAATGGCCCCCGTGAACTGACATAAAATGGCCATTGCGACCTGACATAAAATGGCTACCGTGGACTGACATAAAATGGCCATTGCAACCTGACATAAAAAGGCCTCCGTGAACTGACATAAAATGGCCATTGAGAACTGACATACAATGGCCATTGTGAACTGACATACAATGGCCCCCGTGAACTGACATAAACTGTCCATTGTGAACTGACATACAATGGACGCCATGAACTGACATACAATGGCCACCGTGAACTGACATAAAATGGCCATTGCGAGCTGACATAATATGGCCCCCGTCAACCGACATAAAATGACCACCGTGAACTGACATAAAATGGCCACCATGTACTGACATAAAATGGCCCCCATCGACTGTATAAAATGGCCACCGTGAACTGACATAAAATGACAATTGTGTACTGACATACAATAGCCACCATGAACTGACATAAAATGGCCCCCGTGAACTGACATAAAATGGCCACCGTGAACTGACATAACATGGCCCCCGTGAACAAACATGAACTGGTCACCGCAACTGAGATAAAATGGCCATTGCAAACTGACATAAAATGGCCATTGTGAACTGACATAAAAGGGCCCCCGTGAACTGACATAAACTGTCCATTGTGAACTGACATAAAATGGCCATTGTGAACTGACATAAAATGGACCCCGTGAACTGACATAAAATGGCCACTGTGAACTGACATAACATGGCCCCTGTGAACCAAACATGAACTGCCACCGCAACTGAGATAAAATGGCCATTGCAAACTGACATACAATGGCCACCGTGAACTGAGAAAAAATGGCCATTGCAAACTGACATAAATTGGCCATTGTGAACTGTCATCCAATGGCCAATGTGAACTGACATACAATGGCCACCATGAACTGACATAAAATGGCCATTGTGAACTGACATACAATGGCCCCCGTGAACTGACATAAAATGGCCAATGTGAACTGACATAAAATGGCACCCGTGAATTGACATAAAATGGCCATTGCGACCTGACATAAAATGGCTACCGTGAACTGACATACAATGGCCTTTGCGACCTTACATAAAAAGGCCCCCATGAACTGACATAAACTGTCCATTCTGAACTGACATACAATGGTTATTGCGACCTGACATAAAATGGCCCCCGTGAACTGACATAAACTGTCCATTGCGACCTGACAAAAAATGGCCCCTGTGAACTGACATAAACTGTCCATTGTGAACTGACATACAATGGCCTTTGCGACCTGACATAAAATGGCCCCCGTGAACTGACATAAAATGGCCATTGAGAACTGACATAAACTGTCCATTGTGAACTGACATAAAATGGCCATTGCGAACTGACATAAAATGGCCCCCGTGAACTGACATAAAATGGCCTTGTGAACTGACATAAACTGTCCATTCTGAACTGACATACAATGGTTATTGCGACCTGACATAAAATGGCCCCCGTGAACTGACATAAAATGGCCATTGTGAACTGATATACCATGGCTACCGTGAATTGACATTAAATGGCCACTGTGAACTGACATAAAATGGCCCCCGTGAACTGACATAAACTGTCCATTGTGAACTGACATACAATGGACGCCATGAACTGACATACAATGGCCACCGTGAACTGACATAAAATGGCCATTGCGAACTGACATAAAATGGCCGTCAACCGACATAAAATGGCCACCGTGAACTGGCATAACATGGCCCTCGTGAACTGACATAACATGGCCCCCGTGAACCAACATGAACTGTCCACCGCAACTGAGATAAAATGGCCATTGCAAACTGACATAAAATGGCCATTGTGAACTCACATACAATGGCCACCGTGAACTGACACAAAATGGCCACCGTCAACTGAGAAAAAATGGCCATTGCAAACTGACATAAAATGGCCATTGTGAACTGACAATCAATGGCCATTGTGAACTGACATAAAAGGGCCCCCGTGAACTGACATAAACTGTCCATTGTGAACTGACATAAAATGGCCATTGTGAACTGACATAAAATGGCCATTGTGAACTGACATAAAATGGACCCCGTGAACTGACATAAGATGGCCACTGTGAACTGACATAACATGGCCCCTGTGAACCAAACATGAACTGGCAACCGCAACTGAGATAAAATGGACATTGCAAACTGACATAAAATGGCCATTGTGAAATGACATACAATGGACACCGTGAACTGACACAAAATGGCCACCGTCAACTGAGAAAAAATGTTCATTGCAAACTGACATAAAATGGCCATTGTGAACTGACATACAATGGCCACCATGAACTGACATAAAATGGCCATTGTGAACTGACATAAAATGGCCATTGTGAACTGACATAAAATGGACCCCGTGAACTGACATAAAATGGCCACTGTGAACTGACATAACATGGCCCCTGTGAACCAAACATGAACTGCCACCGCAACTGAGATAAAATGGCCATTGCAAACTGACATACAATGGCCACCGTGAACTGAGAAAAAATGGCCATTGCAAACTGACATAAATTGGCCATTGTGAACTGTCATCCAATGGCCAATGTGAACTGACATACAATGGCCACCATGAACTGACATAAAATGGCCATTGTGAACTGACATACAATGGCCCCCGTGAACTGACATAAAATGGCCAATGTGAACTGACATAACATGGCCCCTGTGAACCAAACATGAACTGCCACCGCAACTGAGATAAAATGGCCATTGCAAACTGACATACAATGGCCACCGTGAACTGAGAAAAAATGGCCATTGCAAACTGACATAAATTGGCCATTGTGAACTGTCATCCAATGGCCAATGTGAACTGACATACAATGGCCACCATGAACTGACATAAAATGGCCATTGTGAACTGACATACAATGGCCCCCGTGAACTGACATAAAATGGCCAATGTGAACTGACATAAAATGGCACCCGTGAATTGACATAAAATGGCCATTGCGACCTGACATAAAATGGCTACCGTGAACTGACATACAATGGCCTTTGCGACCTTACATAAAAAGGCCCCCATGAACTGACATAAACTGTCCATTCTGAACTGACATACAATGGTTATTGCGACCTGACATAAAATGGCCCCCGTGAACTGACATAAACTGTCCATTGCGACCTGACAAAAAATGGCCCCTGTGAACTGACATAAACTGTCCATTGTGAACTGACATACAATGGCCTTTGCGACCTGACATAAAATGGCCCCCGTGAACTGACATAAAATGGCCATTGAGAACTGACATAAACTGTCCATTGTGAACTGACATAAAATGGCCATTGCGAACTGACATAAAATGGCCCCCGTGAACTGACATAAAATGGCCTTGTGAACTGACATAAACTGTCCATTCTGAACTGACATACAATGGTTATTGCGACCTGACATAAAATGGCCCCCGTGAACTGACATAAAATGGCCATTGTGAACTGACATAAAATGGCCATTGCGACCTGACCTAAAAAGGCCCCCGTGAACTGACATGAACTGTCCATTGTTAACTGACATAAAATGGCTATTGTGAACTGTCATAAAATGGCTCCCGTGAACCGACATAAAATGGCCACCGTGAACTGACATACAATGGCCATTGTGAACTGACATACTAATGGCTATCGCGAACTGATGTAAAATGGCCACCGAGAACTGACATAAAATGGCTCCCGTGAACTGACAGAAAATGGCCAACTGCTGATTGTGGATTTTGTTTTGGCAGAGTCCCAGAGAGAGACGGAGAGACGCAGAGACCGAGAGAGATGGAGAGGGGAGAACACCCTCCCCCCCCCCCACCGAGAGAGATGGAGAGGGGGTCCCCCCCACCAAGAGAGATGGAGAGGGGGGAACCCTGCCCCCACCGAGAGAGATGGAGAGGGGAGAACTCCCCCTCCACCGAGAGAGATGGAGAGGGTGGACCCCAGCCCCCGCCGAGAGAGATGGAGACGGGGTCCCCCCCACCGAGAGGGATAGAGAGGGGGGAACCCCCACCCCACCGAGAGATATGGAGAGGGGGGACCCCCCCCCCAGCGAGAGAGGTGGAGAGGTAGAATCCCCCCACAACGAGAGAGATGGAGGGGGGAATCCCTCCCCCCCCCACCGAGAGTTGTGGAGAGGGGGGACCCCCCCCCCCACCGAGAGGGATGGAGAGGGGGGACCCACCCTCCACCGAGAGAGATCAAGAGGGGGGACCCCCCCAACTGAGAGGGATGGAGAGGGGGAAGACCCCCCCCCCACCGAGTGAGATGGAGAGGGGGAAACCCCGCCACCGGGAGGGATGGAGAGGGGGAAACCCCACCCCCACCGAGAGAGATGGAGAGGGGGGATCCCCTCTACCGAGAGGGATGGAGAGGGGAAAACCCCCCCACTGAGAGGGATGGAGAGGGGGAAACCCCCCACTGAGAGGGATGGAGAGGGGGAAACCCCCCCACCGAGAGGGATGGAGAGGGGGAAACCCCCACCACCGAGAAAGATGGAGAGGGGGAACCCCCCCACCGAGAAAGATGGAGAGGGGGACCCCCCCCACCGAGAAAGATGGAGAGGGGGGAATCCCTCCCCCACCGAGAGTTGTGGAGAGGGGGGAACCCCCCCCCCACTGATAGGGATGGAGAGGGGGGACCCACCCTCCACCGAGAGAGATCAAGAGGGGGGACCCCCCCCCAACCGAGAGGGATGGAGAGGGGGAAGACCCCCCCAGCGAGTGAGATGGAGAGGGGGAAACCCCCCCACCGGGAGGGACGCAGAGGGGGGAAACTCCACCACCACCGAGAGAGATGGAGAGGGGGAACCACCATCTCCACCGAGAGAGATGGAGAGGGGGGATCCCCTCTACCGAGAGGGATGGAGAGGGGTAACCCCCCACTGAGAGGGATGGAGAGGGGGAAACCCCCCCACCGAGAGGGATGGAGAGGGGGGATCCCCCCACCGAGAGGGATTGAGAGGGGGGAACACCCCCCACCGAGAGAGATGGAGAGGGGGGATCCCCTCTACCGAGAGGGATGGAGAGGGGGAAACCCCCCCACTGAGAGGGATGGAGAGGGGGAACCCCCCCACTGAGAGGGATGGAGAGGGGGAAACCCCCCCACCGAGAGAGATAGAGAGGGGGAACCCCCCCACTGAGAGGGATGGAGAGGGGGAAACCCCCCCCCCACTGAGAGGGATGGAGAGGGGGAACCCCCCCACCGAGATGGATGGAGAGGGGGAACACCCCCCACCGAGAGAGATGGAGAGGGGGGATCCCCTCTACCGAGAGGGATGGAGAGGGGGAAACCCCCCCACTGAGAGGGATGGAGAGGGGGAAACCCCCCCACTGAGAGGGATGGAGAGGGGGAAACCCCCCCACCGAGAGAGATAGAGAGGGGGAACCCCCCCCCCCCCACCGAGAGGGATGGAGAGGGGGACCCCCCCACCGAGAAAGATGGAGAGGGGGTCCGCCCCTCCACCGAGAGAGATGGAGGGGGGAATCCCCCACCCACCGAGAGTTGTGGAGAGGGGGGACCCCCCCACTGAGAGGGATGGAGAGGGGGGACCCCCCTTCACCGAGAGAGATTGAGGAGGGACCCAACCCCACCGAGACGGATGGAGAGGGGGAAGTCACCGCCCCACCGAGAGTTGTGGAGAGGGGGAAACCCCCCCCCCACCGAGAGGGATAGAGAGGGCCCCCCCCCACCGAGAGAGATTAAGAGGGGGGACCCCCCCCACCGAGAGGGATGGAGAGGGGGGAACCCCCACCCCCACCGAGAGAGATGGAGAGGTGGACCTCCCACCCCCACCGAGAGGGATGGAGAGGGGGAACCCCCACCCCCACCGAGAGAGATGGAGAGGGGGACCCTCCACCCCCACCGAGAGAGATGGAGAGGGGGGAAACCCCACCCCCACCGAGAGGGAAGGAGAGGGGGAACACCCCCCCACCGAGAGTGATGGAGAGGGGGGACCCCCCACCGAGAGAGATGGAGAGGGGGGACCCCCCCCACCGAGAGAGATGGAGAGGGGGGAACCCCCCCCCACCGAGAGAGATGGAGAGGGGGAAACCCCCACCGAGAGGGATCGAGAGGGGGGAACCCCCACCCAACGAGAGAGATGGAGAGGGGGGACCCCCCACCGAGAGAGATGGAGGGGGGGGAACACCCACCGAGAGGGATGGAGAGGGGGGAACCCCCACCCCACCGACGAGAGATGGAGAGGGGGGACCCCCCACTGAGAGGGATGGAGAGGGGGGAACCCCCACCCCACCGAGAGAGCTGGAGAGGGGTGACCCCCCCCCCCCCCACCGAGAGAGATGGAGAGGCCCCCCCCCACCGAGAGAGATGGGGAGGGGGAACCCCCCCCCCAATCCACTGAAAGAACACGGCTGAAACCGATGGAGGGAGAAAAGAAAGGGGTAAGGGGGTAAACAAGGAGCAGGGGGGTCACACACCAGGTCGGCCAGGAAGGGCATCACGGAGGGTCTGCGGGGGAGAGGGGGTAAGGGTTAGGGAAAGGGGGGTTCGGGGGGGGCAGACACGCCGAACTGAACGGCAACAGTTTGTAACGATAGAAACGTAAGAGAAAGCCTTTTCACTCTCTGAGAAATGTAAACAAGCCGCAATGCACAGAATTGTGGAAACGGCAATAAAAAGATTTTTTCAATAAATCCAGAGCCCAGTTCAGTTTTTCCAATTCAGGGGCAAGTTAGCGCGGCCCATCCACCTGCCCTGCACATCTTTGGGTTGTGGGGGTGAGACCCAGGCTAACACGGGGAGAATGTGCAAACTCCACACGGACAGTGACCCAGAGCCGGGATTGAACAGTGGTTAGCACTGCTGCCTCACAGCTACAGGGCCCCAGGTTCGATTCCCGGCTTGGGTCACTGTCTGTGCGGAGTCTGGATGTCCTCCCCGTGTCTGCGTGGGCTTCCTCCGGGTGCTCCGGTTTCCGCCCACCGTCCAAAGACGTGCAGGTTAGGTGGGTTGGCGGTGATCAATCCAAATTGCCCACAGTATCTAAAGATGTTCAGGTTAGGTGGGGTGACAGCGACGGGGTAGGGGAGTGGGCCCAGGTATGGCGCTCTCTTCAGGGTTCACACTGTCTCTGTCATTATTGTTTACACCGACAATGCTGCCAAACTTTCTATCAAACTTTCTATCTCATTATCTTCAATCAGTACTCAACAAAGTCAAAGTGAGACACACAGACACACACACACACACGCACAGGCACACACACAGGCACACACACACGCACACACACACAGGCACACACACACAGGCACACACACACACACACACACAGGCACACACACACACACACACAGTCACACAGTCACACACACACACACACACAGACACACACACAGACACACACACACACTGTAATGAAGTTACTAAGAAAAGTCCCGAGTCTCCAAACTCTGGCGCCTATTCGGGTACACTGAGGGAGAATACATAATGTCCAATTCACCAAACAGCACGTCCTTCGGGACTTCAGGGGGGAAACCGGAGCACCCGGGAGAAACCCACGCGGACAAGGGGAGAACGTGCAGAGTCCGCACAGACTGCGACCCAAGCCGGGATTCGAACCTGGGGCTCTGGAGCTGTGAGGCCGCAGTGCTAACCACTGTGCTACCGTGTAACTTCCAGTGCCGCCTAAAGAATGCCACACATACCCCCCCCCCCCCAACACACACACACGTGTACAGAGACACAGATACTCAAACTCAGACAGACTGGGTCAATACATCTTTCAAATGGAGTGAGATCCATTCTCCACCTTTAACTTGGAGAGGTGTATGTGGCCTGTGTGTGACCCAAGACACACACTGACTCTGAACATCCTCACAGCAGCTTGGGGACAGACTTTTCTAAAGCACTTTTCATAACCTTTGGGTATCACAAACTGCTTCACAGGCAATGGAGCCCTTTTGAAAGGTTGTAATTTAGGAAATGGACCAGCTAATTTCAGCGAGAGAGAGACACACACAGAAACAGGATGAGATTGTGCTGTACATGTTTTAGAGCTGTCACTGAGACACACACGAGATGTACAATATCAATTATTATTCTGAATCATGTGATTAAATCAGCCCTGAGACTGAATTCCAGTGTTTCAGAGTAAAGCTCCATCTACACTGCCCATCAAACACTCACAACACAAATACTGTCTGGGCTTAAATACAGAGTCAAAATCCCTCTGTCCTGTCCAAGGAATTTTTCATTGCAGATAGTTATTTTTATTTTTTGGAAAAGCAGAACTTAATTTGCACCGAATCCCAGGGTGGACTCTTGTTTATTTCAGCCCTTCACATTCAAACGTGAAGTTTAAGCTCCGATTACAGGTGTCTGCTTGTCTCTGTCTGTATATTCAATGTTCCTGTAGCTTATTCACTTGTCTGAAGTATTTGAATAATAGGCCTTGGTTAATCAATCCTTTCTCACAGCACATGGAAGTTGTGAATCTTCAAGGCTCTCAGTCTAATGTAGTTAAAAAACAACTGCATCCTTTGATCCTCAATCCATTTCCCAACCCTAAATAGATCTCACACATTTCCATAATGCATGAATATCTCCATCAAAACTTCTAATCAGTTCCCCATACACTTGTTAAACTTGCCTGTGTGAAGTAAATTCCACTGACAGATTCCGAAAGCTGCACAGAGCAATGACTGCTTATTTTAAACTTTGAAACGGAACTATTTTAACTTGTCCATCAGTCCTATTAAACAGAAATGTTGTCCCTGTGGGCTGACAGTCTCTCAGCAAGATTGAAACATTGAGGGACCCCACGTACCGCATTTGACAACATTTGTGGCACTTCCACAATCTACGATACATTGCTGTCTGTATTGTGTGAATCCAGCTGTGAGATATCTGTCCAGTTTAAACTTACACTGTTTCCGCCTTCTCATCA
The DNA here is from genome assembly GCF_047496885.1 of Scyliorhinus torazame. Taxonomy (NCBI): domain Eukaryota; kingdom Metazoa; phylum Chordata; class Chondrichthyes; order Carcharhiniformes; family Scyliorhinidae; genus Scyliorhinus; species Scyliorhinus torazame. The sequence continues at coordinate 58,624,156 of NC_092711.1, forward strand.
TTTATAAAGATCACGGTTTGATCACCCCTCTGCCTGAGGTGGGAGTGGGACCATCCAGGGTTGCAGGCCCAGCCTCCTGTCCTCCCACCCCTCTGCCTGAGGTGGGAGTGGGACCATCCAGGGCTGCAGGCCCAGCCTCCTGTCCCTCCCACCCCTCTGCCTGAGGTGGGAGTGGGACCATCCAGGGCTGCAGGCCCGGCCTCCTGTCCTCCCACCCCTCTGCCTGAGGTGGGACCATCCAGGGCTGCAGGCCCGGCATCCTGTCCTCCCACCCCTCTGCCTGAGGTGGGAGTGGGACCATCCAAGGCTGCAGGCCCGGCCTCCTGTCCTCCCACCCCTCTGCCTGAGGTGGGGCTGGGACCATCCAGGGCTGCAGGCCGAGCCTCCTGTCCTCCCAGCCCTCTGCCTGAGGTGGGAGCGGGACCATCCAGGACTGCAGGCCCAGCCTCCTGCCCTCCCACCCCTCTGCCTGAGGTGGGAGTGGGACCATCCAGGGCTGCAGGCCCAGCCTCCTGTCCTCCCACCCCTCTGCCTGAGGTGGGAGTGTGACCATCCAGGGCTGCAGGCCCAGCCTCCTGTCCTCCCACCCCTCTGCCTGAGGTGGGAGTGGGACCATCCAGGGCTGCAGGCCCAGCCTCCTGTCCTCCCACCCCTCTGCCTGAGGTGGTAGTGGGACCACCTGGGGCTGCAGCGAGAGACTTTGTTTTGGGCTCTGGCAGGGCTGAAGAGTGCCGTCCGGCCGCTTTGCCACCTGCGGGGGGTGTGGGGCAGCTTTGGACATTACTTTAGGCCCCTCCAGGGCTGAAGGACGCTGCCCCGCACTGCTATTGCCCTGCGCCGCCTTCCCTTGTGGCCCCTGCATTTAGGCTGCCACCTCCCCTGTCCTTTGCCTTTTTACACGGGCGGGTGGTACCAGGGGTGGGCATGGCCAGCACCTTGGGGGCATCCTCCACTCTGCCAATCACCAAACTAATCCCACTGTCCCACTCTCTCCCCATAGCCCTGTATCAATCCCCAAACTAATCCCACTGCCCCACTCTCCCCCCCATAGCCCTGTATCATTCCCAAACTAATCCCACTGTCCCACTCTCTCCCCATAGCCCTGTATCAATCCCCAAACTAATCCCACAGCCCCACTCTCTCCCCATAGCCCTGTATCAATCCTCAAACTAATCCCACTGCCCCACTCACTCCCCATAGCCCTGTATCAATCCCCAAACTAATCCCACTGTCCCACTCTCTCCCCATAGCCCTGTATCAATTCCCAAACTAATCCCACTGCCCCACTCTCTGCCCATAGCCCTGTATCCGTCCCCAAACTAATCCCACTGCCCCACTCTCACCCCATAGACCTGTATCAACCCCAAACTAATCCCACTTCCCCACTCTCCCCATAGCCCTGTATCAATCCCAAACTAATCCCACTGCCCCACTCTCTCCCCATAGCCCTGTATCAAGCCCCAAACTAATCCCACTGCCCCACACTCGCCCCATAGCCCTGTAACAACCCCAAACTAATCCCACTGCCCCACTCTCTCCCCATAGCCCTGTATTATTCCCAAACTAATCCCACTGCCCCACTTTCTCCCCGTAGACCTGTATCAATCCCAAACTAATCCCACTGCCCCACACTCACCCCATAGCCCTGTATCATTCCCAAACTAATCCCACTGCCCCACTCTCTCCCCATAGCCCTGTATCATTCCCAAACTAATCCCACTGCCCCACTCTCTCCCCATAGCCCTGCATCAATCCCCAAACTAATCCCACAGCCCCACTATCTCCCCATAGCCCTGTATCATTCCCAAACTAATCTCACTGCCCCACTCTCTCCCCATAGCCCTGTATCAATCACCAAACTAATTTCACTGCCCCACTCTCTCCCCATAGCCCTGTATCATTCCCAAACTAATCCCACAGCCCCACTGTCTCCCCATAGCCCTGTATCATTCCCAAACTAATCTCACTGCCCCACTCTCTCCCCATAGCCCTGTATCAATCACCAAACTAATTTCACTGCCCCACTCTCTCCCCATAGCCCTGTATCATTCCCAAACTAATCCCACTGCCCCTCTCTCTCCCCATAGACCTGTATCAATCCCAAACTAATCCCACTGCCCAACTCTCTCCCCATAGCCCTGTATCATTCCCAAACTAATCCCACTGCCCCTCTTTCTCCCCATAGACCTGTATCAATCCCAAACTAATCCCACTGCCCCACTCTCACCCCATAGCCCTGTATCATTCCCAAACTAATCCCACTGCCCCTCTTTCTCCCCATAGACCTGTATCAATCCCAAACTAATCCCACTGCCCCACTCTCACCCCATAGCCCTGTATCATTCCCAAACTAATCCCACTGCCCCTCTTTCTCCCCATAGACCTGTATCAATCCCAAACTAATCCCACTGCCCCACTCTCACCCCAAAGCCCTGTATCAATCCCCAAACTAATCTCACTGCCCCACTCTCTCCCCATAGCCCTGTATCAATCCCCAAACTAATCCCACAGCCCCACTGTCTCCCCATAGCCCTGTATCATTCCCAAACTAATCTCACTGCCCCACTCTCTCCCCATAGCCCTGTATCAATCCCAAACTAATCCCAATGCCCCGCTCTCACCCCATAGCCCTGTATCAATCCCCAAACTAATCCCACTGCCCCACTCTCTCCCCATAGCCCTGTATCAATCCCCAAACAAATCCCACTGCCCCGCTCTCTCCCCATAGCCCTGTATCAATCCCCAAACAAATCCCACAGCCCCACTGTCTCCCCATAGCCCTGTATCAATCCTGAAACTAATCCCACTGCCCCGCTCTCTCCCAATAGCCCTGTATCAGTCCCCAAACTAATTTCACTGCCCCACTGTCTCCCCATAGCCCTCTATCATTCCCAAACTAATCCCACTGCCCCGCTATCTCCCCATAGCCCTGTATCAATCCCAAACTAATCCCACAGCCCCACTCTCTCCCCATAGCCCTGTATCAATCCCCAAACTAATCTCACTGCCCCACTGTCTCCCCATAGCCCTGTATCATTCCCAAACTAATCCCACTGCCCCGCTTTCTCCCCATAGCCCTGTATCAATCCCAAACTAATCCCACAGCCCCACTCTCGCCCCATAGCCCTGTATCAATCCCAAACTAATCACACTGTCCCACTCTCTCCCCATAGCCCTGTATCAATCTCCAAACTAATCCCACTGCCCCGCTCTCTCCCCATAACCCTGTATCAATCCCCAAACTAATCCCACTGCCCCACTCTCTCCCCAAAGTCCTGCATCAATCCCCAAACGAATCCCACTGCCCCACACTCTCCCTGTAAATCTGTATCAATCCCCAAACTAATCCCACAGCCCCACTCTCTCCCCAAAGCCCTGTATAAATCCCCAAACTAATCCCGCTGCCCCACACTCTCCCTGTAACTCTGTATCAATCCCCAAACTAATCCCACTGCCCGGCTCTCTCCCCATAGCCCTATATCAATCCCCAAACTAATCCCACTGCCCCACACTCTCCCTGTAACCCTGTATCAATCCCCAAACTAATCCCACTGCTCCACTCTCTCCCCATAGCCCTGTATCAATCCCCAAACTAATCCCACTGCCCGGCTCTCTCCCCATAACACTGTATCAATCCCCAAACTAATCCCACTGCCCCACACTCTCCCTGTAACTCTGTATCAATCCCCAAACTAATTCCACTGCCCAACTCTCTCCCCATATCCCTGTATCAATCCCCAGACTAATTGCTCTGCCCCACTCTCTCCATGTAACCCTGTATCAATCCCCAAATTAATCCCACTGCCCCACGCTCTCCACATGGCCCTGTGTCAATCCCCAAACTAATCCCACTCTCACCATAGCCCTGTGTCAATCCCCAAACTAATCCCACTCTCCCCACAGCCCTGTATCAATCCCCAAACTAATCCCACTCTCCCCACAGCCCTGGGTGAATCTCCAATACTAATCCCACTCTCTCCACAGCCCTGTGGCAATTCCCAAACTAATGCAACTATCCCCACAGTCCCGGATCAATCCCAAACTGATCCCACTCTCCCCACTGCCCTGGTCAATCCCCAATACTAATCCCACTCTTTCCACAGCCCTGTGTCATCCCCAAAGTAATCCCACTCTCCCCACAGCCCTGTGTCAATCCCCAAACTAATCCCACTCTCCCATAACACTGGGTCATTCCCAAACTAATCCCCACAGCCCTGTGTCAATCCCCAAACTAATCCCACTCTCCCATAGCCCTGGGTCATTCCCAAACGAATCCCACTCTCCCCACAGCCCTGTGTGAATCCCCAAACGAATCCCACTCTCCCCACAGCCTAGGGTAAATCCCCAAACTAATCCCGCTCTCCCCATAGCCCTGTGGGGAATTTTCCACCATGATCACATTTCTGACTGTGGAATCTTACTGTGCAATCAATCTGTGTGCTGTCAGTTTGTACACCTTCGAGTAGAAAGAGAGAAAGAAATCCATCTTCAGAGACTCTGAACTTAATTCTGAAAGTGCCCCATTTTTGGGCTCTTCCTGTGCACAAGCTGCCTGCAGAATTCCCCAAATTAAAAAAAGGAGAGAGAGGAACGTGAGGGGCGAGTTAACAGAAATCAGTTGGGGTTATCAAACTGACCGTTTTCATTGAATCCAAATTGTTTCATTATAAATTCTAATCTCAGAAATTGACATCAGAGGAATTCAGTGAAAAATCCCATTGAACCTCCTTGACTAATAAAATGATGTTGTTGCCGATGACCCTGTATTTATTCAGGAATAAACTTTAAATCTCCCAGTGGGAAAAATCAAATTGAATCCCAATTTATAGAGCAGCTCACTGAGGAAATCTGTCTGTGAGAAACAGAATAAGATTGTCCCCGTCAAAGACTCCCACGACAGCAATGTCCTGGGGTTCCTTGCCGGTCTTTACTCAGAGTATAGAAAGCTGTCCTTGGGAGACAGACGAATAGACATCCCAAACTAGTCAGAAACTCAGGAGGAAATAAATATTAACATCAAGACTGAAGTAAGCACAGGACTTTGCTAGATCTGTTGCTGTGCCCTGAATTAACATAACCACAGACAGGACAAATGCCTCTGGCCTCTCCTGTGAAGACACATCTTTAGTGAATAATCACAGCGGACAGACTGAAAACATTCATGACAGACAGTCAGGGGGTAGGTCTGCACACAGATCTCTGAGGAGATCTCAACCAATACTGTTTTTAATCATTTCCCAATAGAATTTTAACTTATGCTTCAATTCTGTTATACAGAAATGTGGTCCCTGTGGGAGGATTGTGTTAAGACAGCAGTTGCTGGATCCAATGCTGTGTAATTTATCAACAGTAAGGAGATTGGTATCTCTTGTCAGTCATTTACATGTCAATAGTGAGCTGTCCTCAGAGGCAGACATTCCACACGTGTCAGAGACTGGGGCTGGAGTTTGCTCACAGCTCACTGAGGATAAATCTGAGTCTGAGGGGCAAATCCTCCCACTTCACTGAAAACATTGCCCCTCTTGTTCAGTGTGTGTCTGTGTGTGTTGCTGAGTGGAGCTTCAGTGTGAAGTGAGAGAGCTTGAAGTGAGAGCTGTTGGTGGTGTGAGGAAGTGGAGTTCCCCGATCCTACCTGCCCCTGCTTGTGTTGTGTCTGGTGGGAGTGGGACCATTCAGGGCTGCAGGCCCAGCCTCCTGTCCCCCACCCCTCTGCCTGAGGTGGGTAGGACCATCCAGGGCTGCAGGCCCGGCCTCCTGTCCTCCCACCCCTCTGCCTGAGGTGGGAGTGTGACCATCCAGGGCTGCAGGCCCAGCCTCCTGTCCTCCCACCCCTCTGCCTGAGGTGGGAGTGGGACCATCCAGGGCTGCAGGCCCGGCCTCCTGTCCTACCACCCCTCTGCCTGAGGTGGGAGTGGGACCATCCAGGGCTGCAGGCCCAGCCTCCTGTCCTCCCACCCCTCTGCCTGAGGTGGGAGTGGGACCATCCAGGGCTGCAGGCCCGGCCTCCTGTCCTACCACCCCTCTGCCTGAGGTGGGAGTGGGACCATCCAGGCTGCAGGCCTAGGCTCCTGTCCTCCCACCCCTCTGCCTGAGGTGGGAGTGGGACCATCCAGGGCTGCAGGCCCGGCCTCCTGTCCTACCACCCCTCTGCCTGAGGTGGGAGTGGGACCATCCAGGCTGCAGGCCCAGTCTACTGTCCTCCCACCCCTCTGCCTGAGGTGGGAGTGGGACCATCCGGGGCTGCAGGCCCGGCCTCCTGTTCTCCCACCCCTCTGCCTGAGGGGGAAGTTGGACCATCCAGGCTGCAGGCCCAGCCTCCTGTCCCTCCCACCCCTCTGCCTGAGGTGGGAGTGGGACCATCCAGGGCTGCAGGCCCAGCCTCCTGTCCTCCCACCCCTCTGCCTGAGGTGGGAGTGGGACCATCCAGGGCTGCAGGCCCAGCCTCCTGTCCTCCCACCCCTCTGCGTGAGGTGGGACTGGGACCATCCAGGGCTGCAGGCCCAGCCTCCTGTCCCTCCCACCCCTCTGCCTGAGTTGGGAGTGGGACCATCCAGGCTGCAGGCCCGGCCTCCTGTCCTCCCACCCCTCTGCCTGAGGTGGGAGTGGGAGATTGGGGACTGCGGACCCTGTCCCCCCGCCCCTCTGCCTGAGCCGGGAGGAGGTCACCGAGGAGGTTTCGTGGTCTCCCATCAGGGGGAGGCCCATAAAGTGTTCTGGTCGGCGGACGTCCTGCGCAGCCACGCCTGCAAAGGGCTGGGGCACCTCCGGCGCCACTGCCCCCCCCCCTGCCAGCTGCCAGCACTGCCCCCCTCTCCTCTGCCCAGCGGCCGGCCCCAGACCCCCCCGCGGCCGCTGGAGGGGGTGAGGAGGAGGGGGAGGGGGATGCTGCCGGGGCCTCTCCCGCCATGGAGGCCGTGCAGCAGGGCGATCCCGAGCCGCCCCCTCCCCGCAAGCGCCGCCTGCCCGGGCAAGGGGGGGGGGTTTGCTGCCCCCTCCCCGGGCGAGGAGGGGGGGGGGTCTCCCGTGTTGGTGCCCATCCCCCTGACGCCTGGCCCGGTGCACACAATGAAGAGAAGCAAGGCCGGGGGGGGGGGGGGCCTCCGAGGCCCCCGAGCCCCTCGAGCTGCTGTCGCCCCCCGAGCAGGAGGACCCGGGGTCGAGCGGATTCGAAGCCCCTGGGGGCCCGTCCCGCCCGGTGCAAGTTTCCTCCCCGGACGCCTCCTCTTCACCATCGCCGGGGGCCGGCAGCAGCAGCGACCGCTCATCGTGCCGCTGTGGGCCGTGGACGGGGGAGGACAGGGAAGGCTCCCCGCCCTCTACACCCGGGCGGGCGACGCCGGAGAGCCCTGTTTTCAAGCCGGACATGTCTCCGTGGGGGCCTCCCCGAGGTCCCGGAGTCGCCGGCGTGGGTGGAGGCGCCGTCCACGGGCCCTGAGCCGCGGGAGGAGCCTGCGGGGGACCTGCCTGAGGACGACCCTGGGGGGTGGGGTCGACTCGGGCCAAGGGTTAGCCGGTGGGCCCGTGCCGCCCGCCATACTCCATGTGGCGGGGGACTCGAGCTCGGGAGGTGACCGTTCGGAGGAGGAAGGCTGCTCGGTGGCGGGTGAGGAGGAGGATTTAGACTCTCTCTGCAGAGGCAGAGGGCACCCTCACACCCGGCACCGAGTCTCCCCTCGTCCCCCCTGGGGAACTCCGGACATTTCTGGGAACGCACCATGGTCACCCGGACTGTGTGCGGCTGGCCCTGGGCAGCTGGGGAAACCTGGGGCTGCTCCTTGGCTCCGCCCGGGCCTATGTCAGAGAGGCCCGGGAGTTCGATCAAGACCAGGAGGAGCAGCGCCAAGCTGCTCAGTTCCTTGTGGGACTCCTGAGGGAGTGGAGGGGGCGGTACCCCCACTCTGAGCACTGAAGGTGATGGATAACTATTGCTGCTGACATGGAGGTAACCATGGCCAGCCTCAACATCACCGGCAGCAGCCACGCGCACCACCGTCTCCAGTTCCTGTCTATCCTCCGGGACGGAAAGTACGGGGTGTGCTTCCTGCAGGAAATCCAGGCCATCCGGGTGACGAAGCTCAGGGGACCCTGGAGGGGCAAGGAGGAGTCTTCATGTGTCACCTGGCCCCACGTTCGGGCGGGGTGGCTATCTTGTTGGCTCCACATTTTCAGCCGGAGATCTTGGGGGGGTCAAGGAGCCGGTGTCAGGCCGTCTGCTGCACCTAAAGGCCCGTTTCGGGGCAGCGGTGATTCACTTTGTAAATGTATCCGCTCCCGTGGCCGGACCGCAGCAGGCGACTTTCTTCCAAAAGGTGTCCACTCTTCTTAGCACCATCCCGGCGGGCGAGTGCATCGTCCTCGGAGGGGATTTCAATTGCACCCTCCAGGACAAGGACCGCATCGGAGTCCAGCGCGGCCTGGCTGCGGTGGTGGAGTTGAGGGACCTGGTTAGGTCCTTTGACTTGGTGGATGTCTGGCGGACTCTCCATCCTGAATTGCGGGTGCGCACCTCTGTGCGGCCCCCGTTCAGAGCGTCCAGCATCGACCGTCTTTACATTTCCAAGACGTACTTGCCCAGCGTTCCGACGGCCTCCATGGAGCAGGTGCCGAGCTCGGATCACCACCTGGTGTGGGCGGGTCTCGCCCCGTCCCGCGCTCAGACACGGTCCGCGTACTGGCACTTTAACAACCTGCTGCTGGAGGACGAGCGGTTCCTGGACTCGTTCTGCCGTTTCTGGGCCGGCTGGAGAAGGAAGCGGGGTGGTTTCCCCTCCTTGAGGCTGTGGTGGGATGTGGGCAATGCCCAGAACCGTGCCGTCTGTCAGGGGTACACGGAGGGGTCTACGGCGGGGCGGAACTCCACAATTGCCAACCTGGCTGAGGAACTCCTCGATCTGGAGTCACGTCTCGCTCAGCCCGATGAGGCCCGGCCCTGGGGCTGGTGTACAGGGAGAAGAGGGGCGCACTGCGGGACCTGAAACTGGCCGGGTCCCGCGGCGCGTACGTGAGGTCGCGGATCCGTCTCCAAACGGACATGGACCGCGGCTCCCGCTTCTTCTACTCGCTGGAAAGAGGACGCGGGGCCCGTCGGCAGGTTTCTACGCTGTTGGCCGACGACCGGCCCCTCGTCTCGGATCCGGAGGGGGTCAGGACCCTGATCAGGGATTTTTACTCCGACCTCTTCTCTCCGGGTCCGTCCAGCGAGGACGCTTGCAGAGTTCTGTGGGAGGACCTGCCGCGGGTGGGCCCGGAGGGCGCCGGGAAGCTCGATAATGCCATCAACCTCCAAGAGCTGACCGGCGCCCTGGACAGCCTCTCACGGGGCAAATCCCCAGGGCTGGACGGGCTGACCGTGGAGTTCTTCAGGGCGTGCTGGCACGTCCTGGGGAGTGACTACGCGGGGGTCCTGGGGGAATGTACCGCGACCGGGGAGATGCCCCTTTCGTGGCGCAGGGCCGTCATTGCCCTGCTGCCCAAGAAGGGGGATCACCGCCGACTTAAGACCTGACGACCGGTCTCCCTCCTCAGCACGGACTATAAAATCTTCGCCAAGGTGCTGTGTTTACGCCTTGGACCCGAGCTGGACCACATGATCCACCCTGACCAGTCCTACACAGTCCCGGACCGCACAATCTATGACAATATCCACCTGGCCCGGGACATTGAGGCTGCGGTGGGATGTGGGCAAGGCCCAGAACCGTGCCTTCTGTCAGGGGTACACGGAGGGGTCTACGGCGGGGCCAGGTGACTCATGGAGACTCCTCCTTGCCCCTCCAGGGTCCCCTGAGCTTCGTCACCCGGATGACCTGGGTTTCCTGCAGGAAGCACACCCCGTACTTTCCGTCCCGGAGGATAGACAGGAACTGGAGACGGTGGTGCGCGTGGCTGCTGCCGTTGATGTTGAGGCTGGCCATGGTTACCTCCATGTCAGCAGCAATAGTTATCCATCACCTTCAGTGCTCAGAGTGGGGGTACCGCCCCCTCCACTCCCTCAGGAGTCCCACAAGGAACTGAGCAGCTTGGAGCTGCTCCTCCTGGTCTTGATCAAACTCCCGGGCCTCTCTGACATAGGCCCGGGCGGATCCAAGCAGCAGCCCCAGGTTTCCCCAGCTGTCCAGGGCCAGCCGCACACAGTCCGGGTGAGCATGGTGCGTTCCCAGAAATGTCCGGAGTTCCCCAGGGGGGACAAGGGGAGACTCAGTGCCGGGTGTGAGGGTGCCCTCTGCCTCACTGCAGAGAGCGTCTAAATCCTCCTCCTCACCCGCCACCGAGCAGCCTTCCTCCTCCGAACGGTCACCTCCCGAGCTCGAGTCCCCCGCCACATGGAGTATGGCGGGCGGCACGGGCCCACCGGCTAACCCTTGGCCCGAGTCGACCCCACCCCCAGGGTCGTCCTCAGGCAGGTCCCTCGCAGGCTCCTCCCGCGGCTCAGGGCCCGTGGACGGCGCCTCCACCCACGCCGGCGACTCCGGGACCTCGGAGAGGCCCCCCGGAAACATGTCCGGTTTGAAAACAGGGCTCTCCGGCGTCGCCCGCTCGGGTGTAGAGGGCGGGGAGCCTTCCGCGTCCTCCCCCGGCCACGGCCCACAGCGGCACGATGAGCAGTCGCTGCTGCTGCCGGCCCCGGCGATGGTGAAGAGGAGGCGTCCGGGGAGGAAACTTGCACCGGGCGGGACGGGCCCCCAGGGGCTTCGACTCCGCTCGACCCCGGGTCCTCCTGCTCGGGGGGCGACAGCAGCTCGAGTGGCTCGGGGGCCTTGGAGGCCCCCCCGGCCTCGCTTCTCTTCATTGTGTGCCCCGGGCCAGGCGTCAGGGGGATGGGCACCAACACGGGAGGGATGGGGCAGGAGGAGCTCGGTGGGGAGGGAGGACGGGACGTTTGATAGAACAACACGTTCTGCGGTGGCCTCCAGCGTCTCCACCGCCACGTGTGTCCCGCCCACCGTGAGCCCCCTTTCCAGGGCCCGGTGGGCCGCCTGCTCGGCCCGCAGGAAGAACCCGGCCTTGCCGTACATCCGCGAGGCGGCTACGATGGCCGAGGGGCCGACAGCCCCGCCCATCGCACGGGTGCCCGCCTCAATGGTCATGGTACGGTGGGCATAGCACTTCACCCCCAGCTGCCGCGTGAGCAGGCGGGAGGGCGAGGGCACCGCGGGGGCAGCGGAGCGACGGGAGGCTGCCGCCCCCACATAATGTCTTGTCCGCCCTGCCCCCGGCAGTGGAGGATGCCCCCGAGGTGCTGGCCAGAGGGTGGGAGAGCAGAAGGCCGGGCCTGCAGCCCTGGATGGTCCCAGTCCCACCTCAGGCAGAGGGTGGTAGGGCAGGAGGCTGGGCCGGCAGCCCTGGATGGTCCCAGTCCCACCTCAGGCAGAGGGGTAGGAGGACAGGAGGCCGTGCTTGCAGCCCTGGATGGTCCCAGTCCCACCTCAGGCAGAGGGGTGGGAGGACAGGAGACTGGGCCTGCAGCCCTGGATGGTCCCACTCCCACCTCAGGCAGAGGGGTGGGAGGACAGGAGGCTGGGCCTGCAGCCTGGATGGTCCCAGTCCCACCTCAGGCAGCGGGGTGGGAGGACAGGAGGCTGGGCCTGCAGCACTGGATGGTCCCACTCCCCCCTCAGGCAGAGGGGTGGGAGGACAGGAGGCCGGGCCTGCAGCCCTGGATGGTCCCAGTCCCACCTCAGGCAGAGGGGTGGTAGGACAGGAGGCTGGGCCTGCAGCCCTTGATGGTCCCAGTCCCACCTCAGGCAGAGGGGTGGTAGGACAGGAGGCCGGGCCTGCAGCCCTGGATGGTCCCAGTCCCACCTCAGGCAGAGGGGTGGGAGGACAGGAGGCTGGGCCTGCAGCCCTGGATGGTCCCACTCCCACCTCAGGCAGAGGGGTGGGAGGACAGGAGGCTGGGCCTGCAGCCTGGATGGTCCCAGTCCCACCTCAGGCAGAGGGGTGGTAGGACAGGAGGCTGGGCCTGCAGCCCTTGATGGTCCCAGTCCCACCTCAGGCAGAGGGGTGGTAGGACAGGAGGCCGGGCCTGCAGCCCTGGATGGTCCCAGTCCCACCTCAGGCAGAGGGGTGGGAGGACAGGAGGCTGGGCCTGCAGCCCTGGATGGTCCCACTCCCACCTCAGGCAGAGGGGTGGGAGGACAGGAGGCTGGGCCTGCAGCCTGGATGGTCCCAGTCCCACCTCAGGCAGAGGGATGGGGGACAGGAGGTTGGGCCTGCAGCCCTTGATGGCCCCAGTCCCACCTCAGGCAGGGGGGTGGGAGGACAGGAGGTTGGGCCTGCAGCCCTGGATGGTCCCAGTCCCACCTCAGGCAGGGGGGTGGGAGGACAGGAGGCTGGGTCTGCAGCCCTGGATGGTCCCACTCCCACCAGACACAACACAAGCTGGGGCAGGGAGGATCGGGGAACTCCACTTCCTCACACCACCAACAGCTCTCACTTCAAGCTCTCTCACTTCACACTGAAGCTCCACTCAGCAACACACACAGACACACACTGAACAAGAGGGGCAATGTTTTCAGTGGAGTGGGAGGATTGGTCCCTCAGACTCAGATTTATCCTCAGTGAGCTGTGAGCAAACTCCAGCCCCAGTCTCTGACACGTGTGGAATGTCTGCCTCTGAGGACAGCTCACTATTGACATGTAAATGACTGACAAGAGATACCAATCTCCTTGCTGTTGTTAAATTACACAGCATTGGATCCAGCAAGTGCTGTCTTAACACAATCCTCCCACTGGGACCACATTTCTGTATAACAGAATTGAAGCATAAGTTAAAATTCTATTGGGAAATGATTAGAAACAGTATTGGTTGAGATCTCCTCAGAGATCTGTGTGCAGACCTACCCCCTGACTTTCTGTCATGAATGTTTTCAGTCTGCCCGCTGTGATTATTCACTAAAGATGTGTCTTCACAGGAGAGGCCAGAGGCATTTGTCCTGTCTGTGGTTATATTAATTCAGGGCACAGCAACAGAGCTAGCAAAGTCCTGTGCTTACTTCAGTCTTGATGTTAATATTTATTTCCTCCTGAGTTTCTGACTAGTTTGGGATGTCTATTCGTCTGTCTCCCAAGGACAGCTTTCTATACTCTGAGTAAAGACCGGCAAGGAACCCCAGGACATTGCTGTCGTGGGAGTCTTTGACGGGGACAATCTTATTCTGTTCCTCACAGACAGATTTCCTCAGTGAGCTGCTCTATAAATTGGGATTCAATTTGATTTTTCCCACTGGGAGATTTAAAGCTTATTCCTGAATAAATACAGGGTCATCGGCAACAACATCATTTTAATAGACAGAGGGGTTCAATGGGATTTTTCACTGAATTCCTCTGATGTCAATTTCTGAGATTAGAATTAAAAATGAAACAATTTGGATTCAATGAAAACGGTCAGTTTGATAACCCCAACTGATTTCTGTTAACTCAACCCCCACGCTCCTCTCTCACCTTGTTTTTAGTTTGGGGGATTCTGCAGGCAGCTTGTGCACAGGAAGAGCCCAAAAATGGGGCACTTTCAGAATTAATGTTCAGAGTCTCTGAAGATGGATTTCTTTCTCTCTTTCTACTCGAAGGTGTACAAACTGACAGCACACAGATTGATTGCACAGTAAGATTCCACAGTCAGAAATGTGATCATGGTGGAAAATTCCCCACAGGGCTATGGGGAGAGCGGGATTAGTTTGGGGATTTACCCTGGGCTGTGGGGAGAGTGGGATTAGTTTGGGAATGACCCAGGGCTATGGGAGAGTGGGATTCGTTTGGGGATTCACACAGGGCTGTGGGGAGAGAGGGATTCGTTTGGGAATGACCCAGGGCTATGGGAGAGTGGGATTAGTTTGGGGATTGACACAGGGCTGTGGGGATTAGTTTGGGAATGACCCAGGGCTATGGGAGAGTGGGATTAGTTTGGGGATTGACACAGGGCTGTGGGGATTAGTTTGGGAATGACCCAGGGCTATGGGAGAGTGGGATTAGTTTGGGGATTGACACAGGGCTGTGGGGAGAGTGGGATTAGTTTGGGGATGACACAGGGCTGTGGGGAGAGTGGGATTAGTATTGGGGATTGACCAGGGCAGTGGGGAGAGTGGGATCAGTTTGGGATTGATCCGGGACTGTGGGGGTAGTTGCATTAGTTTGGGGATTGCCACAGGGCTGTGGAGAGAGTGGGATTAGTATTGGAGATTCACCCAGGGCTGTGGGGAGAGTGGGATTAGTTTGGGGATTCATACAGGGCTGTGGGGAGAGTGGGATTAGTTTGTGGATGACACAGGGCTGTGGAGAGAGTGGGATTAGTATTGGAGATTCACCCAGGGCTGTGGGGAGAGTGGGATTAGTTTGGGGATTCATACAGGGCTGTGGGGAGAGTGGGATTAGTTTGGGGATTGACACAGGGCTATGGTGAGAGTGGGATTAGTTTGGGGATTGACACAGGGCTATGTGGAGAGCGTGGGGCAGTGGGATTAGTTTGGGGATTGATACAGGGTTACATTGAGAGAGTGGGGCAGAGCAATTAGTCTGGGGATTGATACAGGGATATGGGGAGAGAGTTGGGCAGTGGAATTAGTTTGGGGATTGATACAGGGCTATGGGGAGAGAGCCGGGCAGTGGGATTAGTTTGGGGATTGATACAGAGTTACAGGGAGAGTGTGGGGCAGTGGGATTAGTTTGGGGATTTATACAGGGCTTAGGGGAGAGAGTGGGGCTGTGGGATTAGTTTGGGGATTGATACAGATTTACAGGGAGAGTGTGGGGCAGTGGGATTCGTTTGGGGATTGATGCAGGGCTTTGGGCAGAGAGTGGGGCAGTGGGATTAGTTTGGGCATTGAAACAGGGCTATGGGGAGAGAGTGGGGCAGTGGGATTAATTTGGAGATGATACAGGGCTATGGGGAGAGAGTGGGACAGTGTGATTAGTTTGGGATTGATACAGGGCTATGGGGAGAGAGCGGGGCAGTGGGATTAGTTTGGGAATGATACAGGGCTATGGGGAGACAGTGGGGCAGTGAGATTAGTTTGGGGATTGATACAGGGCTATGGGGAGAGACAGGGGCTGTGGGATTAGTTTGGGATTGATACAGGGCTATGGGGAGATAGCGGGGCAGTGGGATTAGTTTGGGAATGATACAGGGCTATGAGGAGACAGTTGGGCAGTGAAATTAGTTTGGGGATTGATACAGGGCTATGGGGAGAGAGTGGGGAAGTGAGATTAGTTTGGGGATTGATACAGAGTTACAGGGAGAGTGTGGGGCAATGGGATTAGTTTGGGGATTTATACAGGGCTTTGGGGAGAGAGTGGGGCTGTGGGATTAGTTTGGGGATTGATACAGATTTACAGGGAGAGTGTGGGGCAGTGGGATTCGTTTGGGGATTGATGCAGGGCTTTGGGGAGAGAGTGGGGCTGTGGAATTAGTTTGGGGATTGATACAGGGCTATGGGGAGAGAGCCGGGCAGTGGGATTAGTTTGGGGATTGATACAGAGTTAGAGGGAGAGTGTGGGGCAGTGGGATTAGTTTGGGGATTTATACAGGGCTTAGGGGAGAGAGTGGGGCTGTGGGATTAGTTTGGGGATTGATACAGATTTACAGGGAGAGTGTGGGGCAGTGGGATTCGTTTGGGGATTGAGGCAGGGCTTTGGGGAGAGAGTGGGGCAGTGGGATTAGTTTGGGCATTGAAACAGGGCTATGGGGAGAGAGTGGGGCAGTGGGATTAATTTGGAGATTGATACAGGGCTATGGGGAGAGAGTGGGACAGTGTGATTAGTTTGGGATTGATACAGGGCTATGGGGAGAGAGCGGGGCAGTGGGATTAGTTTGGGAATGATACAGGGCTGTGGGGAGACAGTGGGGCAGTGAGATTAGTTTGGGGATTGATACAGGGCTATGGGGAGAGACAGGGGCTGTGGGATTAGTTTGGGATTGATACAGGGCTATGGGGAGATAGCGGGGCAGTGGGATTAGTTTGGGAATGATACAGGGCTATGAGGAGACAGTTGGGCAGTGAAATTAGTTTGGGGATTGATACAGGGCTATGGGGAGAGAGTGGGGCAGTGAGATTAGTTTGGGGATTGATACAGAGTTACAGGGAGAGTGTGGGGCAGTGGGATTAGTTTGGGGATTTATACAGGGCTTTGGGGAGAGAGTGGGGCTGTGGGATTAGTTTGGGGATTCATACAGATTTACAGGGAGAGTGTGGGGCAGTGGGATTCGTTTGGGGATTGATGCAGGGCTTTGGGGAGAGAGTGGGGCTGTGGGATTAGTTTGGGCATTGATACAGGGTTATGGGGAGAGAGCGGGGCAGTGGGATTAATTTGGGGATTGATACAGGGCTATGGGGAGAGAGTGGGACAGTGTGATTAGTTTGGGATTGATACAGGGCTATGGGGAGAGAGCGGGGCAGTGGGATTAGTTTGGGAATGATACAGGGCTATGGGGAGACAGTGGGGCAGTGAGATTAGTTTGGGGATTGATACAGGGCTATGGGGAGAGAGTGGGGCTGTGGGATTAGTTTGGGATTGATACAGGGCTATGGGGAGATAGTGGGGCAGTGGAATTAGTTTGGAAATGATACAGGGCTATGGGGAGACAGTTGGGCAGTGAAATTAGTTTGGGGATTGATACAGGGCTATGGGGAGAGAGTGGGGCAGTGAGATTAGTTTGGGGATTGATACAGAGTTACAGGGAGAGTGTGGGGCAGTGGGATTAGTTTGGGGATTTATACAGGGCTTTGGGGAGAGAGTGGGGCTGTGGGATTAGTTTGGGGATTGATACAGATTTACAGGGAGAGTGTGGGGCAGTGGGATTCGTTTGGGGATTGATGCAGGGCTTTGGGGAGAGAGTGGGGCAGTGGGATTAGTTTGGGCATTGATACAGGGTTATGGGGAGAGAGCGGGGCAGTGGGATTAATTTGGGGATTGATACAGGGCTATGGGGAGAGAGTGGGGCAGTGGGATTAATTTGGAGATTGATACAGGGCTATGGGGAGAGAGTGGGACAGTGTGATTAGTTTGGGATTGATACAGGGCTATGGGGAGAGAGTGGGGCTGTGGGATTAGTTTGGGATTGATACAGGGCTATGGGGAGAAAGTGGGGCAGTGGGATTAGTTTGGGAATGATACAGGGCTATGGGGAGATAGTGGGGCAGTGAGATTAGTTTGGGGATTGATACAGGGCTATGGGGAGAGAGTGGGGCTGTGGGATTAGTTTGGGATTGATACAGGGCTATGGGGAGATATCGGGGCAGTGGGATTAGTTTGGGAATGATGCAGGTCTATGGGGAGACAGGGGGGCAGTGAAATTAGTTTGGGGATTGATACAGGGCTATGGGGAGAGAGTGGGGCAGTGAGATTAGTTTGGGAATGATACAGGGCTATGGGGAGACAGTGGGGCTGTGGGATTAGTTTGGGGATTGATACAGGGCTATGGGTAGAGAGTGGGGCAGTGGGATTAGTTTGGGGATTGATACAGGGCGATGGGGAGAGGGGGGCAGTGGGATTAGTTTGGGGATTGATACAGGGCTATGGGGAGAGTGTGGGGCAGTGGGAGTAGTTTGGGGATTGATACAGGGCTATGGGGAGTGAGTGGGGCAGTGGGATTAGTTTGGGGATTGATACAGGGCTATGGGGAGAGAGTGGGGCAGTGGGATTAGTTTGGGGATTGATACAGGGCGATGGGGAGAGGGGGGCAGTGGGATTAGTTTGGGGATTGATACAGGGCTATGGGGAGAGTGTGGGGCAGTGGGATTAGTTTTGGGATTGATACAGGGCTTTGGTGTGAGAGTGGGGCAGTGGGATTAGTTTGGGAATGATACAGGGCTATGGGGTGAGAGTGGGGCAGTGGGATCAGTTTGGGATTGATACAGGTCTATGGGGAGAAAGAGGGGCAGTGGGATTAGTTTGGGGTTGATACAGGGCTATGGGGAGAGTGTGGGGCAGTGGGATTAGTTTGGGGATTGATACAGGGCTATGGGGAGAGTGTGGGGCAGTGGGATTAGTTTGGGGATTGATACAGGGCTATGGGGAGAGTGTGGGGCAGTGGGATTAGTTTGGGGATTGATACAGGGCTTTGGTGTGAGAGTGGGGCAGTGGGATTAGTTTGGGAATGATACAGGGCTATGGGGTGAGAGTGGGGCAGTGGGATCAGTTTGGGATTGATACAGGTCTATGGGGAGAGTGTGGGGCAGTGGGATTAGTTTGGGGATTGATACAGGGCTTTGGTGTGAGAGTGGGGCAGTGGGATTAGTTTGGGAATGATACAGGGCTATGGGGAGAGTGTGGGGCAGTGGGATCAGTTTGGGATTGATACAGGTCTATGGGGAGAGAGTGGGGCAGTGGAATTAGTTTGGGGATTGATACAGGGCTATGGGGAGAGTGGGGAAGTGGGATTAGTTTGGGGACGGATACAGGGCTATGGGGTGAGAATGGGGCAGTGGGATTAGTTTGGGGATTGATACAGGGCTATGGGGTGAGAGTGGGGCAGTGGGATTAGTTTGGGGATTGATACAGGGCTATGGGGTGAGAGTGGGGCAGTGGGATTAGTTTGGGATTGATACAGGTCTATGGGGAGAAAGTGGGCAGTGGGATTAGTTTGGAAATAATACAGGGCTATGGGGAGAGAGTGAGGCAGTGGGATTAGTTTGGGATTGATACAGGTCTATGGGGAGAAAGAGGGGCAGTGGGATTAGTTTGGGGATTGATACAGGGCTATGGGGTGAGAGTGGGGCAGTGGGATTAGTTTGGGGATTGATACAGGGCTATGGGACGACAGCGGGGCAGTGGGATTAGTTTGGGGATTGATACAGGGCTATGGGGTGAGAGTGGGGCAGTGGGATTAGTTTGGGATTGATACAGGGCTATGGGGAGAGAGTGGGGAAGTGGGATTAGTTTGGGGATTGATACAGGGCTATGGGGAGAGAGTTGGGCAGTGGGATTAGTTTGGGATTGATACAAGGCTATGGGGAGAAAGTGGGGCAGTGGGATTAGTTTGGGAATAATACAGGGCTATGAGGAGAGAGTGGGGCAGTGGGATTAGTTTGGGGTTGATACAGGGCTATGGGGAGTGAGTGGGGCAGTGGGATTAGTTTGGGGATTGATACAGGGCTTTGGGGAGCGAGTGGGGCAGTGGGATTAGTTTGATGATTGATACAGGGCTATGGGGAGAGAGTGGGGCTGTGGGATTAGTTTGGGGATTGATACAGGGCTATGGGGAGAGAGTGGGGCAGTGGGATTAGTTTGGGGATTGATACAGGGCTATGGGGAGAGAGTGGGGCTGTGGGATTAGTGTGGGGATTGATACAGGGCTATGGGGAGAGAGTGGGGCTGTGGGATTAGTGTGGGGATTGATACAGGGCTATGGGGAGAGAGTGGGGCAGTGGGATTAGTTTGGGGATTGATACAGGGCTATGGGGAGAGAGTGGGGCAGTGGGATTACTTTGGGAATGATACAGGGCTATGGGGAGAGAGTGGGGTGGTGGGATTAGTTTGGGATTGATACAGGGCTATGGGGAGAGAGTGGGGCAGTGGGATTAGTTTGGTGATTGATACAGGGCTATGGGGAGAGAGCAGGGCAGTGGGATTAGTTTGGGATTGATACAGGGCTATGGGGAGAGAGTGGGGCAGTAGGATTAGTTTGGGGATTGATACAGGGCTATGGGGAGAGAGTGGGGCAGTGGGATTAGTTTGGGGATTGATACAGGGCTATGGGGAGAGAGTGGGGCAGTGGGATTAGTTTGGGGATTGATACAGGGCTATGTTGAAAGAGCGGGGTAGTGGGATTAGTTTGAGGATTGACACAGTGCTGTGGGGAGAGAGTGGGACCGTGGAATTAGTTTGGGGATTGATACAGGGCTATGGGGAGAGAGTGGGGCAGTGGGATTAGTTTGGGGATTGATACAGGACTATGGGGTGAGAGTGGGACAGTGGGATTAGTTTGGGGATTGATACAGGGCTATGGGGAGAGAGCGGGGCAGTGGGATTAGTTTGAGGATTGATACAGTGCTATGGGGAGAGAGTGGGACAGTGGGATTAGTTTTGGGATTGATACAGGGGTATGGGGAGAGAGTGGGGCAGTGGGGTTAGTTTGGGGATTGATACAGGGCTATGTGGAGAGAGTGGGGTGGTGGGATTAGTTTGGGGATTGATACAGGGCTATGGGGAGAGAGCGGGGCAGTGGGATTAGTTTGATGATTGATACAGGGCTATGGGGAGAGAGTGGGGCAGTGGGATTAGTTTGATGATTGATACAGGGCTATGGGGAGAGAGCGGGGCAGTGGGATTAGTTTTGGGATTGATACAGGGCTATGGGGAGAGAGCGGGACAGTGGGATTAGTTTGATGATTGATACAGGGCTATGGGGAGAGAGTGGGGCAGTGGGATTAGTTTGGGGATTGATACAGGGCTATGGGGAGAGAGCGGGGCAGTGGGATTAGATTGGGATTGATACAGGGCTATGGGGAGAGAGTGGGGCAGTGGGATTAGTTTGGGGATTGATACAGGGCTATGGGGAGAGAGTGGGGCAGTGGGATTAGTTTGGGATTGATACAGGGCTATGGGGAGAGAGTGGGGCAGTGGGATTAGTTTGGGATTTATACAGGGCTATGGGGAGAGAGTGGGGCAGTGGGATTAGTTTGGGAATGATACAGGGCTATGGGGAGAGAGTGGGGTGGTGGGATTAGTTTGGGATTGATACAGGGCTATGGGGAGAGAGTGGGGCAGTGGGATTAGTTTGGGATTGATACAGGTCTATGGGGAGAAAGTGGGCAGTGGGATTAGTTTGGAAATAATACAGGGCTATGGGGAGAGAGTGAGGCAGTGGGATTAGTTTGGGATTGATACAGGTCTATGGGGAGAAAGAGGGGCAGTGGGATTAGTTTGGGGATTGATACAGGGCTATGGGGTGAGAGTGGGGCAGTGGGATTAGTTTGGGGATTGATACAGGGCTATGGGACGACAGCGGGGCAGTGGGATTAGTTTGGGGATTGATACAGGGCTATGGGGTGAGAGTGGGGCAGTGGGATTAGTTTGGGATTGATACAGGGCTATGGGGAGAGAGTGGGGAAGTGGGATTAGTTTGGGGATTGATACAGGGCTATGGGGAGAGAGTTGGGCAGTGGGATTAGTTTGGGATTGATACAAGGCTATGGGGAGAAAGTGGGGCAGTGGGATTAGTTTGGGAATAATACAGGGCTATGAGGAGAGAGTGGGGCAGTGGGATTAGTTTGGGGTTGATACAGGGCTATGGGGAGTGAGTGGGGCAGTGGGATTAGTTTGGGGATTGATACAGGGCTTTGGGGAGCGAGTGGGGCAGTGGGATTAGTTTGATGATTGATACAGGGCTATGGGGAGAGAGTGGGGCTGTGGGATTAGTTTGGGGATTGATACAGGGCTATGGGGAGAGAGTGGGGCAGTGGGATTAGTTTGGGGATTGATACAGGGCTATGGGGAGAGAGTGGGGCTGTGGGATTAGTGTGGGGATTGATACAGGGCTATGGGGAGAGAGTGGGGCTGTGGGATTAGTGTGGGGATTGATACAGGGCTATGGGGAGAGAGTGGGGCAGTGGGATTAGTTTGGGGATTGATACAGGGCTATGGGGAGAGAGTGGGGCAGTGGGATTACTTTGGGAATGATACAGGGCTATGGGGAGAGAGTGGGGTGGTGGGATTAGTTTGGGATTGATACAGGGCTATGGGGAGAGAGTGGGGCAGTGGGATTAGTTTGGTGATTGATACAGGGCTATGGGGAGAGAGCAGGGCAGTGGGATTAGTTTGGGATTGATACAGGGCTATGGGGAGAGAGTGGGGCAGTAGGATTAGTTTGGGGATTGATACAGGGCTATGGGGAGAGAGTGGGGCAGTGGGATTAGTTTGGGGATTGATACAGGGCTATGGGGAGAGAGTGGGGCAGTGGGATTAGTTTGGGGATTGATACAGGGCTATGTTGAAAGAGCGGGGTAGTGGGATTAGTTTGAGGATTGACACAGTGCTGTGGGGAGAGAGTGGGACCGTGGAATTAGTTTGGGGATTGATACAGGGCTATGGGGAGAGAGTGGGGCAGTGGGATTAGTTTGGGGATTGATACAGGACTATGGGGTGAGAGTGGGACAGTGGGATTAGTTTGGGGATTGATACAGGGCTATGGGGAGAGAGCGGGGCAGTGGGATTAGTTTGAGGATTGATACAGTGCTATGGGGAGAGAGTGGGACAGTGGGATTAGTTTTGGGATTGATACAGGGGTATGGGGAGAGAGTGGGGCAGTGGGGTTAGTTTGGGGATTGATACAGGGCTATGTGGAGAGAGTGGGGTGGTGGGATTAGTTTGGGGATTGATACAGGGCTATGGGGAGAGAGCGGGGCAGTGGGATTAGTTTGATGATTGATACAGGGCTATGGGGAGAGAGTGGGGCAGTGGGATTAGTTTGATGATTGATACAGGGCTATGGGGAGAGAGCGGGGCAGTGGGATTAGTTTTGGGATTGATACAGGGCTATGGGGAGAGAGCGGGACAGTGGGATTAGTTTGATGATTGATACAGGGCTATGGGGAGAGAGTGGGGCAGTGGGATTAGTTTGGGGATTGATACAGGGCTATGGGGAGAGAGCGGGGCAGTGGGATTAGATTGGGATTGATACAGGGCTATGGGGAGAGAGTGGGGCAGTGGGATTAGTTTGGGGATTGATACAGGGCTATGGGGAGAGAGTGGGGCAGTGGGATTAGTTTGGGATTGATACAGGGCTATGGGGAGAGAGTGGGGCAGTGGGATTAGTTTGGGATTTATACAGGGCTATGGGGAGAGAGTGGGGCAGTGGGATTAGTTTGGGAATGATACAGGGCTATGGGGAGAGAGTGGGGTGGTGGGATTAGTTTGGGATTGATACAGGGCTATGGGGAGAGAGTGGGGCAGTGGGATTAGTTTGGTGATTGATACAGGGCTATGGGGAGAGAGTGGGGTAGTGGGATTTGCTTTGGGGATTGATACAGGGCTATGTGGAGAGAGCGGGGCAGTGGGATTAGTTTGGGGATTGATACAGGGCTATGTGGAGAGAGCGGGGCAGTGGGATTAGTTTGGGGATTGATACAGGGCTATGGGGAGAGAGTGGGGCAGTGGGATTAGTTTGGGATTGATACAGGGCTATGGGGAGAGAGTGGGTCAGTGGGATTAGTTTGGGATTGATACAGGGCTATGGGGAGAGAGTGGGGCAGTGGGATTAGTTTGGGGATTGATACAGGGCTATGGGAAGAGAGTGGGGTAGTGGGATTTGCTTTGGGGATTGATACAGGGCTATGTGGAGAGAGCGGGGCAGTGGGATTAGTTTGGGGATTGATACAGGGCTATGTGGAGAGAGCGGGGCAGTGGGATTAGTTTGGGGATTGATACAGGGCTATGGGGAGAGAGTGGGTCAGTGGGATTAGTTTAGGATTGATACAGGGCTATGGGGAGCGAGTGGGGCAGTGGGATTAGTTTGGGGATTGATACAGGGCTGTGGGGAGAGAGTGGGGAAGTGGGATTAGTTTGGGATTGATACAGGGCTATGGGGAGAGAGTGGGGCAGTGGGATTAGTTTGGTGATTGATACAGGGCTATGGGGAGAGAGTGGGGTAGTGGGATTTGCTTTGGGGATTGATACAGGGCTATGTGGAGAGAGCGGGGCAGTGGGATTAGTTTGGGGATTGATACAGGGCTATGTGGAGAGAGCGGGGCAGTGGGATTAGTTTGGGGATTGATACAGGGCTGTGGGGAGAGAGTGGGGAAGTGGGATTAGTTTGGGATTGATACAGGGCTATGGGGAGAGAGTGGGTCAGTGGGATTAGTTTGGGATTGATACAGGGCTATGGGGAGAGAGTGGGGCAGTGGGATTAGTTTGGGATTGATACAGGGCTATGGGGAGAGAGTGGGTCAGTGGTATTAGTTTGGGGATTGATACAGGGCTATGGGGAGAGAGTGGGGCAGTGGGATTAGTTTGGTGATTGGCAGAGTGGAGGATGCCCCCAAGGTGCTGGCCATGCACACCCCTGGTACCACCCGCCCGTGTAAAAAGGCAAAGGACAGGGGAGGTGGCAGCCTAAATGCAGGGGCCACAAGGGAAGGCGCCGCAGGGCAATAGCAGAGCGGGGCAGCGTCCTTCAGCCCTGGAGGGGCCTAAAGTAATGTCCAAAGCTGCCCCACACCCCCCGCAGGTGGCAAAGCGGCCGGGCGGCCCTATTCCGCCCTGCCAGAGCCCAAAACAAAGTCTCTCGCTGCAGCCCCAGGTGGTCCCACTCCCACCTCAGGCAGAGGGGTGGGAGGACAGGAGGCTGGGCCTGCAGCCCTGGATGGTCACACTCCCACCTCAGGCAGAGGGGTGGGGGGACAGGAGGCTGTGCCTGCAGCCCTGGATTGTCCCACTCCCACCTCAGGCAGAGGGGTGGGAGTACAGGAGGCTGTGCCTGCAGCCCTGGATGGTCGCAGTCCCACCTCAGGCAGAGGGGTGGGAGGACAGGAGGCCGGGTCTGCAGCCCTGGATGGTCCCACTCCCACCTCAGGCAGAGGGGTGGGAGGACAGGAGGCTGTGCCTGCAGCCCTGGATGGTCGCAGTCCCACCTCAGGCAGAGGGGTGGGAGGACAGGAGGCCGGGTCTGCAGCCCTGGATGGTCCCACTCCCACCTCAGGCAGAGGGGTGGGAGGACAGGAGGCTGGGCCTGCAGCCCTGGATGGTCCCACTCACACCTCAGGCAGAGGGGTGGGAGGACAGGAGGCTGGGCCTGCAGCCCTGGATGGTCCCAGTCCCACCTCAGGCAGAGGGTTGGGAGGACAGGAGGCCGGGCCTGCAGCCCTGGATGGTCCCACTCCCACCTCAGGCAGAGGGGTGGGAGGACAGGAGGCTGGGCCTGGAACCCTGGATGGTCCCAGCCCCACCTCAGGCAGAGGGGTGGGAGGACAGGAGGCCGGGTCTGCAGCCCTGGATGGTCCCAGCCCCACCTCAGGCAGAGGGGTGGGAGGACAGGAGGCTGGGCCTGCAACCCTGGATGGTCCCAGCCCCACCTCAGGCAGAGGGGTGGGAGGACAGGAGGCCGGGTCTGCAGCCCTGGATGGTCCCAGCCCCACCTCAGGCAGAGGGGTGGGAGGACAGGAGGCTGGGCCTGCAGCCCTGGATGGTCCCACTCCCACCTCAGGCAGAGGTGTGGGAGGACAGGAGGCCGGGTCTGCAGCCCTGGATGGTCCCACTCCCACCTCAGGCAGAGAGGTGGGAGGACAGGAGGCTGGGCCTGCAGCCCTGGATGGTCCCAGTCCCACCTCAGGCAGAGGGGTGGGGGGGACAGGAGGCTGGGCCTGCAGCCCTGGATGGTCCCACTCCCACCTCAGGCAGAGGGGTGGGAGGACAGGGTCCGCAGTCCTGGATGGTCCCACTCCCACCTCAGGCAGAGGGATGGGAGGACAGGAGGCTGGGCCTGCAGCCCTGGATGGTCCCAGTCCCACCTCAGACAGAGGGATGGGAGGACAGGAGGCTGGGCCTGCAGCCCTGGATGGTCCCAGTCCCACCTCAGGCAGAGGGATGGGAGGACAGGAGGCTGGGCCTGCAGCCCTGGATGGTCCCACTCCCACCTCAGGCAGAGGGGTGATCAAACCTTGATCTTTATAAATGATGAGAAGGCGGAGACAGTGGAAGTTTAAACTGGACAGATATTTCACAGCTGGATTCACACAATACAGACAGCAATGTCTCGTAGATTGTGGAAGTGCCACAAATGTTGTCAAATGCAGGACGCGGGGTCCCTCAATGTTTCAATCTTGCTGAGAGACTGTCAGCCCACAGGGACATCATTTCTGTTTAATAGGACTGATGGACAAGTTCAAATAGTTCCGTTTCAAAGTTTAAAATAACCAGTCATTTTTCTGTGCAGCTTTCGGAATCTGTCAGTGGAATTTACTTCACACAGGCAAGTTTAACAAGTGTATGGGGAACTGGTTAGAAGTTTTGATGGAGATATTCCTGCATTATGGAAATGTGTGAGATCTATTTCGGGTTGGGAAATGGATTGAGGATCAAAGGATGCAGTTGTTTTTTAACTACATTAGACTGAGAGCCTTGAAGATTCACAACTTCCATGTGCTGTGAGAAAGGATTGATTAACCAAGGCCTATTATTCAAATACTTCAGACAAGTGAATAAGCTACAGGAACATTGAATATACAGACAGAGACAAGCAGACACCTGTAATCGGAGCTTAAACTTCACGTTTGAATGTGAAGGGCTGAAATAAACAAGAGTCCACCCTGGGATTCGGTGCAATTTAAGTTCTGCTTTTCCAAAAAATAAAAATAACTATCTGCAATGAAAAATTCCTTGGACAGGACAGAGGGATTTTGACTCTGTATTTAAGCCCAGACAGTATTTGTGTTGTGAGTGTTTGATGGGCAGTGTAGATGGAGCTTTACTCTGAAACACTGGAATTCAGTCTCAGGGCTGATTTAATCACATGCTTCAGAATAATAATTGATATTGTACATCTCGTGTGTGTCTCAGTGTCAGCTGCGAAACATATACAGCACAATCTCATCCTGTTTCTGTCTCTCTCTCTGAAATTAGCTGGTCCATTTCCTAAATTCCCACCTTTCAAAAGGGCTCCATTGCCTGTGAAACAGTTTGTGATACCCAAAGGTTATGAAAAGTGCTTTAGAAATATCTGTCCCCAAGCTGCTGTGAGGATGTTCAGAGTCAGTGTGTGACTTGGGTCACACACAGGCCAGATACACCTCTCCAAGTTAAAGGTGGAGAATGGATCTCTCTCCATTTGAAAGATGTATTGACCCTGTCTGTCTGAGTTTGAGTATCTGTTTTTCTTTACACATGTGTGTGTGTTGAGGGGGGGGGGGTTATGTGTGGCATTCTTTACGCGGCACTGGAAGTTACACGGTAGCACAGTGGGTAGCACTGCGGCCTCACAGCTCCAGAGCCCCAGGTTCGAATCCCGGCTTGGGTCGCAGTCTGTGCGGAGTCTGCACGTTCTCCCCTTGTCCGCGTGGGCTTCTCCCGGGTGCTCCAGTTTCCCCCCTGACGTCTCGAAGGACGTGCTGTTTGGTGAATTGGACATCATGTATTCTCCCTCAGTGTACCCGAACAGGCGCCAGAGTTTGGAGACTAGGGACTTTTCTCAGTAACTTCATTGCAGTGTGTGACTGTGTGTCTGTGTGTGTCTGTTTGTGTGTGTGCCTGTGTGTGTGCCTGTGTGTGTGTATGCCTGTGTGTGCGTGTGTGTGTGTGCCTGTGTGTGTGCCTGTGTGTGTGCCTGTGTGTGTGTGTGTCTGTGTGTGTGTGTGTGTGTGTGTGTGTATCTGTGTGTCTCAGTTTGAATTTGTTGAGTACTGATTGAAGATAATGAGATAGAAAGTTTGATAGAAAGTTTGGCAGCATTGTCGATGTAAACAATAATGACAGAGACAGTGTGAACCCTGAAGAGAGCGCCATACCTAGGCCCACTCCCCTACCCCGTCTCTGTCACCCCACCGAACCTGAACATCTTTAGATACTGTGGGCAATTTGGATTGATCATGGCCAACCCACCTAACCTGCACGTCTTTGGGCGGTGGGAGGAAACCGGAGCACCCGGACAAAACCCACGCAGACACGGGGAGAACGTCCAGACTCCGCACAGACCGTGACCCAAGCCGGGAATCGAACCTGGGACCCTGTAGCTGTGAGGCAGCAGTGCTAACCACTGTTCAGTCCCGGCTCTGGGTCACTGTCCGTGTGGAGTTTGCACGTTCTCCCCGTGTTAGCCTGGGTTTCACCCCCACAACCCAAAGATGTGCAGGGCAGGTGGATTGGCCGCGCTAAGTTGCCCCTGAATTGGAAAAACTGAACTGGGCTCTGGATTTATTGAAAACATCTTTTTATTGCCGTTTCCACAATTCTGTGCATTGCGGCTTGTTTACATTTCTCAGAGAGTGAAAAGGCTTTCTCTTACGTTTCTATAGTTACAAACTGTTGCCGTTCAGTTCGGCGTGTCTGCCCCCCACCCCCCCCCGAACCCCCCTTTCCCTAACCCTTCCCCTCTCTCCCCCGCAGACCCTCCGTGATGCCCTTCCAGGCCGACCTGCTGTGTGACCCCTGCTCCTTGTTTACCCCCTTACCCCCCCCTTTCTTTTCTCCCTCCATCGGTTTCAGCCGTGTTCTTTCAGTGGATTGGGGGGGGGGGGTCCCCCTCCCCATCTCTCTCAGTGGGGGAAGGGGTCCCCCTCTCCATCCCTCTCGGTGGGGGGCGGGTTCCCCCCTCTCCATCTCTCTCGGTGGGGGGGGTGTTCACCCTCTCCATCCCTCTCGGTGGGGGGGGTGTTCACCCTCTCCATCCCTCTCGGTGGGAGGTGGTTCCCCCTCTCCATCTTTCTCGGTGGGGGGATTCCCCCCTCTCCATCCCTCTCAGTGGGGGGGGGTTTCCCCCTCTCCATCCCTCTCGGTAGGGGGGATCCCCCCTCTCCATCCCTCTCGGTGGGGAGGTGGCTCCCCCTCTCCATCTCTCTCGGTGGGGGTGGGGGTTCCCCCCTCTCCATCCCTCTCGGTGGGGGTGGTGGTTCCCCCTCTCCATCCCTCTCGGTGGGGGTGGGGGTTCCCCCCCTCTCCATCCCTCCTGGTGGGGGGGTTCCCCCCTCTCCATCCCTCTCGGTGGGGGGTGGGGTCCCCCCCTCTTGATCTCTCTCGGTGGAGGGGGGGTCCCCCCTCTCAATCCCTCTCAGTGGGGGGGTCCCCCCTCTCCATAACTCTCGGTGAGGGGAGGATTCCCCCCTCCATCTCTCTCGGTGTGGGGGGATTCCCCCTCTCCATCTCTCTCGGTGGGGAGGGGTCCCCCCTCTCCATATCTCTCGGTGGGGTGGGGGTTCCCCCCTCTCCATCCCTCTCGGTGGGGGGGGTTCCCCCTCTCCGTCTCTCTCGGTGGGGGGTCCCCCCTCTCCATCACTCTCGGTGGGGGGGGGGGGGGTGTTACCCCCTCTCCATCTCTCTCATAGAACATTACGGCGCATTACAGGCCCTTCGGCCCTCGATGTTGCGCCGACCTGTGAAACCACTCTAAAGCCCATCTACACTATTCCCTTATCGCCCATATGTCTATCCAATGACCATTTGAATGCCCTTAGTGTTGGCGAGTCCACTACTGTTGCAGCAGGGCATTCCACGCCCTTACTACTCTCTGAGTAAAGAACGTACCTCTGACATCTGTCTTATATCTATCTCCCCTCAATTTAAAGCTATGTCCCCTCGTGCTAGACATCACCATCCGAGGAAAAAGGCTCTCACTGTCCACCCTATCCAATCCTCTGATCATCTTGTATGCCTCAATTAAGTCACCTCTTAACCTTCTTCTCTCTATCGAAAACAGCCTCAAGTCCCTCAGCCTTTCCTCATAAGATCTTCCCTCCATACCAGGCAACATTCTGGTAAATCTCCTCTGCACCCTTTCCAATGCTTCCACATCCTTCCTATAATGCGGCGACCAGAACTGTACGCAATTCTCCAAATGCGGCCGCACCAGAGTTTTGTACAGCTGCAACATGACCTCATGGCTCCGAAACTCAGACACTCTACCAATAAAAGCTAACACACCGTACGCCTTCTTAACAACCCTCTCAACCTGAGTGGCAACTTTCAGGGATCTATGTACATGGACACCGAGATCTCTCTGCTCATCCACACTGCCAAGAATCTTACCATTAGCCCAGTACTCTGTCTTCCTGTTATTCCTTCCGAAATGAATCACCTCACACTTTTCTGCATTAAACTCCATTTGCCACCTCTCAGCCCAGCGCTGCAGCTTATCTATGTCCCTCTGTAACTTGTAACATCCTTCCGCACTGTCCACAACTCCACCGACTTTAGTGTCATCTGCAAATTTACTCACCCATCCTTCTACGCCCTCCTCCAGGTCATTTATAAAAATGACAAACAGCAGTGGACCGAAAACAGATCCTTGTGGTACACCACTAGTAACTGGACTCCAGTCTGAACACTTCCCATCAACCACCACCCTTTGTCTTCTTCCAGCTAGCCAATTTCTGATCCAAACTGCTAAATCTCCCTGAATCCCATGCTTCCGTATTTTCTGCAGTAGCCTACCGTGGGGAACCTTGTCAAACGCTTTACTGAAATCCATATACACCACATCAACTGCTTTACCCTCATCCACCTGGTTCTCAGCTTCTCAAAGAACCCTATATGGTTTGTGAGGCACAACCGACCCTTCACGAAACCGTGTTGACTATGCCTAATCAAATTATTCCTTTCCAGATGATTATACACCCTATCTCTTATAAACCTTTCCAAGATTTTGCCCACAACAGAAGTAAGGCTCACTGGTCTATATTTACCGGGGTTGTCTCTACTCTCCTTCTTGAACAAGGGGACAACATTTGCTATCCTCCAGTCTTCTGGCACTATTCCTGTTGACAAAGATGACTTAAAGATCAAAGCCAAAGGCTCTGTAATCTCCTCCCTAGCTTCCCAGAGAATCCTAGGATAAATCGTATCCGGCCCAGTGGACTTATCAATGTTCACCCTTTCCAGAATAGTTAACACCTCCTCCTTATGAACCTCAAGCCCTTCTAGTATAGTAGCCTGAATCTCAGTATTCTCCTCGTCAACATTGTCTTTTTGCTGTGTGAATAGTGATGAAAAATATTCATATAGTACCTCGCCTATCTCCTCGGACTCCAAGCACAACTTCCCACTACTGTCCTTGACTGGCCCTACCCTTACCCTAGTCATTCGTTTATTCCTGACATATCTATAGAAAGCTTTAGGGTTATCCTTGATCCTACCTTCCAAAGACTTGTCATGTCCCCTCCTGGCTCTTCTTAGCTCTCTCTTTAGGTCCTTCCTAGCTAACTTGTAACTCTCGTGCGCCCTTACTGAACCTTCATGTCTCATCTTTACATACGCCTCCTTCCTTCTTCCTCTAGACAAGTGTTTCAACTGCCTTAGTAAACCACGGTTCCCTTGCTCGACCATTTCCTCCCTGCCTGACAGGTACATACTTATCAAGGACACGCAGTAGCTGTTCCTTGAACAAGCTCCACATTTCCATTGTGCCCATCCCCTGCAGTTTTCCTCTCCGTCTCGGTGGGGGTGGGGGGAAGGGTCCCCCCTCTCCATCTCTCTCGGTGGGTGGGGGGTTCCCGCCTCTCCATCTCCCTCGGTGGGGGGTCCCCCCTCTACATCTCTCTCGTTGGGGTGGGTCCCCCCTCTCCATCTCTCTCGGTGGGGGGTCCACCCTCTCCATCTCTCTCGTTGGGGTGGGTTCCCCCTCTCCATCTCTCTCGGTGGGGTCAGGGTTCCTCCCCCTCCATCTCTCTCGGCGGGGGGGTCCACCCTCTCCATCTCTCTCGGCGGGGGGGGGGGGTCCACCCTCTCCATCTCTCTCGGTGGAGGGGGAGTTCCTCCCTCTCCATCTCTCTCGGTGGGTGGGGGTTTCCCGCCTCTATCTCTCTTGGTGGGAGGGTCCCCCTTCTCCATCTCTCTTGGTGGGGGGTTCCCCCCCTCCATCTCTCTTGGTGGGGGGGTCCCCCCTCTCCATCTCTCTCGCTGGGGGAGTCCCCCCTCTCCATCTCTCTCGGTGGGGGGTCCCCCCTCTCCATCTCTCTCGGTGGGGGCAGGGCTCCCCTCTCTCCATCTCTCTCGGCGGGGGGGGACCCCGTCTCCATCTCTCTCGGCGGGGGGGGGGTCCACCCTCTCCATCTCTCTCGGTGGGGGGAACCCGTTTCCATCTCTCTCGGCGGGGGGGGGGGGGGGGTCCACCCTCTCCATCTCTCTCGGTGGAGGGGGAGTTCTACCCTCTCCATCTCTCTCGGTGGGGGCAGGGTTCTCCCCTCTCCATCTCTCTCGGTGGGGGCAGGGTTCACCCCTCTCCATCTCTCTCGGTGGGGGCAGGGTTCACCCCTCTCATCTCTCTCGGTGGAGGGGGGACCCCCTCTCCATCTCTCTCGGTGGGGGGTCATCTCTCTCCATCTCTCTCGGCGGGGGGGGGGAGGGGGTCCACCCTCTCCATCTCTCTCGGTGGAGGGGGAGTTCCCCCCTCTCCATCTCTCCCGTTGGGGGGGGGGGGGTTCCACCCTCTCCATCTCTCCCGTTGGGGGGGGGGGGGTGGTTCCACCCTCTCCATCTCTCTCTCGGTGGGGGGGGGGGGGGTTCCCCCTTCTCCATCACGCTTTGTGGGGGGTCTCCTTCTCCATCTCTCTCGGTGGGGGGAGGGGGGTTCCACCCACTCCATCTCTCTCTGTGGGGGTGGGTCCCCCTTCTCCATCTCGCTCGGTGGGGGGGTGTTCCCCTTCTCCATCTCTCTCGGTGTGGGGGGGTTCCCCTTCTCCATCTCTCTCGGTGGGAGGGTTCCCCTTCTCCATCTCTCTCGGCAAGGGGGGGAGGGTGTTCTCCCCTCTCCATCTCTCTCGGTCTCTGCGTCTCTCCGTCTCTCTCTGGGACTCTGTCAAAACAAAATCCACAATCAGCAGTCGGCCATTTTATGTCAGTTCACGGTGGCCATTTTATGTCAGTTCACGGTGGCCATTTTACATCAGTTCACGATAGCCATTAGTATGTCAGTTCACAATGGCCATTGTATGTCAGTTCACGGTGGCCATTTTATGTCGGTTCACGGGAGCCATTTTATGTCAGTTCACAATAGCAATTTTATGTCAGTTAACAATGGACAGTTCATGTCAGTTCACGGGGGCCTTTTTAGGTCAGGTCGCAATGGCCATTTTATATCAGTTCACGGTGGCCATTGTATATCAGTTCACAATGGCCATTTTATGTCAGTTCATAATGGCCATTTTATGTCAGTTCACAATGGCCATTTTATGTCAGTTCACAATGGCCATTTTATGTCAGTTCATAATAGCCATTTTATGTCAATTTGCAATGGCCATTTTATGTCAATTTGCAATGGCCATTTTATGTCAATTTGCAATGGACAGTTTATGTTGGTTCACGGGGGCCATTTTATCTCAATTCACGGTGGCCATTTTATGTCAGTTCACGGTGGCCATTTTATGTCAGTTCACAATGGCCATTTTATGTCAGTTCCCGGGGGCCATTTTATGTCAGGTCGCAATGGCCATTTTATGTCAGTTCACAATGGACAGTTTATGTCAGCTCATGGGGGCCTTTTTATGTCAGGTCGCAAAGGCCATTGTATGTCAGTTCACAATGGACAGTTTATGTCAGTTCACGGGGGCCTTTTTATGTCAGGTCGCAATGGCCATTTTATGTCAGTTCACGGGGGCCATTTTATGTCAGTTCACATTGGCCATTTTATGTCAGTTCACGGGGCCCATTGTATGTCAGTTCACAATGGCCATTTTATGTCAGTTCACGGGGTCCATTGTATGTCAGTTCACATTGGCCATTGTATGTCAGTTCACAATGGCCATTTTATGTCAGTTCACGGTGGCCATTTTTTCTCAGTTGACGGTGGCCATTTTGTGTCAGTTCACGGTGGCCATTGTATGTCAGTTCACAATGGCCATTTTATGTCAGTTTGCAATGGCCATTTTATCTCACTTGCGGTGGCCAGTTCATGTTTGGTTCACGGGGGCCATGTTATGTCAGTTCACAGTGGCCATTTTATGTCAGTTCACGGGGTCCATTTTCTGTCAGTTCACAATGGCCATTTTATGTCAGTTCACAATGGCCATTTTATGTCAGTTCACAATGGACAGTTTATGTCAGTTCACGGGGGCCCTTTTATGTCAGTTTGTAATGGCCATTTTTTCTCAGTTGACGGTGGCCATTTTGTGTCAGTTCACGGTGGCCATTGTATGTCAGATCACAATGGCCATTTTATGTCAGTTTGCAATGGCCATTTTATCTCAGTTGCGGTGGCCAGTTCATGTTGGTTCACGGGGGCCATGTTATGTAAGTTCACGGTGGCCATTTTATGTCCGTTCACGGGGGCCATTTTATGTCAGTTCATGGTGGCTATTGTATGTCAGTACACAATTGTCATTTTATGTCAGTTCACGGTGGTCATTTTATCTCAGTTCACAGTGGCCATTTTATGTCAGTTCACGGGGGCCATTTTATTCAGTCGATGGGGGGGGGGCATTTTATGTCAGTACATGGTGGCCATTTTATGTCAGTTCACGGTGGTCATTTTATGTCGGTTGACGGGGGTCATTTTATGTCAGCTCGCAATGGCCATTTTATGTCAGTTCACGGTGGCCATTGTATGTCAGTTCATGGCGTCCATTGTATGTCAGTTCACAAATGACAGTTTATGTCAGTTCACGGGGGCCCTTTTGTGTCAGGTCGCAATGGCCATTTTATGTCAGGTCACGAAGGCCATTGTATGTCAGTTCACAATGGCCATTGTATGTCAGTTCGCAATGGCCATTTTATGTCAGTTCACAGTGGCCATTTTATGTCAATTCACGGTAGCCATTGTATATCAGTTCACAGTGGCCATTTTATGTCAATTCACGGTAGCCATTGTATATCAGTTCACAATGGCCATTTTATGTCAGTTCTTGGTGGCCATTGTATGTCAGTTCACAATGGCCATTGTATATCAGTTCACAATGGCCATTTTATGTCAGTTCATGGTGGCCATTGTATGTCAGTTCACAATGGCCATTTTATGTCAGTTCACGGGATCCATTTTATGTCAGTTCACGGTGGCCATTTTGTGTCAGTTCACAATGGCCATTTTATGTAAGTTCACGGTGGCCATTTTATGTCAGTTCATGGTGGCCATTGTATGTCAGTTCATGGTGGCCATTTTATGTCAGTTCACCATGGCCATTTTGTGTCAGTTCACAATGGCCATTTTATGTCTGTTCACAATGGCCATTTTATGTCAGTTCATGGTGGCCATTGTATGTCAGTTCATGGTGGCCATTTTATGTCAGTTCACCATGGCCATTTTATGTCAGTTCACAATGGCCATTTTACGTCAGGTTGCAATGGCCATTTTATCTCAGTTGATGGTGGCCATTTTATGTCAGTTCACGGTGGCCATTGTATGTCAGATCACAATGGCCATTTTATGTCAGTTTGCAATGGCCATTTAATCTCAGTTGCGGTGGCCAGTTCATGTTGGTTCACGGGGGCCATTTTAAGTCAGTTCACGGTGGCCATTTTATGTCAGGTCACGGGGGCCATTTTATGTCAGTTCATGGTGGCCATTTTATCTCAATTCACGGTGGCCATTTTATGTCAGTTCACGGGGGCCATTTTATTCAGTCAAAGGGGCCATTTAATGTCAGTACACAGTGGCCATTTTATGTCGGTTCACGGTGGTCATTTTATGTCGTTTGAAGGTGGCCATTTTATTTCAGCTCGCAATGGCCATTTTATGTCAGTTCACGGTGGCCATTGTATGTCAGTTCACGGCGGCCATTTTATGTCAGGTCACGGTGGCTATTTTATGTTAGCTCACGGCAGCCATTTTATGTTCATTCACGGTGGTCATTTTATGTCAGTTCACGGCAGCCATTTTATGTCAGTTCACGGTGGTCATTTTACGTCGGTTGAAGGGGCCATTTTATGTCAGTTCACAGCAGCCATTTTATGTCAGTTCACGGTGGCCATTATATGTCAGTTCACGGTGGCCATTTTATTTCAGTTCCCGGTGGCCATTTTATGTCAGTTCACGGCAGCCTATTTATGTCAGTACACGGCAACCATTCCTGGCATTTTTCAGCCATCCCACAGCCAGCACTGCCAGTGCTCCCCCACACAGCCAGCACTGTCAGTGCTCCCCCACACAGCCAGCACTGTCAGTGCTCCCCCACACAGCCAGCACTGCCAGTGCTCCACCCACACAGCCAGCACTGTCAGTGCTCCCACCACACAGCCAGCACTGTC
The DNA here is from genome assembly GCF_047496885.1 of Scyliorhinus torazame. Lineage (NCBI taxonomy): Eukaryota > Metazoa > Chordata > Chondrichthyes > Carcharhiniformes > Scyliorhinidae > Scyliorhinus > Scyliorhinus torazame. Next base: position 58,659,964 of record NC_092711.1, read on the forward strand.
AGTGCTCCCCACACACAGCCAGCACTGTCAGTGCTCCCCCACACAGCCAGCACTGTCAGTGCTCCCACCACACAGCCAACACTGTCAGTGCTCCCACAACACAGCCAGCACTGTCAGTGCTACCGCACACAGCCAGCGCTATCAGTGCTCCCCTCACACAGCCAGCACTGTCAGTGCTCCCACCACACAGCCAGCACTGGCAGTGCTCCCACCACACAGCCAGCACTGTCAGTGCTCCCCCACACAGCCAGCACTGTCAGTGCTCCCCTACACAGCCAACACTGTCAGTGCTCCCACCACACAGCCAGCACTGTCAGTGCTCCCCCACACAGCCAGCACCGTCTGTGCTCCCCCACGCAGCCAGCACTGTCAGTGCTCCCCCCACAGCCAGCACTGTCAGTGCTCCCAGCGCACAGCCAGCACTGTCAGTGCTCCCACCACACAGTCAGCACTGTCAGTGCTCCCACCACACAGCCAGCACTGTCAGTGCTCCCACCACACAGCCAGCACTGTCAGTGCTCCCACCCCACAGCCAGCACTGTCAGTGCTCCCCACACAGCCAGCACTGTCAGTGCTCCCACCACACAGCCAGCACTGTCAGAGCTCCCCCGACACAGCCAGCACTGTCAGTGCTCCCCCACACAGCCAGCACTGTCACTGCTCCCCCACACAGTCAGCACTGTCAGTGCTCCCACCAGACAGCCAGCACTGTCAGTGCTCCCCACACAGCCAGCACTGTCTGTGCTCCCCCCACACAGCCAGCACTGTCAGAGCTCCCCCCACACAGCCAGCACTGTCTGTGCTCCCCCCACACAGCCAGCACTGTCAGTGCTCCCACCACACAGCCAGCACTGTCAATGCTCCGCCCACGCGGCCAGCACTGTCAGTGCTCCCACCACAGAGCCAGCGCTGTCAGTGCTCCCCCCACACAGCCAGCACTGCCAGCGCTGCTCCTACACAGCCAGCACTGTCAGTGTCCTCCCCCCACACAGACAGCACTGTCAGTGCTCCCAACACACAGCCATCACTGTCAGTGCTCCCACCGCACAGCCAGCACTGTCAGTGCTCCCCCACACAGCCAGAACTGGCAGTGCTCCCCCACACAGCCAGCACTGGCAGTGCTCCACCACACAGCCAGCACAGTCAGTGCTCCCCCACACAGCCAGCACTGTCAGTGCTCCCCCCACACAGCCAGCACTGTCAGAGCTCCCCACACACATCCAGCACTGTCAGTGCTCCAACCACACAGCCAGCACTGTCAGTGCTCCCCCCACACAGCCAGCAATGTCAGTGCTCCCCCCACACAGCCAGCACTGTCAGTGCTCCCCCACACAGTCAGCACGATCAGTGCTCCCCCACACAGCCAGCACTGTCAGTGCTCCCACCACACAGCCAGCACTGTCAGTGCTCCCACCACACAGCCAGCATTGTCAGTTCTCTCACTACACAGCCAGCACTGTCAGTGCTCCCCCCGCGCAGACAGTACTGTCAGTGCTCCCCCACACAGACAGCACTGTCTGTGCTGCACCCACACAGCCAGCACTGTCAGTGCTCTCACCACACAGCCAGCACTGTCAGTGCTCCCCCAAAGAGCCAGCACTGTCAGTGCTCCCACCACGCAGCCAGCACTGTCAGTGCTCCCCCACACAGCCAGCACTGTCAGAGCTCCCCCCCACACAGCCAGCAGTGTCAGTGCTCCCACCACACAGCCAGCACTGTCAGTTCACTCACTACACAGCCAGCACTGTCAGTGCTCCCCCCCACACAGCCAGCACTGTCTGTGCTCCCCCCACACAGCCAGCACTGTCAGTGCTCTCACCACACAGCCAGCACTGTCAGTGCTCCCCCACAGAGCCAGCACTGTCAGTGCTCCCCCACACAGCCAGCACTGTCAGTGCTCCACCACGCAGCCAGCACTGTCAGCGATCCCCCACACAGCCAGCACTGTCAGAGCTCCCCCCCCCACACAGCCAGCAGTGTCAGTGCTCCCCCACACAGCCAGCACTGTCAGTGCTCCCCCACACAGCCAGCACTGTCACTGCTCTCATCACACAGTCAGAACTGTCAGTGCTCCCTCCACACAGACAGCACTATCAGTGCTCCCACCACACAGCCAGCACTGTCAGTGCTCCGCCACACAGCCAGCACTGTCAGTGCTCTCACCACACAGTCAGAACTGTCAGTGCTCCCCCCACACAGACAGCACTATCAGTGCTCCCACCACACAACCAGCACTGTCCGTGCTCCCCAAAGAGCCAGCACTGTCTGTGCTCCTCCCACACACAGCCAGCACTGTCAGTGCTCTCAACACACAGCCAGCACGGTCACTGCTCCCCCCACATAGCCAGCACTGTCAGTGCTCCCACCACACAGCCAGCACTGTCAGTGCTCCCACCACACAGCCAGCACTGTCAGTGCTCCCCCACAAAGCCAGCACTGTCAGTGCTTCCCCCCACACAGGCAGCACTGTCAGTGCTCCCACCACACATCCAGCACTGTCAGTTCTCCCACCACACAGCCAGCACTGTCAGTGCTCCCTCCACACAGCCAGCACAGTCTGTGCTCCCCCCCACAGCCAGCACTGTCAGGGCTCCCACCACACAGCCAGCACTGCCAGTGCTCCCACCACAGAGCCAGCACTGTCAGAGCTCCCACCACACAGCCAGCACTGTCAGTGCTCCCACCACACAGCCAGCACTGTCAGTGCTCCCCCACACAGCCAGCACAGCCAGTGCTCCCCCACAGAGCCAACACTGTCAGTGCTCCCACCACACAGCCAGCACTGTCAGTGCTCCCCCACAGAGCCAGCACTGTCAGTGCTCCCACCACACAGCCAGCACTGTCAGTGCTCCCCCCACACAGCCAGCACTGTCAGTGCTCCCCCACACAGCCAGCAGTGTCAGTGCTTCCCCCACACAGCCAGCACTGTCAGTGCTCCCCCACACAGACAGCACTGTCCGTGCTCCCCAAAGAGCCAGCACTGTCTGTGCTCCTCCCACACACAGCCAGCACTGTCAGTGCTCTCACCACACAGCCAGCACTGTCAGTGCTCCCACCACACAGCCAGCACTGTCAGTGCTCCCACCACACAACCAGCACTGTCAGTGCTCCCCATACAGCCAGCACTGTCAGTGCTCCCCCACACAGCCAGCACGGTCACTGCTCCCCCACACAGCCAGCACTGTCAGTGCTCCCACCACACAGCCAGCACGGTCACTGCTCCCCCACACAGCCAGCACTGTCAGTGCTCCCACCACACAGCCAGCACTGTCAGTGCTCCCACCACACAACCAGCACTGTCAGTGCTCCCCATACAGCCAGCACTGTCAGTGATCCCACCACACAGCCAGCACTGTCAGTGTTCCCACCACACAGCCAGCACTGTCAGTGCTCCCCACACAGCCAGCACTGTCAGTGCTCCCACCACACAGCCAGCACTGTCAGTTCTCCCACCACACAGCCAGCACTGTCAGGGCTCCCACCACAGAGCCAGCACTGTCAGAGCTCCCACCACACAGCCAGCACTGTCAGTGCTCCCCCACAGAGCCAGCACTGTCAGTGCTCCCCCCACACAGACAGCACTGTCAGTGCTCCCCCACACAGCCAGCACTGTCAGTGCTCCCCCCACACAGGCAGCACTGTCAGCGCTCCCACCACAAAGCCAGCACTGTCAGTTCTCTCACCACACAGCCAGCACTGTCAGAGCTCCCCACATGCAGACAGCACTGTCTGTGCTCCCCCCACACAGCCAGCACTGTCAGTGCTCCCACCACACAGCCAGCACTGTCAGTGCTCCCACCACACAGCCAGCACTGCCAGTGCTCCCACCACACAGCCAGCACTGTCAGAGCTCCCATCACACAGCCACCACTGTCAGTGCTCCCCCACAGAGCCAACACTGTCAGTGCTCCCACCAAACAGCCAGCACTGTCAGTGCTCCCCCACACAGCCAGCACTGTCACTGCTCCCACCACACAGCCAGCACGGTCAGTGCTCCCCCCACACAGCCATCACTGTCAGTGCTCCCCCCACACAGACAGCAGTGTCAGTGCTTCCCCCACACAGCCAGCACTGTCAGTGCTCCCCCCACACAGCCAGCACTGTCAGTACTCCCCCACACAGCCAGCACTGTCAGTACTCCCCCACACAGACAGCACTGTCAGTGCTCCCACACACAGCCAGCACTGTCAGTGCTCCCCCCACACAGTCAGCACTGTCAGTTCTCCCCACAGAGCCAGCACTGTCAGTGCCCCCCCACACAGCCAGCACTGTCAGTGCTCCCAACACACAGCCAGCACTGTCAGTGCTCCCCCCCACACAGCCAGCAGTGTCAGTGCTTCCCCCACACAGCCAGCACTGTCAGTGCTCCCCCACACAGCCAGCACTGTCAGTGCTCCCCCCACACAGACAGCACTGTCCGTGCTCCCCAAAGAGCCAGCACTGTCTGTGCTCCTCCCACACACAGCCAGCACTGTCAGTGCTCTCACCACACAGCCAGCACTGTCAGTGCTCCCACCACACAACCAGCACTGTCAGTGCTCCCCATACAGCCAGCACTGTCAGTGCTCCCCCACACAGCCAGCACGGTCACTGCTCCCCCACACAGCCAGCACTGTCAGTGCTCCCACCACACAGCCAGCACGGTCACTGCTCCCCCACACAGCCAGCACTGTCAGTGCTCCCACCACACAGCCAGCACTGTCAGTGCTCCCACCACACAACCAGCACTGTCAGTGCTCCCCATACAGCCAGCACTGTCAGTGCTCCCACCACACAGCCAGCACTGTCAGTGTTCCCACCACACAGCCAGCACTGTCAGTGCTCCCCACACAGCCAGCACTGTCAGTGCTCCCACCACACAGCCAGCACTGTCAGTTCTCCCACCACACAGCCAGCACTGTCAGGGCTCCCACCACAGAGCCAGCACTGTCAGAGCTCCCACCACACAGCCAGCACTGTCAGTGCTCCCCCACAGAGCCAGCACTGTCAGTGCTCCCCCCACACAGACAGCACTGTCAGTGCTCCCCCACACAGCCAGCACTGTCAGTGCTCCCCCCACACAGGCAGCACTGTCAGCGCTCCCACCACAAAGCCAGCACTGTCAGTTCTCTCACCACACAGCCAGCACTGTCAGTGCTCCCCCCACGCAGACAGCACTGTCTGTGCTCCCCCCACACAGCCAGCACTGTCAGTGCTCCCACCACACAGCCAGCACTGCCAGTGCTCCCACCACACAGCCAGCACTGTCAGAGCTCCCATCACACAGCCACCACTGTCAGTGCTCCCCCACAGAGCCAACACTGTCAGTGCTCCCACCAAACAGCCAGCACTCTCAGTGCTCCCCCACACAGCCAGCACTGTCACTGCTCCCACCACACAGCCAGCACGGTCAGTGCTCCCCCCACACAGCCATCACTGTCAGTGCTCCCCCCACACAGCCAGCAGTGTCAGTGCTTCGCCCACACAGCCAGCACTGTCAGTGCTCCCCCCACACAGCCAGCACTGTCAGTACTCCCCCACACAGCCAGCACTGTCAGTACTCCCCCACACAGACAGCACTGTCAGTGCTCCCACACACAGCCAGCACTGTCAGTGCTCCCCCCACACAGTCAGCACTGTCAGTTCTCCCCACAGAGCCAGCACTGTCAGTGCCCCCCCACACAGCCAGCACTGCCAGTGCTCCCAACACACAGCCAGCACTGCCAGTGCTCCCACTGCATAGCCAGCACTGTCAGTGCTCCCACCACGCAGCCAGCACTGTCAGCGATCCCCCACACAGCCAGCACTGTCAGAGCTCCCCCCCCCACACAGCCAGCAGTGTCAGTGCACCCCCACACAGCCAGCACTGTCAGTGCTCCCCCACACAGCCAGCACTGTCAGTGCTCTCATCACACAGTCAGAACTGTCAGTGCTCCCTCCACACAGACAGCACTATCAGTGCTCCCCCACACAGCCAGCACTGTCAGTGCTCTCATCACACAGTCAGAACTGTCAGTGCTCCCCCCACACAGACAGCACTATCAGTGCTCCCACCACACAACCAGCACTGTCCGTGCTCCCCAAAGAGCCAGCACTGTCTGTGCTCCTCCCACACACAGCCAGCACTGTCAGTGCTCTCACCACACAGCCAGCACGGTCACTGCTCCCCCCACACAGGCAGCACTGTCAGTGCTCCCACCCCACAGCCAGCACTGTCAGTGCTCTCACCACACAGCCAGCACTGCCAGTGCTCCCACCACACAGCCAGCACTGTCAGTCCTCCCCCACACAGCCAGCACTGTCAGTTCTCCCACCACACAGCCAGCACTGTCAGTGCTCCCACCACACAGCCAGCACTGTCAGTGCTCCCCCCACACAGCCAGCACTGTCAGGGCTCCCACCACACAGCCAGCACTGCCAGTGCTCCCACCACAGAGCCAGCACTGTCAGAGCTCCCACCACACAGCCAGCACTGTCAGTGCTCCCACCACACAGCCAGCACTGTCAGTGCTCCCCCACACAGCCAGCACTGCCAGTGCTCCCCACAGAGCCAACACTGTCAGTGCTCCCACCACACAGCCAGCACTGTCAGTGCTCCCCCCACACAGCCAGCACTGTCAGTGCTCCCCCCCACACAGCCAGCAGTGTCAGTGCTTCCCCCACACAGCCAGCACTGCCAGTGCTCCCCCACACAGCCAGCACTGGCAGTGCTCCCCCCACACAGACAGCACTGTCCGTGCTCCCCAAAGAGCCAGCACTGTCTGTGCTTCTCCCACACACAGCCAGCACTGTCAGTGCTCTCACCACACAGCCAGCACGGTCACTGCTCCCCCACACAGCCAGCACTGTCAGTGCTCCCACCACACAGCCAGCACTGTCAGTGCTCCCACCACACAACCAGCACTGTCAGTGCTCCCTCCACACAGCCAGCACAGTCTGTGCTCCCCCACACAGCCAGCACTGTCAGGGCTACCACCACACAGCCAGCACTGCCAGTGCTCCCACCACAGAGCCAGCACTGTCAGAGCTCCCACCACACAGCCAGCACTGTCAGTGCTCCCCCACAGAGCCAGCACTGTCAGTGCTCCCCCCACACAGACAGCACTGTCAGTGCTCCCCACACAGACAGCACTGTCAGTGCTCCCCCACACAGACAGCACTGTCAGTGCTTCCACCCACACAGGCAGCACTGTCAGCGCTCCCACCACAAAGCCAGTACTGTCAGTTCTCTCACCACACAGCCAGCACTGTCAGTGCTCCCCCCACGCAGACAGCACTGTCAGTGCTCCCCCACACAGACAGCACTGTCGGTGCTCCCCCCACACAGCCAGCACAGTCTGTGCTCCCCCCACACAGCCAGCACTGTCAGTGCTCCCACCACACAGCCAGCACTGTCAGTGCTCCCACCACACAGCCAGCACTGCCAGTGCTCCCACCACACAGCCAGCACTGTCAGAGCTCCCATCACACAGCCACCACTGTCAGTGCTCCCCCACAGAGCCAACACTGTCAGTGCTCCCACCAAACAGCTAGCACTGTCAGTGCTCCCCCACACAGCCAGCACTGTCACTGCTCCCACCACACAGCCAGCACGGTCAGTGCTCCCCCCACACAGCCATCACTGTCAGTGCTCCCCCCACACAGCCAGCAGTGTCAGAGCTTCCCCCACACAGCCAGCACTGTCAGTACTCCCTCACACAGCCAGCACTGTCAGTACTCCCCCACACAGCCAGCACTGTCAGTACTCCCCCACACAGACAGCACTGTCAGTGCTCCCCATACAGAGAGCACTGTCAGTGCTACCCCCACTCAGCCAGCACTGTCAGTGCTCCCCCCACACAGTCAGCACTGTCAGTTCTCCCCACAGAGCCAGCACTGTCAGTGCCCCCCCACAAAGCCAGCACTGTCAGTGCTCCCAACACACAGCCAGCACTGCCAGTGCTCCCACTGCATAGCCAGCACTGTCAGTGCTCCCCCCCAGACAGCCAGCAGTGTCAGTGCACCCTCACACAGCCAGCACTGTCAGTGCTCCCACCACATAGCCAGCACTGTCAGTGCTCCCACCACACAGCCAGCACTGTCAGTGCTCCCCACACAGCCAGAACTGTCAGTGCTCCCACCATACAGCCAGCACTGTCAGTGCTCCCACCACACAGCCAGCACTGGCAGTGCTCCCACCACACAGCCAGCACTGGCAGTGCTCCCACCACACAGCCAGCACTGTCAGGGCTCCCCCCCACACAGCCAGCACTGTCAGTGCTCCCCCACAGAGCCAGCACTGTCAGTGCTCCCACCACATAGCCAGCACTCTCAGTGCTCCCACCACACAGCCAGCACTGTCAGTGCTCCCCCACACAGCCAGCACTGTCAGTGCTCCCTCCACACAGCCAGCACTGTCAGGGCTCCCCCCACACAGCCAGCACTGTCAGTGCTCCCCCACAGAGCCAGCACTGTCAGTGCTCCCACCACACAGCCAGCACTACCAGTGCTCCCCACGCAGCCAGCACAGTCAGTGCTCCCACCACACAGCCAGCACTGTCAGTGCTCCCCACACAGCCAGCACTGTCAGTGCTCCCCACACAGCCAGCACTGTCAGTGCTCCCCCACACAGCCAGCACTGTCAGTACTCCCCCCACACAGCCTGCACTGTCAGTGCCCCCACCACACAACCAGCACTGTCAGTACTCCCACCACACAGCCAGCACTGTCAGTGCCCCCACCCCACACAGCCAGCACTATCAATGCTCCCCAACAGCCAGCACTGCCAGTTCTCCACCCACGTAGCAAGCACTGTCAGAGCTCTCACCACACAGCCAGCACTGTCAGTGCTACCCCACACAGCCAGCACTGTCAGTGCTCCCCCCACACAGCCAGCACTGTCAGTGCTCCCCCCATACAGCCAGCACTGTCAGTGCTCCCCCCATACAGCCAGCACTGTCAGTGCTCCCCCCACACAGCCAGGACTGTCCGTGCTACCCCACACAGCCAGCACTGTCAGTGCTCTCACCACACAGCCAGCACTGTCAGTGCTTCCCCCACACAGACATCACTGTCAGTGCCCCCCACACAGCCAGCACTGACGGTGCTCCTCCCACACAGCCAGCACTGTCTGTGCTCTCACCACACAGCCAGCACTGTCAGTGCTCCCACCACACAGCCAGCACTGTCAGTGCTCCCACCACACAGCCAGCACTGCCAGTGCTCCCACCACACAGCCAGCACTGTCAGTGGTCCCCCCACACAGCCAGCACTGTCAGTGCTCTCACCACACAGCCAGCACTGTCAGTGCTCCCCATACAGCCAGCACTGTCAGTGCTCCCACCACAGAGCCAGCACTATCAGTGCTCCCCCCACACAGCCAGCACTGTCAGTGCTCCCAACACAGCCAGCACTGCCAGTGCTCCCACCACACAGCCAGCACTGTCCGTGGTCCCCCCACACAGCCAGCACTGTCAGTGCTCCCACCACACAGCCAGCACTGTCAGTGCTCGCCATACAGCCAGCACTGTCAGTGCTCCCACCACAGAGCCAGCACTATCAGTGCTCCCCCCACACAGCCAGCACTGTCAGTGCTCCCCACACAGCCAGCACTGCCCGTGCTCCCCCACACAGCCAGCACTGTCAGTGCACCCCCCACACAACCAGCACTGTCAGTGCTCCAGCCTCACAGCCAGCACTGTCAGTGCTCCCCCCACACAGCCAGCACTGTCAGTGCTCCCCCACACAGCCAGCACTGTCAGTGCTCCCCCCACACAGCCAGCACTGTCAGTGCTCCCCCACAGAGCCAGCACTGTCAGTGCTCCCCCACAGAGCCAGCACTGTCAGTGCTCCCACCACACAGCCAGCACTGTCAGTGCTCCCCCCACAGCCAGCACTGTCAGTGACCCCACCCCACACAGCCAGCACTGTCAGTGCTCCCCACAGCCAGCATTGTCAGTGCTCCCACCACACAGCCAGCACTGCCAGTTCTCTACCCACAGTCAGCACTGAGAGTGCGCCCCACACAGCCAGCACTGCCAGTGCTCTCCCACAGAGCTAGCACTGTCCGTGCTCCCCCACACAGCCAGCACTGTCAGTGCTCCCACCACACAACCAGCACTGTCATTGCTCCCCATACAGCCAGCACTGTCAGTGCTCCCCCACACAGCCAGCACTGTCAGTGCTCCCCCCCCATATAGCCAGCACTGTCAGTGCTCCCCCACACAGCCAGCACTGTCAGTGCTCCCACCACTCAGCCAGCACTGTCAGTGCTCCCCCACACAGCCAGCACTGTCAGTGCTCCCACCACACAGCCAGCACTGTCAGTGCTCCCCCACACAGCCACCATTGTCAGTGCTCACCCCACACAGCCAGCACTGTCAGTGCTCATCCCACACAGCCAGCACTATCAGTGATTCCGCCACACAGCCAGCACTGTCGGTGCTCTCACACACAGCCAGCACTGTCAGAGCTACCCACACACACCCAGCACTGTCAGTGCTCCAACCACACAGCCAGCACTGTCAGTGCTCCCCCCACACAGCCAGCAATGTCAGTGCACCCCCCACACAGCCAGCACTGTCAGTGCTCCCCCACACAGTCAGCACGATCAGTGCTCCCCCACACAGCCAGCACTGTCAGTGCTCCCACCACACAGCCAGCACTGTCAGTGCTCCCACCACACAGCCAGCATTGTCAGTTCTCTCACTACACAGCCAGCACTGTCAGTGCTCCCCCGCGCAGACAGTACTGTCAGTGCTCCCCCACACAGACAGCACTGTCAGTGCTCCCACCACGCAGCCAGCACTGTCAGTGCTCCCCCACACAGCCAGCACTGTCAGAGGTCCCCCGCACACAGCCAGCAGTGTCAGTGCTACCACCACACAGCCAGCACTGTCAGTTCTCTCACTACACAGCCAGCACTGTCAGTGCTCCCGCCACACAGCCAGCACTGTCTGTGCTCCCCCCACACAGCCAGCACTGTCAGTGCTCCCACCACACAGCCAGCACTGTCGGTGCTCTCACCACACAGCCAGCACTGTCAGTGCTCCCCCACAGAGCCAGCACTGTCAGTGCTCCCCCACACAGCCAGCACTGTCAGTGCTCCCACCACGCAGCCAGCACTGTCAGCGCTCCCCCACACAGCCAGCACTGTCAGAGCTCCCCCCCCCACACAGCCAGCAGTGTCAGTGCTCCCCCACACAGCCAGCACTGTCTGTGCTCCCCCCACACAGCCAGCACTGTCAGGGCTCCCACCACACAGCCATTACTGCCAGTGCTCCCACCACAGAGCCAGCACTGTCAGAGCTCCCACAACTCAGCCAGCACTGTCAGTGCTCCCACCACACAGCCAGCACTGTCAGTGCTCCCCCACACAGCCAGCACTGCCAGTGCTCCCCCACAGAGCCAACACTGTCAGTGCTCCCACCACACAGCCAGCACTGTCAGTGCTCCCCCACAGAGCCAGCACTGTCAGTGCTCCCACCACACAGCCAGCACTGTCAGTGCTCCCTCCACACAGCCAGCACAGTCTGTGCTCCCCCCACACAGCCAGCACTGTCAGGGCTCCCACCACACAGCCAGCACTGCCAGTGCTCCCACCACAGAGCCAGCACTGTCAGAGCTCCCACCACACAGCCAGCACTGTCAGTGCTCCCCACAGAGCCAGCACTGTCAGTGCTCCCCCCACACAGACAGCACTGTCAGTGCTCCCCACACAGACAGCACTGTCAGTGCTCCCCCACACAGCCAGCACTGTCAGTGCTTCCCCCCACACAGGCAGCACTGTCAGCGCTCCCACCACAAAGCCAGCACTGTCAGTTCTCTCACCACACAGCCAGCACTGTCAGTGCTCCCCCCACGCAGACAGCACTGTCAGTGCTCCCCCACACAGACAGCACTGTCGGTGCTCCCCCCACACAGCCAGCACAGTCTGTGCTCCCCCCACACAGCCAGCACTGTCAGTGCTCCCACCACACAGCCAGCACTGTCAGTGCTCCCACCACACAGCCAGCACTGCCAGTGCTCCCACCACACAGCCAGCACTGTCAGTGCTCCCCCACACAGCCATCACTGTCAGTGCTCCCCCCACACAGCCAGCAGTGTCAGTGCTTCCCCCACACAGCCAGCACTGTCAGTACTCCCCCACACAGCCAGCACTGTCAGTGCTCCCCCACACAGCCAGCACTGTCAGTACTCCCCCACACAGACAGCACTGTCAGTGCTCCCCATACAGAGAGCACTGTCAGTGCTACCCCCACTCAGCCAGCACTGTCAGTGCTCCCCCCACACAGTCAGCACTGTCAGTTCTCCCCACAGAGCCAGCACTGTCAGTGACCCCCCACACAGCCAGCACTGTCAGTTCTCCCAACACACAGCCAGCACTGCCAGTGCTCCCACTGCATAGCCAGCACTGTCAGTGCTCCCACCACGCAGCCAGCACTGTCAGCGATCCCCCACACAGCCAGCACTGTCAGAGCTCCCCCCCCCACACAGCCAGCAGTGTCAGTGCTCACCCACACAGCCAGCACTGTCAGTGCTCCCCCACACAGCCAGCACTGTCAGTGCTCCCCCACACAGCCAGCACTGTCAGTGCTCTCACCACACAGTCAGAACTGTCAGTGCTCCCCCCACACAGACAGCACTATCAGTGCTCCCACCACACAACCAGCACTGTCCGTGCTCCCCAAAGAGCCAGCACTGTCTGTGCTCCTCCCACACACAGCCAGCACTGTCAGTGCTCTCACCACACAGCCAGCACGGTCACTGCTCCCCCCACACAGGCAGCACTGTCAGTGCTCCCCCACACAGCCAGCACTGTCAGTGCTCCCCCACACAGCCAGCACTGTCAGTGCTCCCACCACACAGCCAGCACTGTCAGTGCTCCCCCCACACAGCCAGCACTGTCAGGGCTCCCACCACACAGCCAGCACTGCCAGTGCTCCCACCACAGAGCCAGCACTGTCAGAGCTCCCACCACACAGCCAGCACTGTCAGTGCTCCCACCACACAGCCAGCACTGTCAGTGCTCCCCCACACAGCCAGCACTGCCAGTGCTCCCCCACAGAGCCAACACTGTCAGTGCTCCCACCACACAGCCAGCACTGTCAGTGCTCCCCCACAGAGCCAGCACTGTCAGTGCTCCCACCACACAGCCAGCACTGTCAGTGCTCCCCCCACACAGCCAGCACTGTCAGTGCTCCCCCCCACACAGCCAGCAGTGTCAGTGCTTCCCCCACACAGCCAGCACTGTCAGTGCTCCCCCACACAGCCAGCACTGTCAGTGCTCCCCCCACACAGACAGCACTGTCCGTGCTCCCCAAAGAGCCAGCACTGTCTGTGCTCCTCCCACACACAGCCAGCACTGTCAGTGCTCTCACCACACAGCCAGCACGGTCACTGCTCCCCCACACAGCCAGCACTGTCAGTGCTCCCACCACACAGCCAGCACTGTCAGTGCTCCCACCACACAACCAGCACTGTCAGTGCTCCCTCCACACAGCCAGCACAGTCTGTGCTTCCCCCACACAGCCAGCACTGTCAGGGCTCCCACCACACAGCCAGCACTGCCAGTGCTCCCACCACAGAGCCAGCACTGTCAGAGCTCCCACCACACAGCCAGCACTGTCAGTGCTCCCCCACAGAGCCAGCACTGTCAGTGCTCCCCCCACACAGACAGCACTGTCAGTGCTCCCCACACAGACAGCACTGTCAGTGCTCCCCCACACAGCCAGCACTGTCAGTGCTCCCACCACAAAGCCAGCACTGTCAGTTCTCTCACCACACAGCCAGCACTGTCAGTGCTCCCCCCACGCAGACAGCACTGTCAGTGCTCCCCCACACAGACAGCACTGTCGGTGCTCCCCCCACACAGCCAGCACAGTCTGTGCTCCCCCCACACAGCCAGCACTGTCAGTGCTCCCACCACACAGCCAGCACTGTCAGTGCTCCCACCACACAGCCAGCACTGCCAGTGCTCCCACCACACAGCCAGCACTGTCAGAGCTCCCATCACACAGCCACCACTGTCAGTGCTCCCCCACAGAGCCAACACTGTCAGTGCTCCCACCAAACAGCCAGCACTGTCAGTGCTCCCCCACACAGCCAGCACTGTCACTGCTCCCACCACACAGCCAGCACGGTCAGTGCTCCCCCACACAGCCATCACTGTCAGTGCTCCCCCCACACAGCCAGCAGTGTCAGTGCTTCCCCCACACAGCCAGCACTGTCAGTACTCCCCCACACAGCCAGCACTGTCAGTACTCCCCCACACAGCCAGCACTGTCAGTACTCCCCCACACAGCCAGCACTGTCAGTACTCCCCCACACAGCCAGCACTGTCAGTACTCCCCCACACAGCCAGCACTGTCAGTACTCCCCCACACAGACAGCACTGTCAGTGCTCCCCATACAGAGAGCACTGTCAGTGCTACCCCCACTCAGCCAGCACTGTCAGTGCTCCCCCCACACAGTCAGCACTGTCAGTTCTCCCCACAGAGCCAGCACTGTCAGTGCCCCCCCACACAGCCAGCACTGTCAGTGCTCCCAACACACAGCCAGCACTGCCAGTGCTCCCACTGCATAGCCAGCACTGTCAGTGCTCCCCCCCACACAGCCAGCAGTGTCAGTGCACCCTCACACATCCAGCACTGTCAGTGCTCCCACCACACAGCCAGCACTGTCAGTGCTCCCACCACACAGCCAACACTGTCAGTGCTCAACACACAGCCAGAACTGTCAGTGCTCCCACCATACAGCCAGCACTGTCAGTGCTCCCACCACACAGCCAGCACTGGCAGTGCTCCCACCACACAGCCAGCACTGGCAGTGCTCCCACCACACAGCCAGCACTGTCAGTGCTCCCCCACAGAGCCAGCACTGTCAGTGCTCCCACCACATAGCCAGCACTCTCAGTGCTCCCACCACACAGCCAGCACTGTCAGTGCTCCCCCACACAGCCAGCACTGTCAGTGCTCCCTCCACACAGCCAGCACTGTCAGGGCTCCCCCCACACAGCCAGCACTGTCAGTGCTCCCCCACAGAGCCAGCACTGTCAGTGCTCCCACCACACAGCCAGCACTACCAGTGCTCCCCCACGCAGCCAGCACAGTCAGTGCTCCCACCACACAGCCAGCACTGTCAGTGCTCCCCACACAGCCAGCACTGTCAGTGCTCCCCACACAGCCAGCATCTTCAGTGCTCCCCCACACAGCCAGCACTGTCAGTACTCCCACCACACATCCAGCACTGTCAGTGCCCCCACCACACAACCAGCACTGTCAGTACTCCCACCACACAGCCAGCACTGTCAGTGCCCCCACCCCACACAGCCAGCACTATCAATGCTCCCCAACAGCCAGCACTGCCAGTTCTCCACCCACGTAGCAAGCACTGTCCGAGCTCTCACCACACAGCCAGCACTGTCAGTGCTCCCCCCACACAGCCAGGACTGTCCGTGCTACCCCACACAGCCAGCACTGTCAGTGCTCTCACCACACAGCCAGCACTGTCAGTGCTTCCCCCACACAGACATCACTGTCAGTGCCCCCCACACAGCCAGCACTGACGGTGCTCCTCCCACACAGCCAGCACTGTCTGTGCTCTCACCACACAGCCAGCACTGTCAGTGCTCCCACCACACAGCCAGCACTGTCAGTGCTCCCACCACACAGCCAGCCCTGCCAGTGCTCCCACCACACAGCCAGCACTGTCAGTGGTCCCCCCACACAGCCAGCACTGTCAGTGCTCTCACCACACAGCCAGCACTGTCAGTGCTCCCCATACAGCCAGCACTGTCAGTGCTCCCACCACAGAGCCAGCACCATCAGTGCTCCCCCACACAGCCAGCACTGTCAGTGCTCCCCCCACACAGCCAGCACTGTCAGTGCTCCACCCTCACAGCCAGCACTGTCAGTTCTCCCACCACACAGCCAGCACTTTCAGTGCTCCCACCACACAGCCAGCACTGTCAGTGCTCCCCCACACAGCCAGCACTGTCAGTGCTCCCAACACAGCCAGCACTGTCAGTGCTCCACCCACACAGCCAGCACTGTCAGTGCTCCCCCACACAGCCAGCACTGTCAGTGCTCCCCCACACAACCAGCACTGTCAGTGCTCCCCCCACACAGCCAGCACTGTCAGTGCTCCCCCACACAACCAGCACTGTAAGTTCTCCCAACACTCAGCCAGCACTGTCAGTGCTCTCACCACACAGCCAGCACTGTCAGTGCTCCCCCATACAGCCAGAACTGTCAGTGCTCCCCCCACACAGCCAGGACTGTCAGTGCTCTCACCACACAGCCAGCACTGTCAGTGCTCTCACCACACAGCCAGCACTGTCAGTGCTTCCCCCACACAGACATCACTGTCAGTGCCCCCCCACACAGCCAGCACTGACGGTGCTCCTCCCACACAGCCAGCACTGTCTGTGCTCTCACCACACAGCCAGCACTGTCAGTGCTCCCACCACACAGCCAGCACTGTCAGTGCTCCCACCACACAGCCAGCACTGCCAGTGCTCCCACCACACAGCCAGCACTGTCCGTGGTCCCCCCACACAGCCAGCACTGTCAGTGCTCCCACCACACAGCCAGCACTGTCAGTGCTCGCCATACAGCCAGCACTGTCAGTGCTCCCACCACAGAGCCAGCACTATCAGTGCTCCCACCACACAGCCAGCACTGTCAGTGCTCCTCACACAGCCAGCACTGTCA
Organism: Scyliorhinus torazame; assembly: GCF_047496885.1. Classification (NCBI taxonomy): domain Eukaryota; kingdom Metazoa; phylum Chordata; class Chondrichthyes; order Carcharhiniformes; family Scyliorhinidae; genus Scyliorhinus; species Scyliorhinus torazame. Next base: position 58,676,634 of record NC_092711.1, read on the forward strand.
GTGTTCCACCCACACAGCCAGCACTGCCCGTGCTCCCCCACACAGCCAGCACTGTCAGTGCACCCCCCACACAACCAGCACTGTCAGTGCTCCAGCCTCACAGCCAGCACTGTCAGTTCTCCCACCACACAGCCAGCACTGTCAGTGCTCCCCCACAGAGCCAGCACTGTCAGTGCTCCCACCACACAGCCAGCACTGTCAGTGCTCCCCCCCCAGCCAGCACTGTCAGTGACCCCACCCCACACAGCCAGCACTGTCAGTGCTCCCCACAGCCAGCATTGTCAGTGCTCCCACCACACAGCCAGCACTGCCAGTTCTCTACCCACAGTCAGCACTGAGAGTGCGCCCCACACAGCCAGCACTGCCAGTGCTCTCCCACAGAGCTAGCACTGTCCGTGCTCCCCCACACAGCCAGCACTGTCAGTGCTCCCACCACACAACCAGCACTGTCATTGCTCCCCATACAGCCAGCACTGTCAGTGCTCCCCCACACAGCCAGCACTGTCAGTGCTCCCCCCCCATACAGCCAGCACTGTCAGTGCTCCCCCACACAGCCAGCACTGTCAGTGCTCCCACCACTCAGCCAGCACTGTCAGTGCTCCCCCACACAGCCAGCACTGTCAGTGCTCCCACCACACAGCCAGCACTGTCAGTGCTCCCCCCACACAGCGACCATTGTCAGTGCTCCCCCCACACAGCCAGCACTGTCAGTGCTCCCCCCACACAGCCAGCACTGTCAGTGATTCCGCCACACAGCCAGCACTGTCGGTGCTCTCCCACACAGCCAGCACTGTCAGAGCTCCCCACACACATCCAGCACTGTCAGTGCTCCAACCACACATCCAGCACTGTCAGTGCTCCCCCCACACAGCCAGCAATGTCAGTGCTCCCCCCACACAGCCAGCACTGTCAGTGCTCCCCCACACAGTCAGCACGATCAGTGCTCCCCCACACAGCCAGCACTGTCAGTGCTCCCACCACACAGCCAGCACTGTCAGTGCTCCCACCACACAGCCAGCATTGTCAGTTCTCTCACTACACAGCCAGCACTGTCAGTGCTCCCCCCGCGCAGACAGTATGTCAGTGCTCCCCCACACAGACAGCACTGTCTGTGCTGCCCCCACACAGCCAGCACTGTCAGTGCTCTCACCACACAGCCAGCACTGTCAGTGCTCCCCCACAGAGCCAGCACTGTCAGTGCTCTCACCACACAGCCAGCACTGTCAGTGCTTCCCCCACACAGACATCACTGTCAGTGCCCCCCCCCACACAGCCAGCACTGTCTGTGCTCTCACCACACAGCCAGCACTGTCAGTGCTCCCACCACACAGCCAGCACTGTCAGTGCTCCCACCACACAGCCAGCACTGCCAGTGCTCCCACCACACTGCCAGCACTGTCCGTGGTCCCCCCAGACAGCCAGCACTGTCAGTGCTCCCACCACACAGCCAGCACTGTCAGTGCTCGCCATACAGCCAGCACTGTCAGTGCTCCCACCACAGAGCCAGCACTATCAGTGCTCCCCCCACACAGCCAGCACTGTCAGTGCTCCCCACACAGCCAGCACTGTCAGTGTTCCACCCACACAGCCAGCACTGCCCGTGCACCCCCACGCAGCCAGCACTGTCAGTGCTCCCCCACACAGCCAGCACTGTCAGAGGTCCCCCCCACACAGCCAGCAGTGTCAGTGCTCCCACTACACAGCCAGCACTGTCAGTTCTCTCACTACACAGCCAGCACTGTCTGTGCTCCCGCCACACAGCCAGCACTGTCTGTGCTCCCCCCACACAGCCAGCACTGTCAGTGCTCTCACCACACAGCCAGCACTGTCAGTGCTCCCCCACAGAGCCAGCACTGTCAGTGCTCCCCCACACAGCCAGCACTGTCAGTGCTCCCACCACGCAGCCAGCACTGTCAGCGCTCCCCCACACAGCCAGCACTGTCAGAGCTCCCCCCCCCCACACAGCCAGCAGTGTCAGTGCTCCCCCACACAGCCAGCACTGTCTGTGCTCCCCCCACACAGCCAGCACTGTCAGGGCTCCCACCACACAGCCAGCACTGCCAGTGCTCCCACCACAGAGCCAGCACTGTCAGAGCTCCCACCACACAGCCAGCACTGTCAGTGCTCCCACCACACAGCCAGCACTGTCAGTGCTCCCCCACACAGCCAGCACTGCCAGTGCTCCCCCACAGAGCCAACACTGTCAGTGCTTCCCCCACACAGACATCACTGTCAGTGCCCCCCACACAGCCAGCACTGACGGTGCTCCTCCCACACAGCCAGCACTGTCTGTGCTCTCACCACACAGCCAGCACTGTCAGTGCTCCCACCACACAGCCAGCACTGTCAGTGCTCCCACCACACAGCCAGCCCTGCCAGTGCTCCCACCACACAGCCAGCACTGTCAGTGGTCCCCCCACACAGCCAGCACTGTCAGTGCTCTCACCACACAGCCAGCACTGTCAGTGCTCCCCATACAGCCAGCACTGTCAGTGCTCCCACCACAGAGCCAGCACCATCAGTGCTCCCCCCACACAGCCAGCACTGTCAGTGCTCCCAACACAGCCAGCACTGTCAGTGCTCCACCCACACAGCCAGCACTGCCCGTGCTCCCCCACACAGCCAGCACTGTCAGTGCTCCCCCCACACAACCAGCACTGTCAGTGCTCCACCCTCACAGCCAGCACTGTCAGTTCTCCCACCACACAGCCAGCACTGTCAGTGCTCTCACCACACAGCCAGCACTGTCAGTGCTCCCCCATACAGCCAGAACTGTCAGTGCTCCCCCCACACAGCCAGGACTGTCAGTGCTACACCACACAGCCAGCACTGTCAGTGCTCTCACCACACAGCCAGCACTGTCAGTGCTTCCCCCACACAGACATCACTGTCAGTGCCCCCCCACACAGCCAGCACTGACGGTGCTCCTCCCACACAGCCAGCACTGTCTGTGCTCTCACCACACAGCCAGCACTGTCAGTGCTCCCACCACACAGCCAGCACTGTCAGTGCTCCCACCACACAGCCAGCACTGCCAGTGCTCCCACCACACAGCCAGCACTGTCCGTGGTCCCCCCACACAGCCAGCACTGTCAGTGCTCCCACCACACAGCCAGCACTGTCAGTGCTCGCCATACAGCCAGCACTGTCAGTGCTCCCACCACAGAGCCAGCACTATCAGTGCTCCCCCCACACAGCCAGCACTGTCAGTGCTCCCCACACAGCCAGCACTGTCAGTGTTCCACCCACACAGCCAGCACTGCCCGTGCTCCCCCACACAGCCAGCACTGTCAGTGCACCCCCCACACAACCAGCACTGTCAGTGCTCCAGCCTCACATCCAGCACTGTCAGTTCTCCCACCACACAGCCAGCACTGTCAGTGCTCCCCCACAGAGCCAGCACTGTCAGTGCTCCCACCACACAGCCAGCACTGTCAGTGCTCCCCCCACAGCCAGCACTGTCAGTGACCCCACCCCACACAGCCAGCATTGTCAGTGCTCTCACCACACAGCCAGCACTGCCAGTTCTCTACCCACAGTCAGCACCGAGAGTGCGCCCCACACAGCCAGCACTGCCAGTGCTCTCCCACAGAGCTAGCACTGTCCGTGTTCCCCCACACAGCCAGCACTGTCAGTGCTCCCACCACACAACCAGCACTGTCATTGCTCCCCATACAGCCAGCACTGTCAGTGCTCCCCCACACAGCCAGCACTGTCAGTGCTCCCCCCCCATACAGCCAGCACTGTCAGTGCTCCCCCTCACAGCCAGCACTGTCAGTGCTCCCACCACTCAGCCAGCACTGTCAGTGCTCCCCCACACAGCCAGCACTGTCAGTGCTCCCACCACACAGCCAGCACTGTCAGTGCTCCCCCCACACAGCCACCATTGTCAGTGCTCCCCCCACACAGCCAGCACTGTCAGTGCTCCCCCCACACAGCCAGCACTGTCAGTGATTCCGCCACACAGCCAGCACTGTCGGTGCTCTCCCACACAGCCAGCACTGTCAGAGCTCCCCACACACATCCAGCACTGTCAGTGCTCCAACCACACATCCAGCACTGTCAGTGCTCCCCCCACACAGCCAGCAATGTCAGTGCTCCCCCCACACAGCCAGCACTGTCAGTGCTCCCCCACACAGTCAGCACGATCAGTGCTCCCCCACACAGCCAGCACTGTCAGTGCTCCCACCACACAGCCAGTACTGTCAGTGCTCCCACCACACAGCCAGCATTGTCAGTTCTCTCACTACACAGCCAGCACTGTCAGTGCTCCCCCCGCGCAGACAGTACTGTCAGTGCTCCCCCACACAGACAGCACTGTCTGTGCTGCCCCCACACAGCCAGCACTGTCAGTGCTCTCACCACACAGCCAGCACTGTCAGTGCTCCCCCACAGAGCCAGCACTGTCAGTGCTCTCACCACACAGCCAGCACTGTCAGTGCTTCCCCCACACAGACATCACTGTCAGTGCCCCCCCACACAGCCAGCACTGTCTGTGCTCTCACCACACAGCCAGCACTGTCAGTGCTCCCACCACACAGCCAGCACTGTCAGTGCTCCCACCACACAGCCAGCACTGCCAGTGCTCCCACCACACTGCCAGCACTGTCCGTGGTCCCCCCAGACAGCCAGCACTGTCAGTGCTCCCACCACACAGCCAGCACTGTCAGTGCTCGCCATACAGCCAGCACTGTCAGTGCTCCCACCACAGAGCCAGCACTATCAGTGCTCCCCCCACACAGCCAGCACTGTCAGTGCTCCCCACACAGCCAGCACTGTCAGTGTTCCACCCACACAGCCAGCACTGCCCGTGCACCCCCACGCAGCCAGCACTGTCAGTGCTCCCCCCACACAGCCAGCACTGTCAGGGCTCCCACCACACAGCCAGCACTGCCAGTGCTCCCACCACAGAGCCAGCACTGTCAGAGCTCCCACCACACAGCCAGCACTGTCAGTGCTCCCACCACACAGCCAGCACTGTCAGTGCTCCCCCACACAGCCAGCACTGCCAGTGCTCCCCCACAGAGCCAACACTGTCAGTGCTCCCACCACACAGCCAGCACTGTCAGTGCTCCCCCACAGAGCCAGCACTGTCAGTGCTCCCACCACACAGCCAGCACTGTCAGTGCTCCCCCCACACAGCCAGCACTGTCAGTGCTCCCCCCCACACAGCCAGCAGTGTCAGTGCTTCCCCCACACAGCCAGCACTGTCAGTGCTCCCCCACACAGCCAGCACTGTCAGTGCTCCCACCACACAGCCAGCAGTGTCAGTGCTCCCACCACACAGCCAGCACTGTCAGTGCTCCCACCACACAGCCAGCACTGTCAGTGCTCTTACCACACAGCCAGCACGGTCACTGCTCCCCCCACACAGCCAGCACTGTCAGTGCTCCCACCACACAGCCAGCACTGTCAGTGCTCCCACCACACAGCCAGCACTGTCAGTGCTCCCCCACAAAGCCAGCACTGTCAGTGCTTCCCCCCACACAGGACGCACTGTTAGTTCTCCCACCACACAGCCAGCACTGTCAGTGCTCCCCCACACAGCCAGCACTGTCAGGGCTCCCACCACACAGCCAGCACAGCCAGTGCTCCCACCACAGAGCCAGCACTGTCAGAGCTCCCACCACACAGCCAGCACTGTCAGTGCTCCCCCACAGAGCCAGCACTGTCAGTGCTCCCACCACACAGCCAGGACACTCAGTGCTCCCCCCACACAGCCAGCACTGTCAGTGCTACCCCCCACACAGCCAGCAGTGTCAGTGCTTCCCCCACACAGCCAGCACTGTCAGTGCTCCCCACACAGCCAGCACTGTCAGTGCTCCCCCCACACAGACAGCACTGTCAGTGCTCCCCCACACAGCCAGCACTGTCAGTGCTTCCCCCCACACAGGCAGCACTGTCAGCGCTCCCACCACACAGCCAGCACTGTCAGTTCTCTCACCACACAGCCAGCACTGTCAGTGCTCCCCCCACGCAGACAGCACTGTCAGTGCTCCCCACACAGACAGCACTGTCGGTGCTCCCCCACACAGCCAGCACAGTCTGTGCTCCCCCCACACAGCCAGCACTGTCAGTGCTCCCACCACACAGCCAGCACTGTCAGTGCTCCCACCACACAGCCAGCAACGCCAGTGCTCCCACCACACAGCCAGCACTGTCAGAGCTCCCATCACACAGCCACCACTGTCAGTGCTCCCCCACAGAGCCAACACTGTCAGTGCTCCCACCAAACAGCCAGCACTGTCAGTGCTCCCCCACACAGCCAGCACTGTCACTGCTCCCACCACACAGCCAGCACGGTCTGTGCTCCCCCCACACAGCCATCACTGTCAGTGCTCCCCCCACACAGCCAGCAGTGTCAGTGCTTCCCCCACACAGCCAGCACTGTCAGTACTCCCCCACACAGCCAGCACTGTCAGTACTCCCCCACACAGACAGCACTGTCAGTGCTCCCCATACAGAGAGCACTGTCAGTGCTACCCCCACTCAGCCAGCACTGTCAGTTCTCCCCACAGAGCCAGCACTGTCAGTGCCCCCCCCCACACAGCCAGCACTGTCAGTGCTCCCAACACACAGCCAGCACTGCCAGTGCTCCCACTGCATAGCCAGCACTGTCAGTGCTCCCCCCCACACAGCCAGCAGTGTCAGTGCACCCTCACACAGCCAGCACTGTCAGTGCTCCCACCACACAGCCAGCACTGTCTGTGCTCCCACCACACAGCCAGCACTGTCAGTGCTCCCCACACAGCCAGAACTGTCAGTGCTCCCACCATACAGCCAGCACTGTCAGTGCTCCCACCACACAGCCAGCACTGGCAGTGCTCCCACCACACAGCCAGCACTGGCAGTGCGCCCACCACACAGCCAGCACTGTCAGGGCTCCCCCCACACAGCCAGCACTGTCAGTGCTCCCCCACAGAGCCAGCACTGTCAGTGCTCCCACCACATAGCCAGCACTCTCATTGCTCCCACCACACAGCCAGCACTGTCAGTGCTCCCCCACACAGCCAGCACTGTCAGTGCTCCCTCCACACAGCCAGCACTGTCAGGGCTCCCCCCACACAGCCAGCACTGTCAGTGCTCCCCCACAGAGCCAGCACTGTCAGTGCTCCCACCACACAGCCAGCACTACCAGTGCTCCCCCACGCAGCCAGTACAGTCAGTGCTCCCACTACACAGCCAGCACTGTCAGTGCTCCCCACACAGCCAGCACTGTCAGTGCTCCCCACACAGCCAGCACTGTCAGTGCTCCCCCACACAGCCAGCACTGTCAGTACTCCCACCACACAGCCAGCACTGTCAGTGCCCCCACCACACAACCAGCACTGTCAGTACTCCCACCACACAGCCAGCACTGTCAGTGCCCCCACCCCACACAGCCAGCACTATCAATGCTCCCCAACAGCCAGCACTGCCAGTTCTCCACCCACGTAGCAAGCACTGTCAGAGCTCCCACCACACAGCCAGCACTGTCAGTGCTACCCCACACAGCCAGCACTGTCAGTGCTCCCCCCACACAGCCAGCACTGTCAGTGCTCTCACCACACAGCCAGCACTGTCAGTGCTCCCCCATACAGCCAGCACTGTCAGTGCTCCCCCCACACAGCCAGGACTGTCAGTGCTACCCCACACAGCCAGCACTGTCAGTGCTCTCACCACACAGCCAGCACTGTCAGTGCTTCCCCCACACAGACATCACTGTCAGTGCCCCCCACACAGCCAGCACTGACGGTGCTCCTCCCACACAGCCAGCACTGTCTGTGCTCTCACCACACAGCCAGCACTGTCAGTGCTCCCACCACACAGCCAGCACTGTCAGTGCTCCCACCACACAGCCAGCACTGCCAGTGCTCCCACCACACAGCCAGCACTGTCAGTGGTCCCCCCACACAGCCAGCACTGTCAGTGCTCTCACCACACAGCCAGCACTGTCAGTGCTCCCCATACAGCCAGCACTGTCAGTGCTCCCACCACAGAGCCAGCACTATCAGTGCTCCCCCCACACAGCCAGCACTGTCAGTGCTCCCCACACAGCCAGCACTGTCAGTGCTCCACCCACACAGCCAGCACTGCCCGTGCTCCCCCACACAGCCAGCACTGTCAGTGCTCCCCCACACAACCAGCACTGTCAGTGCTCCACCCTCACAGCCAGCACTGTCAGTTCTCCCACCACACAGCCAGCACTGTCAGTGCTCTCACCACACAGCCAGCACTGTCAGTGCTCCCCCCATACAGCCAGAACTGTCAGTGCTCTCACCACACAGCCAGCACTGTCAGTGCTTCCCCCACACAGACATCACTGTCAGTGCCCCCCCACACAGCCAGCACTGACGGTGCTCCTCCCACACAGCCAGCACTGTCTGTGCTCTCACCACACAGCCAGCACTGTCAGTGCTCCCACCACACAGCCAGCACTGTCAGTGCTCCCCCACACAGCCAGCACTGTCAGTGCTCCCTCCACACAGCCAGCACTGTCAGGGCTCCCCCCACACAGCCAGCACTGTCAGTGCTCCCCCACAGAGCCAGCACTGTCAGTGCTCCCACCACACAGCCAGCACTACCAGTGCTCCCCCACGCAGCCAGTACAGTCAGTGCTCCCACCACACAGCCAGCACTGTCAGTGCTCCCCACACAGCCAGCACTGTCAGTGCTCCCCACACAGCCAGCACTGTCAGTGCTCCCCCACACAGCCAGCACTGTCAGTACTCCCACCACACAGCCAGCACTGTCAGTGCCCCCACCACACAACCAGCACTGTCAGTACTCCCACCACACAGCCAGCACTGTCAGTGCCCCCACCCCACACAGCCAGCACTATCAATGCTCCCCAACAGCCAGCACTGCCAGTTCTCCACCCACGTAGCAAGCACTGTATGAGCTCCCACCACACAGCCAGCACTGTCAGTGCTACCCCACACAGCCAGCACTGTCAGTGCTCCCCCCACACAGCCAGCACTGTCAGTGCTCTCACCACACAGCCAGCACTGTCAGTGCTCCCCATACAGCCAGCACTGTCAGTGCTCCCCCCACACAGCCAGGACTGTCAGTGCTACCCCACACAGCCAGCACTGTCAGTGCTCTCACCACACAGCCAGCACTGTCAGTGCTTCCCCCACACAGACATCACTGTCAGTGCCCCCCACACAGCCAGCACTGACGGTGCTCCTCCCACACAGCCAGCACTGTCTGTGCTCTCACCACACAGCCAGCACTGTCAGTGCTCCCACCACACAGCCAGCACTGTCAGTGCTCCCACCACACAGCCAGCACTGCCAGTGCTCCCACCACACAGCCAGCACTGTCAGTGGTCCCCCCACACAGCCAGCACTGTCAGTGCTCTCACCACACAGCCAGCACTGTCAGTGCTCCCCATACAGCCAGCACTGTCAGTGCTCCCACCACAGAGCCAGCACTATCAGTGCTCCCCCCACACAGCCAGCACTGTCAGTGCTCCCCACACAGCCAGCACTGTCAGTGCTCCACCCACACAGCCAGCACTGCCCGTGCTCCCCCACACAGCCAGCACTGTCAGTGCTCCCCCACACAACCAGCACTGTCAGTGCTCCACCCTCACAGCCAGCACTGTCAGTTCTCCCACCACACAGCCAGCACTGTCAGTGCTCTCACCACACAGCCAGCACTGTCAGTGCTCCCCCCATACAGCCAGAACTGTCAGTGCTCTCACCACACAGCCAGCACTGTCAGTGCTTCCCCCACACAGACATCACTGTCAGTGCCCCCCCACACAGCCAGCACTGACGGTGCTCCTCCCACACAGCCAGCACTGTCTGTGCTCTCACCACACAGCCAGCACTGTCAGTGCTCCCACCACACAGCCAGCACTGTCAGTGCTCCCACCACACAGCCAGCACTGCCAGTGCTCCCACCACACAGCCAGCACTGTCCGTGGTCCCCCCACACAGCCAGCACTGTCAGTGCTCGCACCACACAGCCAGCACTGCCCGTGCTCCCCCACACAGCCAGCACTGTCAGTGCACCCCCCACACAACCAGCACTGTCAGTGCTCCCACCACACAGCCAGCACTGCCCGTGCTCCCCCACACAGCCAGCACTGTCAGTGCACCCCCCCACACAACCAGCACTGTCAGTGCTCCAGCCTCACAGCCAGCACTGTCAGTTCTCCCACCACACAGCCAGCACTGTCAGTGCTCCCCCACAGAGCCAGCACTGTCAGTGCTCCCACCACACAGCCAGCACTGTCAGTGCTTCCCCCACAGCCAGCACTGTCAGTGACCCCACCCCACACAGCCAGCACTGTCAGTGCTCCCCACAGCCAGCATTGTCAGTGCTCCCACCACACAGCCAGCACTGCCAGTTCTCCACCCACAGTCAGCACTGAGAGTGCACCCCACACAGCCAGCACTGCCAGTGCTCTCCCACAGAGCTAGCACTGTCCGTGCTCCCCCACACAGCCAGCACTGTCAGTGCTCCCACCACACAACCAGCACTGTCATTGCTCCCCACACAGCCAGCACTGTCAGTGCTCCCCCACACAGCCAGCACTGTCAGTGCTCCCCCCTATACAGCCAGCACTGTCAGTGCTCCCCCACACAGCCAGAACTGTCAGTGCTCCCACCACTCAGCCAGCACTGTCAGTGCTCCCCCACACAGCCAGCACTGTCAGTGCTCCCACCACACAGCCAGCACTGTCAGTGCTCCCCCACACAGCCACCATTGTCAGTGCTCCCCCCACACAGCCAGCACTGTCAGTGCTCCCCCCACACAGCCAGCACTGTCAGTGATTCCTCCACACAGCCAGCACTGTCGGTGCTCCCCCATACAGCCAGCACTGTCAGTGCTCCCCCCCACACAGACAGCACTGTCAGTGCTCCCCACACAGACAGCACTGTCAGTGCTCCCCCACACAGCCAGCACTGTCAGTGCTTCCCCCCACACAGGCAGCACTGTCAGTGCTCCCTCCACGCAGACAGCACTGTCAGTGCTCCCCCACACAGACAGCACTGTCAGTGCTCCCCCCACACAGCCAACACTGTCTGTGCTCCCCCCACACAGCCAGCACTGTCAGTGCCCCCACCACACAGCCAGCACTGTCAGTGCTCCCACCACACAGCCAGCACTGCCAGTGGTCCCACCACACAGCCAGCACTGTCAGAGCTCCCATCACACAGCCAGCACTGTCAGTGCTCCCCCACAGAGCCAACACTGTCAGTGCTCCCACCAAACAGCCAGCACTGTCAGTGCTCCCCCACACAGCCGGCACTGTCAATGCTCCCACCACACAGCCAGCACTGTCAGTGCTCCCCCCACACAGCCAGCCCTGTCAGTGCTCCCCCCACACAGCCAGCAGTGTCAGTGCTTCCCCCACACAGCCAGCACTGTCAGTGCTCCCACCACACAGCCAGCAGTGTCAGTGATCCCCCCACACAGCCAGCACGGACAGTGCTCCCCCACACAGACAGCACTGGCAGTGCTCCCCACACAGACAGCACTGTCAGTGCTACCCCCACTCAGACAGCACTGTCAGTTCTCCCCACAGAGCCAGCACTGTCAGTGCCCCCCCACACAGCCAGCACTGTCAGTGCTCCCAACACACAGCCAGCACTGCCAGTGCTCCCAGTGCATAGCCAGCACTGTCAGTGCTCCCCCCCACACAGCCAGCAGTGTCAGTGCACCCCCACACAGCCAGCACTGTCAGTGCTCCCACCACACAGCCAGCACTGTCAGTGCTCCCACCACACAGCCAGCACTGTCAGTGTTCCCCACACAGCCAGAACTGTCAGTGCTCCCACCATACAGCCAGCACTGTCAGTGCTCCCACCACACAGCCAGCACTGTCAGTGCTCCCACCACACAGCCAGCACTGTCAGTGATCCCACCACACATCCAGCACTGGCAGTGCTCCCACCACACAGCCAGCACTGTCAGGGCTCCCCCACATGCCAGCACTGTCAGTGCTCCCCCACAGAGCCAGCACTGTCAGTGCTCCCACCACATAGCCAGCACTGTCTGTGCTTCCCGCACACAGCCAGCTCTGTCAGTGCTCCCCACACAGCCAGCACTGTCAGTCCTCCCCCACACAGACAGCACTGTCAGTGCTCCCCCCGCACAGTCGGCACTGCCAGTGCTCCCACCACACAGCCAGCACTGTCAGTGCCCCCACCCCACACAGCCAGCACTATCAGTACTCCCGCACAGCCAGCATTGTCAGTGCTCCTACCACACAGCCAGCACTGCCAGTGCTCCCCCACGCAGCCAGCACAGTCAGTGCTCCCACCACACAGCCAGCACTGTCAGTGCTCCCACCACACAGCCAGCACTGCCAGTGCTCCCCCACACAGCCAGCACAGTCAGTGCTCCCACCACACAGACAGCACTGTCAGTGCTCCCACCACACAGCCAGCACTGTCAGTGCCCCCACCACACAGCCAGCACTGTCAGTGCTCCCACCACACAGCCAGCACTGCCAGTGCTCCCTCACACAGCCAGCACAGTCAGTGCTCCCCCATACAGCCAGCACTTTCAATGCTCCCCCACACAGCCAGCACTGCCAGTGCTCCCACCACACAGCCAGCACTGTCAGTGCTCCCACCACACAGCCAGCACTGTCAGTGCTCCCACCACACAGCCAGCACTGTCAGTGCTCCCATACACCCAGCACTGTCTGTGCTCCCACCACACAGCCAGCACTGTCAGTGCTCCCAACACACAGCCAGCACTGTCATGGCTCCCACCACACAGCCAGCATTGTCAGTGCTCCCCACACAGCCAGCCCTGTCCGTGCTTCACCCACACAGCCAGCACTGCCAGTGCTCCCCCACACAGCCAGCACTGACAGTGCTCCCCCACAGAGCCAGCACTGTCAGTGCTCCCACCACACAGCCAGCACTGTCAGTGCTCCCCACACAGCCAGCACTGTCAGTGCTCCCCACACAGCCAGCACTGTCAGTGCTCCCCCACACAGCCAGCACTGTCAGTACTCCCACCACACAGCCAGCACTGTCAGTGCCCCCACCACACTACCAGCACTGTCAGTACTCCCACCACACAGCCAACACTGTCAGTGCCCCCACCCCACACAGCCAGCACTATCAATGCTCCCCAACAGCCAGCACTGCCAGTTCTCCACCCACGTAGCAAGCACTGTCAGAGCTCCCACCACACAGCCAGCACTGTCAGTGCTACCCCACACAGCCAGCACTGTCAGTGATCTCACCACACAGCCAGCACTGTCAGTGCTCCCCCCATACAGCCAGCACTGTCAGTGCTCCCCCCACACAGCCAGGACTGTCAGTGCTACCCCACACAGCCAGCACTGTCAGTGCTCTCACCACACAGCCAGCACTGTCAGTGCTTCCCCCACACAGACATCACTGTCAGTGCCCCCCACACAGTCAGCACTGACGGTGCTCCTCCCACACAGCCAGCACTGTCTGTGCTCTCTCCACACAGCCAGCGCTGTCAGTGCTCCCACCACACAGCCAGCACTGTCAGTGCTCCCACCACACAGCCAGCACTGCCAGTGCTCCCACCACACAGCCAGCACTGTCAGCGGTCCCGCCACACAGCCAGCACTGTCAGTGCTCCCACCACACAGCCAGCACTGTCAGTGCTCCCCATACAGCCAGCACTGTCAGTGCTCCCAACACAGAGCCAGCACTATCAGTGCTCCCCCCACACAGCCAGCACTGTCAGTGCTCCCCACACAGCCAGCACACTCAGTGCTCCACCCACACAGCCAGCACTGCCCGTGCTCCCCCACACAGCCAGCACTGTCAGTGCTCCCCCACACAACCAGCACTGTCAGTGCTCCACCCTCACAGCCAGCACTGTCAGTTCTCCCACCACACAGCCAGCACTGTCAGTGCTCCCCCACAGAGCCAGCACTGTCAGTGCTCCCACCACACAGCCAGCACTGTCAGTGCTCCCCCCACAGCCAGCACTGTCAGTGACCCCACCCCACACAGCCAGCACTGTCAGTGATCCCCACAGCCAGCATTGTCAATGCTCCCACCACACAGCCAGCACTACCAGTTCTCCACCCACAGTCAGCACTGAGAGTGCGCCCCACACAGCCAGCTCTGCCAGTGCTCTCCCACACAGCCAGCACTGTCAGTGCTCCCACCACACAACCAGCACTGTCAGTGCTCCCCACACAGCCAGCACTGTCAGTGCTCCCCCACACAGCCAGCACTGTCAGTGCTCCCCCCATACAGCCAGCACTGTCAGTGCTCCCCCACACAGCCAGCAATGTCAGTGCTCCCACCACTCAGCCAGCACTGTCAGTGCTCCCACCACACAGCCAGCAGTGTCAGTGATCCCCCCACACAGCCAGCACGGACAGTGCTCCCCCACACAGACAGCACTGGCAGTGCTCCCCACACAGACAGCACTGTCAGTGCTACCCCCACTCAGCCAGCACTGTCAGTTCTCCCCACACAGCCAGCACTGTCAGTGCTCCCAACACACAGCCAGCACTGCCAGTGCTCCCAGTGCATAGCCAGCACTGTCAGTGCTCCCCCCCCCACACAGCCAGCAGTGTCAGTGCACCCCCACACAGCCAGCACTGTCAGTGCTCCCACCACACAGCCAGCACTGTCAGTGCTCCCACCACACAGCCAGCACTGTCAGTGTTCCCCACACAGCCAGAACTGTCAGTGCTCCCACCATACAGCCAGCACTGTCAGTGCTCCCACCACACAGCCAGCACTGTCAGTGCTCCCACCACACAGCCAGCACTGTCAGTGCTCCCACCACACATGCAGCACTGGCAGTGCTCCCACCACACAGCCAGCACTGTCAGGGCTCCCCCACACAGCCAGCACTGTCAGTGCTCCCCCACAGAGCCAGCACTGTCAGTGCTCCCACCACATAGCCAGCACTGTCTGTGCTTCCCGCACACAGCCAGCTCTGTCAGTGCTCCCCACACAGCCAGCACTGTCAGTCCTCCCCCACACAGACAGCACTGTCAGTGCTCCCCCGCACAGTCGGCACTGCCAGTGCTCCCACCACACAGCCAGCACTGTCAGTGCCCCCACCTCCTCACAGCCAGCACTATCAGTACTCCCGCACAGCCAGCATTGTCAGTGCTCCCACCACACAGCCAGCACTGCCAGTGCTCCCCCACGCAGCCAGCACAGTCAGTGCTCCCACCACACAGCCAGCACTGTCAGTGCTCCCACCACACAGCCAGCACTGCCAGTGCTCCCCCACACAGCCAGCACAGTCAGTGCTCCCACCACACAGACAGCACTGTCAGTGCTCCCACCACACAGCCAGCACTGTCAGTGCCCCCACCACACAGCCAGCACTGTCAGTGCTCCCACCACACAGCCAGCACTGCCAGTGCTCCCTCACACAGCCAGCACAGTCAGTGCTCCCCCATACAGCCAGCACTTTCAATGCTCCCCCACACAGCCAGCACTGCCAGTGCTCCCACCACACAGCCAGCACTGTCAGTGCTCCCACCACACAGCCAGCACTGTCAGTGCTCCCACCACACAGCCAGCACTGTCAGTGCTCCCATACACCCAGCACTGTCTGTGCTCCCACCACACAGCCAGCACTGTCAGTGCTCCCAACACACAGCCAGCACTGTCAGTGCTCCCACCACACAGCCAGCATTGTCAGTGCTCCCCACACAGCCAGCCCTGTCCGTGCTTCACCCACACAGCCAGCACTGCCAGTGCTCCCCCCACACAGCCAGCACTGACAGTGCTCCCCCACAGAGCCAGCACTGTCAGTGCTCCCACCACACAGCCAGCACTGTCAGTGCTCCCCACACAGCCAGCACTGTCAGTGCTCCCCACACAGCCAGCACTGTCAGTGCTCCCCCACACAGCCAGCACTGTCAGTACTCCCACCACACAGCCAGCACTGTCAGTGCCCCCACCACACAACCAGCACTGTCAGTACTCCCACCACACAGCCAACACTGTCAGTGCCCCCACCCCACACAGCCAGCACTATCAATGCTCCCCAACAGCCAGCACTGCCAGTTCTCCACCCACGTAGCAAGCACTGTCAGAGCTCCCACCACACAGCCAGCACTGTCAGTGCTACCCCACACAGCCAGCACTGTCAGTGATCTCACCACACAGCCAGCACTGTCAGTGCTCCCCCCATACAGCCAGCACTGTCAGTGCTCCCCCCACACAGCCAGGACTGTCAGTGCTACCACACACAGCCAGCACTGTCAGTGCTCTCACCACACAGCCAGCACTGTCAGTGCTTCCCCCACACAGACATCACTGTCAGTGCCCCCCACACAGTCAGCACTGACGGTGCTCCTCCCACACAGCCAGCACTGTCTGTGCTCTCACCACACAGCCAGCGCTGTCAGTGCTCCCACCACACAGCCAGCACTGTCAGTGCTACCACCACACAGCCAGCACTGCCAGTGCTCCCACCACACAGCCAGCACTGTCAGCGGTCCCGCCACACAGCCAGCACTGTCAGTGCTCCCACCACACAGCCAGCACTGTCAGTGCTCCCCATACAGCCAGCACTGTCAGTGCTCCCAACACAGAGCCAGCACTATCAGTGCTCCCCCCACACAGCCAGCACTGTCAGTGCTCCCCACACAGCCAGCACACTCAGTGCTCCACCCACACAGCCAGCACTGCCCGTGCTCCCCCACACAGCCAGCACTGTCAGTGCTCCCCCACACAACCAGCACTGTCAGTGCTCCACCCTCACAGCCAGCACTGTCAGTTCTCCCACCACACAGCCAGCACTGTCAGTGCTCCCCCACAGAGCCAGCACTGTCAGTGCTCCCACCACACAGCCAGCACTGTCAGTGCTCCCCCCACAGCCAGCACTGTCAGTGACCCCACCCCACACAGCCAGCACTGTCAGTGATCCCCACAGCCAGCATTGTCAATGCTCCCACCACACAGCCAGCACTACCAGTTCTCCACCCACAGTCAGCACTGAGAGTGCGCCCCACACAGCCAGCTCTGCCAGTGCTCTCCCACACAGCCAGCACTGTCAGTGCTCCCACCACACAACCAGCACTGTCAGTGCTCCCCACACAGCCAGCACTGTCAGTGCTCCCCCACACAGCCAGCACTGTCAGTGCTCCCCCCATACAGCCAGCACTGTCAGTGCTCCCCCACACAGCCAGCAATGTCAGTGCTCCCACCACTCAGCCAGCACTGTCAGTGCTCCCCCACACAGCCAGCACTGTCAGTGCTCCCAGCACGCAGCCAGCACTGTCAGTGCTCCCCCCACACAGCCAGCACTGTCAGTGCTCCCCCACAGAGCCAGCACTGTCAGTGCTCCCACCACACAGCCAGCACTGTCAGTGCTCCCCCCACAGCCAGCACTGTCAGTGACCCCACCCCACACAGCCAGCACTGTCAGTGCTCCCACAGCCAGCATTGTCAGTGCTCCCACCACACAGCCAGCACTGCCAGTTCTCCACCCACAGTCAGCACTGAGAGTGCGCCCCACACAGCCAGCTCTGCCAGTGCTCTCCCACACAGCCAGCACTGTCAGTGCTCCCACCACACAACCAGCACTGTCAGTGCTCCCCACACAGCCAGCACTGTCAGTGCTCCCCCACACAGCCAGCACTGTCAGTGCTCCCCCCATACAGCCAGCACTGTCAGTGCTCCCCCACACAGCCAGCAATGTCAGTGCTCCCACCACTCAGCCAGCACTGTCAGTGCTCCCCCACACAGCCAGCACTGTCAGTGCTCCCACCACACAGCCAGCACTGTCAGTGCTCCCCCCACACAGCCATCACTGTCAGTGCTCCCCCCACACAGCCAGCACTGTCAGTGCTCCCCCCACACAGCCAGCACTGTCAGTGCTCCCACCACACAGCCAGCACTGTCAGTGCTCCCCCCACACAGCCAGCACTGCCAGTGCTCCCCCACACAGCCAGCACTGTCAGTGCTCCCACTACACAGCCAGCACTGTCAGTGCTCCCCCCACACAGCCAGCACTGTCAGTGCTCCCCCCACATAGCCAGCACTTCCAGTGCTACCCCACACAGCCAGCACTGTCAGTGCTCCCACCACACAGCCAGCACTGTCAGTGCTCCCCACACAGACAGCACTGGAAATGCTCCCTCCAAACTCTGTCTGTGTCTCTGTCTGTGTAGCTGTGTCTGTCTGTGTCTCACTATCTGTCTCTCTTTCTGTCCCTGTCTCTGTCTCTGCCTGTGTCTCTGTCTCTCTCTGTGTCACTGTCTGTATCTCTGACTCTGTCCCTGTCTCTGTCTGTGTCTCTGTCTCAGTCTGTGTCCCTGTCTCTGTCAGTGTCTCTGTCTGTGTCCTTGTCTCTGTCTGTGTCCCTGTCTCTCTCTGTGTCTCTGTCTGTGTCTCTGTGTTTGTCTGTGTCTTTGTCTGTGTCCCCACACAGCCAGCACTGTCAGTGCTCCCCACACAGCCAGCACTGTCAGTGCTCCCACCACACAGCCAGCACTGTCAGTGCCCCCACCACACAACCAGCACTGTCAGTACTCCCACCACACAGCCAACACTGTCAGTGCCCCCACCCCACACAGCCAGCACTATCAATGCTCCCCAACAGCCAGCACTGCCAGTTCTCCACCCACGTAGCAAGCACTGTCAGAGCTCCCATCACACAGCCAGCACTGTCAGTGCTACCCCACACAGCCAGCACTGTCAGTGCTCCCCCACACAGCCAGCACTGTCAGTGATCTCACCACACAGCCAGCACTGTCAGTGCTCCCCCCATACAGCCAGCACTGTCAGTGCTCCCCCCACACAGCCAGGACTGTCAGTGCTACCCCACACAGCCAGCACTGTCAGTGCTCTCACCACACAGCCAGCACTGTCAGTGCTTCCCCCACACAGACATCACTGTCAGTGCCCCCCACACAGCCAGCACTGACGGTACTCCTCCCACACAGCCAGCACTGTCTGTGCTCTCACCACTCAGCCAGCACTGTCAGTGCTCCCACCACACAGCCAGCACTGTCAGTGCTCCCACCACACAGCCAGCAGTGCCAGTGCTCCCACCACACAGCCAGCACTGTCAGTGGTCCCGCCACACAGCCAGCACTGTCAGTGCTCCCACCACACAGCCAGCACTGTCAGTGCTCCCCATACAGCCAGCACTGTCAGTGCTCCCACCACAGAGCCAGCACTATCAGTGCTCCCCCCACACAGCCAGCACTGTCAGTGCTCCCCACACAGCCAGCACTCTCAGTGCTCCACCCACACAGCCAGCACTGCCCGTGCTCCCCCACACAGCCAGCACTGTCAGTGCTCCCCCCACACAACCAGCACTGTCAGTGCTCCACCCTCACAGCCAGCACTGTCAGTTCTCCCACCACACAGCCAGCACTGTCAGTGCTCCCCCACAGAGCCAGCACTGTCAGTGCTCCCACCACACAGCCAGCACTGTCAGTGCTCCCCCCACAGCCAGCACTGTCAGTGACCCCACCCCACACAGCCAGCACTGTCAGTGCTCCCCACAGCCAGCATTGTCAGTGCTCCCACCACACAGCCAGCACTGCCAGTTCTCCACCCACAGTCAGCACTGAGAGTGCGCCCCACACAGCCAGCTCTGCCAGTGCTCTCCCACACAGCCAGCACTGTCAGTGCTCCCACCACACAACCAGCACTGTCAGTGCTCCCCACACAGCCAGCACTGTCAGTGCTCCCCCACACAGCCAGCACTGTCAGTGCTCCCCCCATACATCCAGCACTGTCAGTGCTCCCCCACACAGCCAGCAATGTCAGTGCTCCCACCACTCAGCCAGCACTGTCAGTGCTCCCCCACACAGCCAGCACTGTCAGTGCTCCCACCACACAGCCAGCACTGTCAGTGCTCCCCCACACAGCCAGCACTGTCAGTGCTCCCCCACAGAGCCAGCACTGTCAGTGCTCCCACCACACAGCCAGCACTGTCAGTGCTCCCCCCACAGCCAGCACTGTCAGTGACCCCACCCCACACAGCCAGCACTGTCAGTGCTCCCCACAGCCAGCATTGTCAGTGCTCCCACCACACAGCCAGCTCTGCCAGTTCTCCACCCACAGTCAGCACTGAGAGTGCGCCCCACACAGCCAGCTCTGCCAGTGCTCTCCCACACAGCCAGCACTGTCAGTGCTCCCACCACACAACCAGCACTGTCAGTACTCCCCCACACAGCCAGCAATGTCAGTGCTCCCACCACTCAGCCAGCACTGTCAGTGCTCCCCCACACAGCCAGCACTGTCAGTGCTCCCACCACACAGCCAGCACTGTCAGTGCTCCCCCAACACAGCCAGCACTGTCAGTGCTCCCCCCACACAGCCAGAACTGTCAGTGCTCCCCCCACACAGCCAGCACTGTCAGTGCTCCCACCACACAGCCAGCACTGTCAGTGCTCCCCCCACACAGCCAGCACTGTCAGTGCTCCCCCACACAGCCAGCACTGTCAGTGCTCCCCCCACATAGCCAGCACTTCCAGTGCTACCCCACACAGCCAGCACTGTCAGTGCTCCCACCACACAGACAGCACTGTCAGTGCTCCCCACACAGACAGCACTGGAAATGCGCCCCCCAAACTCTGTCTGTGTCTCTGTCTGTGTAGCTGTGTCTGTCTGTGTCTCACTATCTGTCTCTCTCTCTGTCCCTGTCTCTGTCTCTGCCTGTGTCTCTGTCTCTCTCTGTGTCTCTGTCTGTATCTCTGACTCTGTCCCTGTCTCTGTCTGTGTCTCTGTCTCCATCTGTGTCCCTGTCTCTGTCAGTGTCTCTGTCTGTGTCCTTGTCTCTGTCTGTGTCCCTGTCTCTCTCTGTGTCTCTGTCTGTGTCTCTGTGTTTGTCTGTGTCTTTGTCTGTGTCCCCACACAGCCAGCACTGTCAGTGCTCCCCACACAGCCAGCATTGTCAGTGCTCCCACCACACAGCCAGCACTGTCAGTGCCCCCACCACACAACCAGCACTGTCAGTACTCCCACCACACAGCCAACAATGTCAGTGCCCCCACCCCACACAGCCAGCACTATCAATGCTCCCCAACAGCCAGCACTGCCAGTTCTCCACCCACGTAGCAAGCACTGTCAGAGCTCCCACCACACAGCCAGCACTGTCAGTGCTCCCCCCACACAGCCAGCACTGTCAGTGCTCCCCCACAGCCAGCACTGCCAGTGCTCCCCACACAGCCAGCACTGTCAGAGCTCCCCCACACAGCCAGCACTGTCACTGCTCCACCACACAGCCAGCACTGTCAGTGCTCCCACCACACAGCCAGCACTGTCAGTGCTCTCACCACACAGCCAGCACTGTCAGTGCTTCCCCCACACAGACATCACTGTCAGTGCCCCCCACACAGCCAGCACTGACGGTGCTCCTCCCACACAGCCAGCACTGTCTGTGCTCTCACCACACAGCCAGCACTGTCAGTGCTCCGACCACACAGCCAGCACTGTCAGTGCTCCCACCACGCAGCCAGCAGTGCCAGTGCTCCCACCACACAGCCAGCACTGTCAGTGGTCCCGCCACACAGCCAGCACTGTCAGTGCTCCCACCACACAGCCAGCACTCTCAGTGCTCCCCATACAGCCAGCACTGTCAGTGCTCCCACCACAGAGCCAGCACTATCAGTGCTCCCCCCACACAGCCAGCACTGTCAGTGCTCCCCACACAGCCAGCACTGTCAGTGCTCCACCCACACAACCAGCACTGCCCGTGCTCCCCCACACAGCCAGCACTGTCAGTGCTCCCCCCACACAACCAGCACTGTCAGTTCTCCACCCTCACAGCCAGCACTGTCAGTTCTCCCACCACACAGCCAGCACTGTCAGTGCTCCCCCACAGAGCCAGCACTGTCAGTGCTCCCACCACACAGCCAGCACTGTCAGTGCTCCCCCACAGCCAGCACTGTCAGTGACCCCACCCCACACAGCCAGCACTGTCAGTGCTCCCCACAGCCAGCATTGTCAGTGCTCCCACCACACAGCCAGCACTGCCAGTTCTCCACCCACAGTCAGCACTGAGAGTGCGCCCCACACAGCCAGCTCTGCCAGTGCTCTCCCACACAGACAGCACTGTCAGTGCTCCCACCACACAACCAGCACTGTCAGTGCTCCCCACACAGCCAGCACTGTCAGTGCTCCCCCACACAGCCAGCACTGTCAGTGCTCCCCCCATACAGCCAGCACTGTCAGTGCTCCCCCACACAGCCAGCAATGTCAGTGCTCCCACCACTCAGCCAGCACTGTCAGTGCTCCCCCACACAGCCAGCAGTGTCAGTGCTCCCACCACACACCCAGCACTGTCAGTGCTCCCCCCACACAGCCAGCACTGTCAGTGCTCCCCCACAGAGCCAGCACTGTCAGTGCTCCCACCACACAGCCAGCACTGTCAGTGCTCCCCCACAGCCAGCACTGTCAGTGACCCCACCCCACACAGCCAGCACTGTCAGTGCTCCCCACAGCCAGCATTGTCAGTGCTCCCACCACACAGCCAGCTCTGCCAGTTCTCCACCCACAGTCAGCACTGAGAGTGCGCCCCACACAGCCAGCTCTGCCAGTGCTCTCCCACACAGCCAGCACTGTCAGTGCTCCCACCACACAACCAGCACTGTCAGTGCTCACCCACACAGCCAGCAATGTCAGTGCTCCCACCACTCAGCCAGCACTGTCAGTGCTCCCCCACACAGCCAGCACTGTCAGTGCTCCCACCACACAGCCAGCACTGTCAGTGCTCCCCCCACACAGCCAGCACTGTCAGTGCTCCCCCCACACAGCCAGCACTGTCAGTGCTCCAACCACACAGCCAGCACTGTCAGTGCTCCCACCACACAGCCAGCACTGGCAGTGCTCCCCCCACACAGCCAGCACTGTCAGTGCTCCCCCACACAGCCAGCACTGTCAGTGCTCCCCCCACATAGCCAGCACTTCCAGTGCTACCCCACACAGCCAGCACTGTCAGTGCTCCCACCACACAGACAGCACTGTCAGTGCTCCCCACACAGACAGCACTGGAAATGCGCCCTCCAAACTCTGTCTGTGTCTCTGTCTGTGTAGCTGTGTCTGTCTGTGTCTCACTATCTGTCTCTCTCTCTGTCCCTGTCTCTGTCTCTGCCTGTGTCTCTGTCTCTCTCTGTGTCTCTGTCTGTATCTCTGACTCTGTCCCTGTTTCTGTCTGTGTCTCTGTCTCCATCTGTGTCCCTGTCTCTGTCAGTGTCTCTGTCTGTGTCCTTGTCTCTGTCTGTGTCCCTGTCTCTCTCTGTGTCTCTGTCTGTGTCTCTGTGTTTGTCTGTGTCTTTGTCTGTGTCCCCACACAGCCAGCACTGTCAGTGCTCCCCACACAGCCAGCACTGTCAGTGCTCCCACCACACAGCCAGCACTGTCAGTGCCCCCACCACACAACCAGCACTGTCAGTACTCCCACCACACAGCCAACACTGTCAGTGCCCCCACCCAACACAGCCTGCACTATCAATGCTCCCCAACAGCCAGCACTGCCAGTTCTCCACCCACGTAGCCAGCACTGTCAGTGCTCCCCCACACAGCCAGCAGTGTCAGTGCTCCCACCACACACCCAGCACTGTCAGTGCTCCCCCACACAGCCAGCACTGTCAGTGCTCCCCCACAGAGCCAGCACTGTCAGTGCTCCCACCACACAGCCAGCACTGTCAGTGCTCCCCCACAGCCAGCACTGTCAGTGACCCCACCCCACACAGCCAGCACTGTCAGTGCTCCCCACAGCCAGCATTGTCAGTGCTCCCACCACACAGCCAGCTCTGCCAGTTCTCCACCCACAGTCAGCACTGAGAGTGCGCCCCACACAGCCAGCTCTGCCAGTGCTCTCCCACACAGCCAGCACTGTCAGTGCTCCCACCACACAACCAGCACTGTCAGTGCTCCCCCACACAGCTAGCAATGTCAGTGCTCCCACCACTCAGCCAGCACTGTCAGTGCTCCCCCACACAGCCAGCACTGTCAGTGCTCCCACCACACAGCCAGCACTGTCAGTGCTCCCCCCACACAGCCAGCACTGTCAGTGCTCCCCCCACACAGCCAGCACTGTCAGTGCTCCAACCACACAGCCAGCACTGTCAGTGCTCCCACCACACAGCCAGCACTGTCAGTGCTCCCCCCACACAGCCAGCACTGTCAGTGCTCCCCCACACAGCCAGCACTGTCAGTGCTCCCCCCACATAGCTAGCACTTCCAGTGCTACCCCACACAGCCAGCACTGTCAGTGCTCCCACCACACAGACAGCACTGTCAGTGCTCCCCACACAGACAGCACTGGA
Source organism: Scyliorhinus torazame (assembly GCF_047496885.1). Lineage (NCBI taxonomy): Eukaryota > Metazoa > Chordata > Chondrichthyes > Carcharhiniformes > Scyliorhinidae > Scyliorhinus > Scyliorhinus torazame. The sequence continues at coordinate 58,700,839 of NC_092711.1, forward strand.
AATGCGCCCTCCAAACTCTGTCTGTGTCTCTGTCTGTGTAGCTGTGTCTGTCTGTGTCTCACTATCTGTCTCTCTCTGTCCCTGTCTCTGTCTCTGCCTGTGTCTCTGTCTCTCTCTGTGTCTCTGTCTGTATCTCTGACTCTGTCCCTGTTTCTGTCTGTGTCTCTGTCTCCATCTGTGTCCCTGTCTCTGTCAGTGTCTCTGTCTGTGTCCTTGTCTCTGTCTGTGTCCCTGTCTCTCTCTGTGTCTCTGTCTGTGTCTCTGTGTTTGTCTGTGTCTTTGTCTGTGTCCCCACACAGCCAGCACTGTCAGTGCTCCCCACACAGCCAGCACTGTCAGTGCCCCCACCACACAACCAGCACTGTCAGTACTCCCACCACACAGCCAACACTGTCAGTGCCCCCACACCACACAGCCAGCACTATCAATGCTCCCCAACAGCCAGCACTGCCAGTTCTCCACCCACGTAGCAAGCACTGTCAGAGCTCCCACCACACAGCCAGCACTGTCAGTGCTACCCCACACAGCCAGCACTGTCAGTGCTCCCCCCACACAGCCAGCACTGTCAGTGATCTCACCACACAGCCAGCACTGTCAGTGCTCCCCCCATACAGCCAGCACTGTCAGTGCTCCCCCCACACAGCCAGGACTGTCAGTGCTACCCCACACAGCCAGCACTGTCAGTGCTCTCACCACACAGCCAGCACTGTCAGTGCTTCCCCCACACAGACATCACTGTCAGTGCCCCCCACACAGCCAGCACTGACGGTGCTCCTCCCACACAGCCAGCACTGTCTGTGCTCTCACCACACAGCCAGCACTGTCAGTGCTCCCACCACACAGCCAGCACTGTCAGTGCTCCCACCACACAGCCAGCAGTGCCAGTGCTCCCACCACACAGCCAGCACTGTCAGTGGTCCCGCCACACAGCCAGCACTGTCAGTGCTCCCACCACACAGCCAGCACTGTCAGTGCTCCCCATACAGCCAGCACTGTCAGTGCTCCCACCACAGAGCCAGCACTATCAGTGCTCCCCCCACACAGCCAGCACTGTCAGTGCTCCCCACACAGCCAGCACTGTCAGTGCTCCACCCACACAGCCAGCACTGCCCGTGCTCCCCCACACAGCCAGCACTGTCAGTGCTCCCCCCACACAACCAGCACTGTCAGTGCTCCACCCTCACAGCCAGCACTGTCAGTTCTCCCACCACACAGCCAGCACTGTCAGTGCTCCACCACAGAGCCAGCACTGTCAGTGCTCCCACCACACAGCCAGCACTGTCAGTGCTCCCCCCACAGCCAGCACTGTCAGTGACCCCACCCCACACAGCCAGCACTGTCAGTGCTCCCCACAGCCAGCATTGTCAGTGCTCCCACCACAGAGCTAGCACTGCCAGTTCTCCACCCACAGTCAGCACTGAGAGTGCGCCCCACACAGCCAGCTCTGCCAATGCTCTCCCACACAGCCAGCACTGTCAGTGCTCCCACCACACAACCAGCACTGTCAGTGCTCCCCACACAGCCAGCACTGTCAGTGCTCCCCCACACAGCCAGCACTGTCAGTGCTCCCCCCATACAGCCAGCACTGTCAGTGCTCCCCCACACAGCCAGCAATTTCAGTGCTCCCACCACTCAGCCAGCACTGTCAGTGCTCCCCCACACAGCCAGCACTGTCAGTGCTCCCCCCACACAGCCAGCACTGTCAGTGCTCCCCCCACACAGCCAGCACTGTCAGTGCTCCCCCCACACAGCCAGCACTGTCAGTGCTCCCACCACACAGCCAGCACTGTCAGTGCTCCCCCCACACAGCCAGCACTGTCAGTGCTCCCCCACACAGCCAGCACTGTCAGTGCTCCCACTACACAGCCAGCACTGTCAGTGCTCCCCCACACAGCCAGCACTGTCAGTGCTCCCCCCACATAGCCAGCACTTCCAGTGCTACCCCACACAGCCAGCACTGTCAGTGCTCCCACCACACAGCCAGCACTGTCAGTGCTCCCACCACACAGCCAGCACTGTCAGTGCTCCCCACACAGACAGCACTGGAAATGCGCCCTCCAAACTCTGTCTGTGTCTCTGTCTGTGTAGCTGTGTCTGTCTGTGTCTCACTATCTGTCTCTCTCTCTGTCCCTGTCTCTGTCTCTGCCTGTGTCTCTGTCTCTCTCTGTGTCTCTGTCTGTATCTCTGACTCTGTCCCTGTCTCTGTCTGTGTCTCTGTCTCTGTCTGTGTCCCTGTCTCTGTCAGTGTCTCTGTCTGTGTCCTTGTCTCTGTCTGTGCCCCTGTCTGTGTCTCTGTGTTTGTCTGTGTCTTAGTCTGTCTGTGTCTCCGTCTATGTCTGTGTCTCTGTCTGTATCTCTGTCTGTGTCTCTGTGTCTGTCTATCTCTCTCTGTGTCTTTGTGTCTGTCTGTGTCTCAGTCTCTGTCTCTGTCTCTGTCTGTGTCTCTGTGTCTGTCGGTCTCTGTGTCTCACTCTCTATCTCTGTCTGTATCTCCGTGTCTGTCAGTGTCTCAGTCTCTGTCTTTATATGGGGCACATTCTGCTGCACAGATTGTGTTTAGGTGTGAGGCACCCACCCAGCTGATCGGCATTGGGGGAGTCACAAACACCCAGCTGACTGGCCATGGTGGAGGCACACACCCAGCTGATCGGAAATGGGGAGAGGCACACACCCAGCTGATCGGCAATGGTGAGAGGCACACATCCAGCTGACCGGCAATGGGGAGAGGCACACATCCAGCTGATCGGCATTGGGGGAGTCACACACACACAGTTGATCGGCAATGTCGGGAAGCACACACCCAGCTGATCGGCACTGGGGGGAAGCACACACACAGCTGACGGGCCATGGGGGAGTCACACTGAACCAGCTGATCGGCCATGGGAGAGTCACACAGACCCAGTTGATCGGCCATGGGGGAGTCACAATGACCCAGCTGATCGGCCATGGGGGAGTCACACAGATCCAGCTGATCGGCCATGGGGGAGTCACACTGATCCAGCTGATCGGCCATGGGGGAGTCACACCCACCCACCGACAGTCTCTCCTTGTAATGCAGAATGGTAAATCTCTGCCTGTGTCTCTGCCTGTATCTGTCCAATTCTCTCTCTGTCTGTTTTTCTGTCTGTCAGCCAGCACTGTCAGTCCTCCCGCCACACAGCCAGCACTGTCAGTGCTCCACCACACAGCCAGCACTGTCAGTTCTCCCACCACACAGCCAGCACTGTCAGTGCTCCCCCACACAGCCAGCACTGTCAGTGCTCCCACCACACAGTCAGCACTGTCAGTGCACCCCCACACAGCCAGCACTGTCAGTGCTCCCACCCACACAGCCAGCACTGTCAGTGCACCCCCACACAGCCAGCACTGTCAGTGCTCCCACCGCACAGCCAGCACTGTCAGTGCTCCCACCCACACAGCCAGCACTGTCAGTGCTCCCCCCACACAGCCAGCACTGTCAGTTCTCCCACCACACAGCCAGCACTGTCAGTGCTCCCCCACACAGCCAGCACTGTCAGTGCTCCCACCACACAGTCAGCACTGTCAGTGCACCCCCACACAGCCAGCACTGTCAGTGCTCCCACCCACACAGCCAGCACTGTCAGTGCACCCCCACACAGCCAGCACTGTCAGTGCTCCCACCGCACAGCCAGCACTGTCAGTGCTCCCACCCACACAGCCAGCACTGTCAGTGCTCCCCCCACACAGCCAGCACTGTCAGTGCTCCCACCACACAGCCAGCACTGTCAGTCCTCCCCCCACACAGCCAGCACTGTCAGTGCTCCCCCACAAAGCCAGCACTGTCAGTGCTCCCCCCACACAGCCAGCACTGTCAGTGCTCCCCCCACACAGCCAGCACTGTCAGTGCTCCCACCACACAGCCAGCACTGTCAGTGCTCCCCACACACCGCCAGCACTGTCAGTGCTCCCAGCACACAGCCAGCACTGTCAGTGCTCCCCCACACTGCCAGCACTGTCAGTGCTCCCCACACACAGCCAGCTCTGTCAGTGCTCCCAACACACAGCCAGCACTGTCAGGGCTCCCGCCACACAGCCAGCACTGCCAGTGCTCCCACCACACAGCCAGCACCGTCAGAGCTCCCACCACACAGCTAGCACTGACAGTGCTCCCCCACAAAGCCAACACTGTCAGTGCTCCCACCACACAGCCAGCACTGTCAGTGCTCCCCCCACACAGCCAGCACTATCAGTGCTCCCCCACACAGCCAGCACTGTCAGTGCTCCCCCACACAGCCAGCACTGTCAGTGCTCCCCCCACACAGCCAGCACTGTCAGTGCTCCCACCACACAGCCAGCACTGTCAGTGCTCCCCCACACAGCCAGCACTGTCAGTGCTTCCCCCCACACAGCCAGCAGTGTCAGTGCTTCCCCCACACAGCCAGCACTGTCAGTGCTCCCCCACACAGCCAGCACTGTCAGTGCTCCCCCACACAGACAGCACTGTCAGTGGTCCCCACACAGACAGCACTGTCAGTGCTACCCCCACTCAGCCAGCACTGTCAGCGCTCCCCACAGAGCCAGCACTGTCAGTTCTCCCCCACACAGCCAGCACTGTCAGTCCTCCCCCCACACAGCCAGCACTGTCAGTGCTCCCCCACACAGCCAGCACTGTCAGTGCTCCCACCACACAGCCAGCACTGTCAGTTCTCTCACCACACAGCCAGCACTGTCAGTGCTCCCCCCACGCAGACAGAACTGTCAGTGCTCCCCCACACAGACAGCACTGTCAGTGCTCCCCACACAGCCAGCACTGTCAGTGCTCCCACCACACAGCCAGCACTGCCAGTGCTCCCACCACACAGCCAGCACTGTCAGAGCTCCCTCCACACAGCCAGCACTGTCAGTGCTCCCCCACAGAGCCAACACTGTCAGTGCTCCCACCACACAGCCAGCACTGTCAGTGCTCCCCCACAGAGCCAGCACTGTCAGTGCTCCCACCACACAGCCAGCACTGTCAGTGCTCCCCCCACACAGCCAGCACTGTCAGTGCACCCCCCACACAGCCAGCAGTGTCAGTGCTTCCCCCACACAGCCAGCATTGTCAGTGCTCCCCCCACACAGACAGCACTGTCAGTGATCCCCACACAGACAGCACTGTCAGTGCTACCCCCACTCAGCCAGCACTGTCAGTGCTCCCCACAGAGCCAGCACTGTCAGTGCTCCTCTCCACACAGCCAGCACTGTCAGTGCTCCCAACACACAGCCAGCACTGCCAGTGCTCCCACTGCATAGCCAGCACTGTCCCTGCTCCCCATACAGCCAGCAGTGTCAGTGCACCCCCACACAGCCAGCACTGGCAGTGCTCCCACCACACAGCCAACACTGTCAGTGCTCCCACCACACAGCCAGCACTGTCAGTGCTCCCCACACAGCCAGCACTGTCAGTGCTCCGACCACACATCCAGCACTGTCAGTGCTCCCCCACACAGCCAGCACTGTCAGTTCTCCCACCACACAGCCAGCACTGTCAGTGCTCCCACCACACAGCCAGCACTGGCAGTGCTCCCACCACACAGCCAGCACTGTCAGGGCTCCCCCCACACAGCCAGCACTGTCAGTGCTCCCCACACAGCCAGCACTGTCAGTGCTCCCCCACACAGCCAGCACTGTCAGTGCTCCCACCACATAGCCAGCACTGTCTGTGCTTCCCGCACACAGCCAGCACTGTCAGTGCTCCCACCACATAGCCAGCACTGTCTGTGCTTCCCGCACACAGCCAGCACTGTCAGTGCTCCCCCACACAGCCAGCACTGTCCGTGCTCCCCACACAGCCAGCACTGTCAGTCCTCCCCCACACAGACAGCACTGTCAGTGCTCCCACCCCACACAGTCGGCACTGGCAGTGCTCCCACCACACAGCCAGCACTGTCAGGGCTCCCCTCACACAGCCAGCACTGTCAGTCCTCCCCCACACAGACAGCACTGTCAGTGCACCCCCCCCCCCCCCACACACAGTCGGCACTGCCAGTGCTCCCACCACACAGCCAGCACTGTCAGTGCTCCCACCACACAGCCAGCACGGTCAGTGCCCCCACCCCACACAGCCAGCACTCTCAGTGCTCCCGCACAGCCAGCATTGTCAGTGCTGCCAACACAGCCAGCACTGCCAGTGCTCCCCACACAGCCAGCACAGTCAGTGCTCCCACCACACAGCCAGCACTGTCAGTGCTCCCACCACACAGCCAGCACTTTCAGTGCTCCCACCACACAGCCAGCACTGTCAGTGCTCCCACCACACAGCCAGCACTGCCAGTGCTCCCCCACACAGCCAGCACAGTCAGTGCTCCCACCACACAGCCAGCACTGTCAGTGCTCCCACCACACAGCCAGCACTGTCAGTGCTCCCATCGCACAGCCAGCACTGTCAGTGCTCCCACCATACAGACGGCACTGTCAGTGTTCCCACCACACAGCCAGCACTGTCAGTGATCCCACCACACAGCCAGCACTGTCAGTGCTCCCACCACACAGCCAGCACTGTCAGTGCTCCCCCACAGAGCCAGCACTGTCAGTGCTCCCACCACACAGCCAGCACTGTCAGTGCTCCCCCCACAGCCAGCACTGTCTGTGACCCCACCCCACACAGCCAGCACTGTCAGTGCTCCCCACAGCCAGCATTGTCAGTGCTCCCACCACACAGCCAGCACTGCCAGTTCTCCACCCACAGTCAGCACTGAGAGTGCGCCCCACACAGTCAGCACTGCCAGTGCTCTCCCACAGAGCTAGCACTGTCAGTGCTCCCCCACACAGCCAGCACTGTCAGTGCTCCCACCACACAACCAGCACTGTCAGTGCTCCCACCACACAGCCAGCACTGTCAGTGCTCCCCCCACACAGCCAGCACTGTCAGTGCTCCCCCACACAGCCAGCACTGTCAGTGCTCCCCCCACACAGCCAGCACTTCCAGTGCTACCCCACACAGCCAGCACTGTCAGTGCTCCCACCACACAGTCAGCACTGTCAGTGCTCCCCACACAGACAGCACTGGAAATGCTCCCTCCAAACTCTGTCTGTGTCTCTGTCTGTGTAGCTGTGTCTCGCTGTGTCTCTCTATCTGTCTCTCTCTCAGTCCCTGTCTCTGTCTCTGCCTGTGTCTCTGTCTCTCTCTGTGTCTCTGTCTGTATCTCTGTCTCTGTCTGTGTCCCTGTCTCTGTCTGTGTCCCTGTCTCTCTCTGTGTCTCTGTCTGTGTCTCTGTGTTTGTCTGTGTCTTAGTCTGTCTGTGCCTCTGTCTTTGTCTGTGTCTCTGTCTGTATCTCTGTCTGTGTCTCTTTGTCTGTCTATCTCTCTCTGTGTCTTTGTGTCTGTCTGTGTCTCAGTCTCTGTCTCTGTCTCTGTCTGTGTCTCTGTGTCTGTCGGTCTCTGTGTCTCACTCTCTATCTCTGTCTGTATCTCCGTGTCTGTCAGTGTCTCAGTCTCTGTCTCTATCTGGGGCAGATTCTGCTGCACAGACTGTGTTTAGGTGTGAGGCACCCACCCAGCTGATCTGCATTGGGGGAGTCACACACACCCAGCTGACTGGCCATGGCGGAGCCACACACCCAGCAGTTCGGCAATGGGGAGAGGCACACACCCAGCTGATCGGCAATGGTGAGAGGCACACATCCAGCTGATCGGCAATGGGGAGAGGCACACATCCAGCTGATCGGCATTGGGGGAGTCACACACACCCAGTTGATCGGCAATGAGGGGAAGCACACACCCAGCTGATCGGCACTGGGGGGAAGCACACACACCGCTGACGGGCCATGGGGGAGTCACAGTGAACCAGCTGATCGGCCATGGGAGAGTCACACAGACCCAGTTGATCGGCCATGGGGGAGTCACAATGACCCAGCTGATCGGCCATGGGGGAGTCACACAGATCCAGCTCATCGGCCATGGGGGAGTCACACAGACCCAGCTGATCGGCCATGGGGGAGTCACACCCACCCACCGACAGTCTCTCCTGGTAATGCAGAATGGTAAATCTCTGCCTGTGTCTCTGCCTGTATCTGTCCAATTCTCTCTCTGTCTGTGTTTCTGTCTGTTTCTCTGTCTGTGTCTGTCTCTGTCTGTGCCTCTGTCTGTGTCTCTGTCTGTGTCTCTGTGTCGGTCTGTATCTCGCTCTGTGTCTCCGTCTCTGTCTGTGTCTCTGTCTGTGTCTGTGTCTGTATCTCTCTGTGTCTGTGTCCCTGTTGAGGCTGTGTCAGTGTCTCTCCCTGTGTCTCTATCTGTGTCTCTATCTGTATCTCTGTCTGTATTTCTGTCTGTGTCTCTGGCAGTGTCTCTTTCTCTGTCTGTGTCTGTGTCTGTATCTCTCTGTGTCTGTGTCTCTGTTGAGGCTGTGTCAGTGTCTCTACCTGTGTCTCTATCTGTGTCTCTGTTTGTGTTTCTGTCTGTGTAACTGCCTCTGTCTCTGCATGTGTCTCTGTCTCTGTCTGTTTCTGTGTTTGTGTCTCCATCTGCGTCTATGCCTCTGTCTGTGTGTGTGTCTGTCTCTGTATCTCTGCCTGTGTCTCTGCCTGTGTCACTGCCTCTGTCTCAGTCTGTTTCTGTGTGTTTGTCTCTATCTGTGTCTCTGTCTGTGTCTCTGTCTGTGTCACTGTCTCTGCCTCTGTCTGTGTCTCTGTCTCTGTCTGTGTCTCTGTCTGTGCCCCTGTCTCCGTCTGTGTCTCTCTGTACCTCTGCCTGTGTCTCTATGTCTGTCTGTGTCTCTGTCTGTGTCTCTCTGTACCTCTGTCTGTGTCTCTATCTGTGTCACTGCCTCTGTCCCTGTCTGTTTCTGTGTGTTTGTCTCTATCTGTGTCTCTGTCTGTGTCTCTGTCTCTGCCTCAGTCTGTGTCTATGTCTCTGTCAGTGTCTCTCTCTGTGTCCCTGTTTCTGTCTGTGTCTCCCTGTACCTCTGTCTGTGTCTCTGTGTCTGTCTGTGTCTCAGTCTCTGTCTGGGGCACATTCTGCTGCACAGACTGTGTTTAGGTGTGAGGCACCCACCCAGCTGATCGGCATTGGGAGAGTCACACACACCCAGCTGATCGGCCTTGGTGGGGGCACATACCCAGCTGATCGGCAATGGGGGGAAGGACAGACCCAGCTGATCGGCATTGGGAGAGTCACACACACCCAGCTGATCGGCAATGGGGGGAAGGACACACCCAGCTGATCGGCCATGGTGGGGGCACATACCCAGCTGATCGGCAACGCGGGAAAGGAAACACCCAGCTGATCGGCAATGGGGGGAAGGACAGATCCAGCTGATCGGCAATGGGGGGAAGCACACACCCAGCTGATCGGCAATGGGGGGAAGCACACACCCAGCTGATCGGCATTGGGAGAGTCACACACCCAGCTGATCGGCCATGGTGGGGGAACATACCCAGCTGATCGGCAATGCGGGGAAGCACACATCCAGCTGATCGGCATTGGGAGAGTCACACACCCAGCTGATCGGCCATGGTGTGGGAACATACCCAGCTGATCGGGAATGCGGGAAAGCACACACCCAGCTGATCGGCAATGCGGGGAAGCACATACCCAGCTGATCGGCAATGCGGGGAAGGAAACACACGGCTGATCGGCAATGGGGGGAAGGACAGACCCAGCTGATCGGCAATGGGGGGAAGCACACACCCAGCTGATCGGCAATGGGGGGAAGGACACACCCAGCTGATCGGCAATGGGGGGAGGCACACACCCAGCTGATCGGCCATGGAGGGAAGGACAGACCCAGCTGATCGGCATTGGGGGGAGGAACAGATCCAGCTGATCGGCAATGCGGGGAAGCACACACCCAGCTGATCGGCAATGGGGGGAGGCACACACCCAGCTGATCAGCAATAGGGGGAAGCACACACCCAGCTGATCGGCAATGCGGGGAAGCCCACACCCAGCTGATCAGCAATAGGGGGAAGCACACACCCAGCTGATCGGCAATGCGGGGAAGCACACACCCAGCTGATCGGCAATGCGGGGCAGCACACACCCAGCTGATCGGCAATGGGGGGAAGCACACACCCAGCTGATCGGCAATGGGGGGAAGCACAGTCCCAGCTGATCGGCAATGGGGGGAAGGACACACCCAGCTGATCAGCAATAGGGGGAAGCACACACCCAGCTGATCAGCAATGGGGGGGAAGCACACACCCAGCTGATCGGCAATGGGGGGAAGCACAGTCCCAGCTGATCGGCAATGGGGGGAAGTACTCACCCAGCTGATCAGCAACAGGGGGAAGCACACACCCAGCTGATCGGCAATGCGGGGAAGCACACACCCAGCTGATCAGCAATGGGGGGGAAGCACACACCCAGCTGATCGGCAATGCGGGGAAGGACACACCCAGCTGATCAGCAAAGCGGGGAGTCACACACCCAGCTGATCGGCAATGCGGGGAAGCACATACCCAGCTGATCGGCAATGCGGGGAAGCACACACCCAGCTGATCGGCAATGCGGGGAAGCACACACCCAGCTGATCGGCAATGCGGGGAAGGACAGACCCAGCTGATCGGCAATGCGGGGCAGAACACACCCAGCTGATCGGCAATGGGGGGAAGGACACACCCAGCTGATCGGCAATGGGGGGGAAGGACAGACCCAGCTGATCGGCAATGGGGGGAAGCACACACCCAGCTGATCGGCAATGGGGGGAAGCACACACCCAGCTGATCGGCAATGGGGGGAAGGACAGACCCAGCTGATCGGCAATGGGGGGATGCACACACCCAGCTGATCAGCAATGGGGGAATAGACACTCCCAGCTGATCGGCAATGGGGTGAAGCACACACCCAGCTGATCGGCAATGCGGGGAAGGACACACCCAGCTGATCGGCAATGGGGGGAAGCACACTCCCAGCTGATCGGTAATGCGGGGAAGGACACAGCCAGCTGATCGGCAATGCGGGGCAGCACACACCCAGCTGATCGGCAATGGGGGGAAGCACACTCCCAGCTGATTGGCAATGCGGGGAAGGACACACCCAGCTGATCGGCAATGGGGGGAAGCACACTCCCAGCTGATCGGCAATGCGGGGAAGCACACACCCAGCTGATCGGCAATGCGGGGAAGGACACTCTCAGCTGATCGGCAATGGGGGGAGGCACACACCCAGGTGATCGGCAATGGGGGGAAGGACACACCCAGCTGATCGGCAATGGGGGGAGGCACACACCAAGCTGATCAGCAATAGGGGGAAGCACACACCCAGCTGATCGGCAATGGGGGGAAGCACAGTCCCAGCTGATCGGCAATGGGGGGGAAGGACACACCCAGCTGATCAGCAATGAGGGGAAGCACACACCCAGCTGATCGGCAATGCGGGGAAGCACACACCCAGCTGATAGGCAATGGGGGAGGCACACACCCAGCTGATCGGTAATGGGGGGAAGGACAGACCCAGCTGATCGGCAATGGGGGGAGGCACACACCCAGCTGATCGGCAATGGGGGGAGGCACACACCCAGCTGATCAGCAATAGGGGGAAGCACACACCCAGCTGATCGGCAATGCGGGGAAGCCCACACCCAGCTGATCAGCAATAGGGGGAAGCACACACCCAGCTGATCGGCAATGTGGGGAAGCACACACCCAGCTGATCGGCAATGCGGGGCAGCACACACCCAGCTGATCGGCAATGGGGGGAAGCACACACCCAGCTGATCGGCAATGGGGGGAAGCACAGTCCCAGCTGATCGGCAATGGGGGGAAGGACACACCCAGCTGATCAGCAATAGGGGGAAGCACACACCCAGCTGATCAGCAATGGGGGGAAGTACTCACCCAGCTGATCAGCAACAGGGGGAAGCACACACCCAGCTGATCGGCAATGCGGGGAAGCACACACCCAGCTGATCAGCAATGGGGGGGAAGCACACACCCAGCTGATCGGCAATGCGGGGAAGGACACACCCAGCTGATCAGCAAAGCGGGGAGTCACACACCCAGCTGATCGGCAATGCGGGGAAGCACATACCCAGCTGATCGGCAATGCGGGGAAGCACACACCCAGCTGATCGGCAATGCGGGGAAGCACACACCCAGCTGATCGGCAATGCGGGGAAGGACAGACCCAGCTGATCGGCAATGCGGGGCAGAACACACCCAGCTGATCGGCAATGGGGGGAAGGACACACCCAGCTGATCGGCAATGGGGGGGAAGGACAGACCCAGCTGATCGGCAATGGGGGGAAGCACACACCCAGCTGATCGGCAATGGGGGGAAGCACACACCCAGCTGATCGGCAATGGGGGGAAGGACAGACCCAGCTGATCGGCAATGGGGGGATGCACACACCCAGCTGATCAGCAATGGGGGAATAGACACTCCCAGCTGATCGGCAATGGGGTGAAGCACACACCCAGCTGATCGGCAATGCGGGGAAGGACACACCCAGCTGATCGGCAATGGGGGGAAGCACACTCCCAGCTGATCGGTAATGCGGGGAAGGACACAGCCAGCTGATCGGCAATGCGGGGCAGCACACACCCAGCTGATCGGCAATGGGGGGAAGCACACTCCCAGCTGATTGGCAATGCGAGGAAGGACACACCCAGCTGATCGGCAATGGGGGGAAGCACACTCCCAGCTGATCGGCAATGCGGGGAAGCACACACCCAGCTGATCGGCAATGCGGGGAAGGACAATCTCAGCTGATCGGCAATGGGGGGAGGCACACACCCAGGTGATCGGCAATGGGGGGAAGGACACACCCAGCTGATCGGCAATGGGGGGAGGCACACACCAAGCTGATCAGCAATAGGGGGAAGCACACACCCAGCTGATCGGCAATGGGGGGAAGCACAGTCCCAGCTGATCGGCAATGGGGGGGAAGGACACACCCAGCTGATCAGCAATGAGGGGAAGCACACACCCAGCTGATCGGCAATGCGGGGAAGCACACACCCAGCTGATAGGCAATGGGGGAGGCACACACCCAGCTGATCGGTAATGGGGGGAAGGACAGACCCAGCTGATCGGCAATGGGGGGAGGCACACACCCAGCTGATCGGCAATGGGGGGAGGCACACACCCAGCTGATCAGCAATAGGGGGAAGCACACACCCAGCTGATCGGCAATGCGGGGAAGCCCACACCCAGCTGATCAGCAATAGGGGGAAGCACACACCCAGCTGATCGGCAATGTGGGGAAGCACACACCCAGCTGATCGGCAATGCGGGGCAGCACACACCCAGCTGATCGGCAATGGGGGGAAGCACACACCCAGCTGATCGGCAATGGGGGGAAGCACAGTCCCAGCTGATCGGCAATGGGGGGAAGGACACACCCAGCTGATCAGCAATAGGGGGAAGCACACACCCAGCTGATCAGCAATGGGGAGGAAGCACACACCCAGCTGATCGGCAATGGGGGGAAGCACAGTCCCAGCTGATCGGCAATGGGGGGAAGGACACACCCAGCTGATCAGCAACAGGGGGAAGGACACACCCAGCTGATCGGCAATGCGGGGAAGCACACACCCAGCTGATCAGCAATGGGGGGGGAAGCACACACCCAGCTGATCGGCAATGCGGGGAAGGACACACCCAGCTGATCAGCAAAGCGGGGAGTCACACACCCAGCTGATCGGCAATGCGGGGAAGCACATACCCAGCTGATCGGCAATGCGGGGAAGCACACACCCAGCTGATCGGCAATGCGGGGAAGCACACACCCAGCTGATCGGCAATGCGGGGATGCACACACCCAGCTGATCGGCAATGCGGGGAAGCACACACCCAGCTGATCGGCAATGGGGGGAAGGACACTCCCAGCTGATCGGCAATGCGGGGAAGCCCACACCCAGCTGATCGGCAATGCAGGGAAGGACACACCCAGCTGATCAGCAATGGGGGGAATCACACACCCAGCTGATCGGCAATGGGGGGAAACACACACCCAGCTGATCGGCAATGGGGGGAAGGACAGACCTAGCTGATCGGCAATGGGGGGAAGCACCCACCCAGCTGATCGGCAATGGGGGGAAGCGCACACCCAGCTGATCGGCAATGGAGGAAGCACACATCCAGCTGATCGGAAATGCGTGGAAGGACACACCCAACTGATCGGCAATTGGGGGAAGCACACACCCAGCTGATCGGCAATGCGGGGAAGCACACACCCAGCTGATCGGCAATGCGGGGAAGGACAGACGCAGCTGATCGGCAATGGGGGGAAGCACACACCCAGCTGATCGGCAATGGGGGGAAGCACACACCCAGCTGATCGGCAATGCGGGGAAGCACACACCCAGCTGATCGGCAATGGGGGGAAGGACAGACCCAGCTGATCGGCAATGGGGGGAAGCACACACCCAGCTGATCGGCAATGGGGGGAAGCACACACCCAACTGATCGGCAATGGGGGGAAGGACACACCCAGCTGATCGGCAATGGGGGGGATGCACACACCCAGCTGATCGGCAATGCGGGGAAGGACACACCCAGCTGAGCGGCAATGGGGGGAAGCACACTCCCAGCTGATCGGCAATGGGGGGAAGGACACACCCAGCTGATCGGCAATGCGGGGAAGCACACACCCAGCTGATCGGCAATGGGGGGAAACACAAACCCAGCTGATCGGCAATGGGGGGAAGCAAACACCCAGCTGATCGGCAATGGGGGAAGGACACACCCAGCTGATCGGCAATGGGGGGAAGCACACACCCAGCTGATCGGCAATGGGGGAAGGACACACCCAGCTGATCGGCAATGGGGGGATGCACGCACCCAGCTGATCGGCAATGGGGGGATGCACACACCCAGCTGATCGGCAATGCGGGGAAGCACACACCCAGCTGATCGGCAATGGGGGGAAGCACACACGCAGCTGATCGGCAATGGGGGGGGGAAGCACAGACCCAGCTGATCGGCAATGGGGGGAAGGACAGTCCCAGCTGATCGGCAATGGGGGGAAGCACACACCCAGCTGATCGGCAATGGGGGGAAGGACAGACCCAGCTGATCGCCAATGCGGGGAAGGACAGACCCTGCTGATCGGCAATGGGGTGAAGCACACACCCAGCTGATCGGCAATGGGGGGAAGGACAGACCCAGCTGATCGGCAATGCGGGGAAGGACAGACCCAGCTGATCGGCAATGGGGGAGGCACACACCCAGCTGATCGGCAATGGGGGGAAGCACACACCCAGCTGATCAGCAATGGGGGGGAAGGACACACCCAGCTGATCAGCAATGGGGGGGGAAGGACACACCCAGCTGATCGGCAATGCGGGGAAGCACACACCCAGCTGATCAGCAATGGGGGGGAAGGACACACCCAGCTGATCGGCAATGCGGGGAAGCACATACCCAGCTGATCGGTAATAGGGGGAAGGACAGACCCAGCTGATCGGCAATGGGTGGAAGCACACACCCAGCTGATCGGCAATGCGGGGAAGCACACACCCAGCTGATCGGCAATGGGGGGAAGGACACACCCAGCTGATCGGCAATGCGGGGAAGGACAGACCCAGCTGATCGGCAATGGGGGAGGCACACACCCAGCTGATCGGCAATGGGGGGAAGCACACACCCAGCTGATCGGCAATGGGGGGAAGCACAGTCCCAGCTGATCGGCAATGGGGGGAAGGACACACCCAGCTGATCAGCAATAGGGGGAAGCACACACCCAGCTGATCAGCAATGGGGGGGAAGCACACACCCAGCTGATCGGGATTGGGGGGAAGCACAGTCCCAGCTGATCGGCAATGGGGGTAAGGACACACCCAGCTGATCAGCAACAGGGGGAAGCACACACCCAGCTGATCGGCAATGCGGGGAAGCACACACCCAGCTGATCAGCAATGGGGGGGGAGCACACACCCAGCTGATCGGCAATGCGGGGAAGGACACACCCAGCTGATCAGCAATGCGGGGAGTCACACACCCAGCTGATCGGCAATGCGGGGAAGCACATACCCAGCTGATCGGCAATGCGGGGAAGCACACACCCAGCTGATCGGCAATGCGGGGAAGCACACACCCAGCTGATCGACAATGCGGGGATGCACACACCCAGCTGATCGGCAATGCGGGGAAGCACACACCCAGCTGATCGGCAATGGGGGGAAGGACACTCCCAGCTGATCGGCAATGCGGGGAAGCCCACACCCAGCTGATCGGCAATGCGGGGAAGGACACACCCAGCTGATCAGCAATGGGGGGAATCACACACCCAGCTGATCGGCAATGGGGGGAAACACACACCCAGCTGATCGGCAATGGGGGGAAGGACAGACCTAGCTGATCGGCAATGGGGGGAAGCACACACCCAGCTGATCGGCAATGGGGGGAAGCACACACCCAGCTGATCGGCAATGGGGGAAGCACACATCCAGCTGATCGGTAATGCGGGGAAGGACACACCCAACTGATCGGCAATTGGGGGAAGCACACACCCAGCTGATCGGCAATGCGGGGAAGCACACACCCAGCTGATCGGCAATGCGGGGAAGGACAGACGCAGCTGATCGGCAATGGGGGGAAGCACACACCCAGCTGATCGGCAATGGGGGGAAGCACACACCCAGCTGATCGGCAATGCGGGGAAGCACACACCCAGCTGATCGGCAATGGGGGGAAGGACAGACCCAGCTGATCGGCAATGGGGGGAAGCACACACCCAGCTGATCGGCAATGGGGGGAAGCACACACCCAACTGATCGGCAATGGGGGGAAGGACACACCCAGCTGATCGGCAATGGGGGGGATGCACACACCCAGCTGATCGGCATTGCGGGGAAGGACACACCCAGCTGAGCGGCAATGGGGGGAAGCACACTCCCAGCTGATCGGCAATGGGGGAAGGACACACCCAGCTGATCGGCAATGCGGGGAAGCACACACCCAGCTGATCGGCAATGGGCGGAAGGACACACCCAGCAGATCGGCAATGGGGGGAAGCACACACCCAGCTGATCGGCAATGGGGGGAAGCACAAACCCAGCTGATCGGCAATGGGGGGAAGCAAACACCCAGCTGATCGGCAATGGGGGAAGGACACACCCAGCTGATCGGCAATGGGGGGAAGCACACACCCAGCAGATCGGCAATGGGGGAAGGACACACCCAGCTGATCGGCAATGGGGGGATGCACGCACCCAGCTGATCGTCAATGGGGGGATGCACACACCCAGCTGATCGGCAATGCGGGGAAGCACACACCCAGCTGATCGGCAATGGGGGGAAGCACACACCCAGCTGATCGGCAATGGGGGGGGAAGCACAGACCCAGCTGATCGGCAATGGGGGGAAGGACAGACCCAGCTGATCGGCAATGGGGGGAAGCACACACCCAGCTGATCGGCAATGGGGGGAAGGACAGACCCAGCTGATCGCCAATGCGGGGAAGGACAGACCCTGCTGATCGGCAATGGGGTGAAGCACACACCCAGCTGATCGGCAATGGGGGGAAGGACACTCCCAGCTGATCGGCAATGCGGGGAAGCCCACACCCAGCTGATCGGCAATGCGGGGAAGGACACACCCAGCTGATCAGCAATGGGGGGAATCACACACCCAGCTGATCGGCAATGGGGGGAAACACACACCCAGCTGATCGGCAATGCGGGGAAGCACACACCCAGCTGATCGGCAATGCGGGGAAGGACAGACGCAGCTGATCGGCAATGGGGGGAAGCACACACCCAGCTGATCGGCAATGGGGGGAAGCACACACCCAGCTGATCGGCAATGCGGGGAAGCACACACCCAGCTGATCGGCAATGGGGGGAAGGACAGACCCAGCTGATCGGCAATGGGGGGAAGCACACACCCAGCTGATCGGCAATGGGGGGAAGCACACACCCAACTGATCGGCAATGGGGGGAAGGACACACCCAGCTGATCGGCAATGGGGGGGATGCACACACCCAGCTGATCGGCAATGCGGGGAAGGACACACCCAGCTGAGCGGCAATGGGGGGAAGCACACTCCCAGCTGATCGGCAATGGGGGGAAGGACACACCCAGCTGATCGGCAATGCGGGGAAGCACACACCAAGCTGATCGGCAATGGGGGGAAGGACACACCCAGCAGATCGGCAATGGGGGGAAGCACACACCCAGCTGATCGGCAATGGGGGGAAGCACAAACCCAGCTGATCGGCAATGGGGGGAAGCAAACACCCAGCTGATCGGCAATGGGGGAAGGACACACCCAGCTGATCGGCAATGGGGGGAAGCACACACCCAGCTGATCGGCAATGGGGGAAGGACACACCCAGCTGATCGGCAATGGGGGGATGCACGCACCCAGCTGATCGGCAATGGGGGGATGCACACACCCAGCTGATCGGCAATGCGGGGAAGCACACACCCAGCTGATCGGCAATGGGGGGAAGCACACACCCAGCTGATCGGCAATGGGGGGAAGGACAGACCCAGCTGATCGCCAATGCGGGGAAGGACAGACCCTGCTGATCGGCAATGGGGTGAAGCACACACCCAGCTGATCGGCAATGGGGGAAAGGACAGACCCAGCTGATCGGCAATGCGGGGAAGGACAGACCCAGCTGATCGGCAATGGGGGAGGCACACACCCAGCTGATCGGCAATGGGGGGAAGCACACACCCAGCTGATCAGCAATGGGGGGGGAAGGACACACCCAGCTGATCAGCAATGGGGGGGAAGGACACACCCAGCTGATCGGCAATGCGGGGAAGCACACACCCAGCTGATCAGCAATGGGGGGGAAGGACACACCCAGCTGATCGGCAATGCGGGGAAGCACATACCCAGCTGATCGGTAATGGGGGGAAGGACAGACCCAGCTGATCGGCAATGGGTGGAAGCACACACCCAGCTGATCGGCAATGCGGGGAAGCACACACCCAGCTGATCGGCAATGGGGGGAAGGACACACCCAGCTGATCGGCAATGCGGGGAAGGACAGACCCAGCTGATCGGCAATGGGGGAGGCACACACCCAGCTGATCGGCAATGGGGGGAAGGACAGACCCAGCTGATCGGCAATGCGGGGTAGCACACACCTAGCTGATCGGCAATGCGGGGAAGCACACTCCCAGCTGATCGGCAATGGGGGGAAGCACACACCCAGCTGCCCGGCAATGCGGGGAA
Organism: Scyliorhinus torazame; assembly: GCF_047496885.1. NCBI lineage: Eukaryota > Metazoa > Chordata > Chondrichthyes > Carcharhiniformes > Scyliorhinidae > Scyliorhinus > Scyliorhinus torazame. The sequence continues at coordinate 58,719,912 of NC_092711.1, forward strand.
GCACACACCCAGCTGCCCGGCAATGCGGGGAAGCACACACCCAGCTGATCGGCAATGGGGGGAGTCACACCCACCCACCGATAGTCCTGGTCATGCAGAATGGTAAATCAGGGTGAGGCTGGCTGGGGAGGGTCAGTTTTACCGGCAGTGCGAGGAGAGAGATGCCGAGTGGGTGGGGTTTCCTTTCAGTGTTTAACGAATTGAAGAATTGAACTAAAGGGAACTTTCAGCACATTTTTCAGCTGCTGCCTGAACTGAGTCTGTGTCACGGCGTAAATCGCAGTGTTTGTGCAGCAACTCAGGAGCTGCAGCATGAAGCCCAATTCCTGAACATAACCATCTAACCATACAGACACATACCCCAGAAACGACATCCGCCTCCATATAGAATAAAGCATTAACGTTGACCATAACAGGATGAAGTTGGCGGAGATAACGAAGAGTAAGATGATGGATTTGCTGCGACTCTCCATCTCTGGGTCTCTGGCACTGTGCCCACTGCTGTGAGCCCGGAGTCTCCTGCGGGCCCTGCTGCTCAGGACAATGTGTCTGACGGTGAGAACATTGAGCAGCAGAATCAGGGCGAATGGAACACCCGGGGTTAGAATGTGGTGCAGGAACTCGATTGTCACCCAGACCGGAGAGTACATAACATCCTCTGTGACATCACAAAACCAGGGGTAGTTCCCCAGCCGATACCCACCGGACATCATCACCCCCCAGGAAATGTCCTTCAGACAGCTCAGCACAGCCACTGTTCCCAGAACCACAGCCGCCGCTTTCTCGCTGCAATATTTACTTTTCAGCCTCGGGCAACAAATGGCCACAAATCGATCAAAGGTGAAAGTGACGGTGAACCAGACAGAACAGTCAGTGGCTGCATAAAGCAGGGCGGCGTGGATATTACACACGGGGATGGACAGCAGGAAATAAAACTGTTCCCCAAAAACAATGGGAATGTGTCTGAATATCAGGTCGAGAATCACGACCAGGAGATCCCCCACTGCCATGGCCAACAGGTAACAAGTCACACATTTGGACAGCCCACAGTTTCTTCTCTTCAGGACCACAATTGTGATGAGGTTCACTGTGAGGGAGGGAAATACACAATTAAATTACACATCAGCCTGGGAAAGACATCACAAGTATGGTCGGCGTGGTGTTGAGGGAGTGAAATAAATATATACTAATACACACACTCACAGAGACAGTAACACACTCACACACAGACACAGACACAGTAACACACACTCACACACACACACTCACACACAGACAGTAATACATTCACACACACACTCACACTCACACACACACACTAACACACTCACACAAACACAGGCACTAACACACAAACTAACACACTCACACACAGACAGTAATACACTCACACACACACTCACACACAGACAGTAATACACTCACACACACACTCACACACAGACAGTAATACACTCACACACACACACTCACACACAGACACTAACACACACAAACACAGGCACTAACACACACACACTAACACACTCACACAGAGACAGTAATACACACACACAGACACTAACGCACACAATAACACACACACACACACTCACACACAGACAGTAATACACTCACTCACACACAGACACTAACACACTCACACACAGACAGTAATACACTCACTCAACACAGACACTAAGACACTCACAAACACAGACACTAACACACACACAGACACTAACACACTCACTAACACACTCACAGACAGTAATACACTCACACAGACACTAACACAGTCACACGCACATACAGAGAAAGTAATACACTCACACTTACACAGACACTAACACACACTGACACACACATACAGAGACAGTAATACCCTCACACTCACACAGACAGTAACAGACACACCGACACACATACAGTAATACACTCACACACACACACGGACAGAGACAGTTATGCATTCACACTCACACAGACACTGAACCACACACATGCATACAGTAACACACTCACATACACACACAGACACAGACAGTAATACACTCACACTCACAGACACTGACACACACTCACACACACATCCAGAGGCAGTAATACACTCACACACACACAGACACTAACACACACATACAGAAACAGTAATACACTCACACACACACAGACACTAACACACACATACACACATACAGAGATAGTAATACACTCACACACACATACAGAGACAGTAATACACTCACACTCACACATACAGAGACAGTAAAACACTCACACACAGACTAACACACTCACACTCACACATACAGAGACAGTAAAACACTCACACAGACACTAACACACTCACACACACATACAGTAATACACTCACACACACACAAGCAGATATAGTAATACACTCACACAGATACTAACACACACACAGTAATGCACACACACGCACAGGCAGAGACTGTAATGCACTCACACAGAGACTAACACACTCACACACACATATACAGAGACAGTAATACACTCACACACACACATACACTACACACTCACACACTCATACAGAGACAGTAATACACTCACACATGCAGAGACAGTATCACACTCACACAGACACTAACACACTCACACACACATATACAGAGACAGTAATACACTCACACACACACACATACAGAGACAGTAATACACACACACTCACACACATACACTAATACACACACACACAGGTAGACCCTAATACACACACTCACTCACACACACAAAGACACCAATGGGCACAATCTCACACACAGATGCACTGATACACATCCACTCACAGACCTAAACAGAGACTCTAATACACACACACACTCACACACAGACACTAATACACACACACAGATACACTAATGCACACACTCACAGACAAACACACAGACAGCAATACGCACACTCACACACAGAAACACTAATACACACACTCACACAAAACAGACACACACAGGGACACTAATTCACACTCACAGACACAGAGACACAAATACACAAACACTCACACAGAGACAATAATACACACACTCACAGACACAAGCACAGACATTAATACACACACTCACACACATAGACACTAATACAGACACACAAAGACACAGACAGAGGCACGAATACACAAACTAACAAACACACACAGCCACACACAGATACACTAATGCACACACACAGACATACACAGACACTAATACACACACTCTCACACAAAAGCACTAATGCACACACTCACAGGCACACATAGACACTAATCCACACGCACACACAGACACTAATACACACACTCACTGACACATAGAGACAGTAATATACACACTCAGAGACACAGACACAATAATACACATACTCACCCACAGACACGAATACACACACACACACACAGGCGCACTAATACATACACTCACAGTCACACACAGACACTAATACACACACTCACAGACACCAGAGACACTAATTCACACATTCACTGACACACAGAGACACTAATGTCCACACTTACAGACCCAGAGACACAAAACTCACACACACAGACATACACAGATACATTGATAGATAAATTGAAACACACAGGGACACTAATACACACACAATCACACACACAAACTAATGCACACACTCACAGACATACAGAGACACTAATACACTATCTGACTGACACATAGAGACAGGAATATACACACTTACATACACAGAGACACTAAAACACACACACAGACACACACAGATACAATTATACACACATGGGGACAGTAATAAATACAATCACAGACTCACACAGACAGTGGCACACACACTCACAGACAAACAGAGGCACCAATACACACACTCACAGACACACTAATACATACACTCACAGACTCACCCAGACAGTAGCACACACACTCACAGACACACAGAAACACTAATACACACACTCACAAACACACAGAGGCACTAATACACACACTCACAGACACACAAATACACACACTTACATACACACAGAGACACTAACACACTCTCAGACACAGAGACACTAATACACACACTCACAGACACACATAGAGACACTAATACACACACACACTTATTCACATTCTCACAGACACACAGAGACACTAATGCACACACTCGCAGACACACAGAGACACTGATACACACACTCACAGACACACAGAGACACTAATACACACACTCACAGACACACAGAGACACTAATACACACACTCACAGACACACAGAGACACTAATACACACATTCACAGACACAAAGAGACACTAATACACACACTCGCAGACACACAGAGACACTAATACACACACTCACAGACACACATAGACACTAATACACACACTCACAGACACACAGAGACACTAATACACACACTCGCAGACACGCAAATACACACACTTACATACACACAGAGACACTAACACACACACTCACAGACACACAGAGACACTAATACACACACTCACAGACACAAAGAGACACTAATACACACACTCGCAGACACACAGAGACACTAATACACACACTCACAGACACACAGATACACTAATACACACATTCACAGACACACAGAGACACTCATACACACACTCGCAGACACACAAATACACACACATACACACAGAGACACTAATACACACACTCACAGACACACAGAGACACTAATACACACACTCGCAGACACACAGAGACACTAATACACACACTCACAGACACACAGAGACACTAATACACACACTCGCAGACACACAGAGACACTAATACACAAACTCACAGACGCACAGAGACACTAATACACACACTCACAGACACACAGAGACACTAATACACACACTCACAGACACACAGAGACACGAATACACACACTCACAGACACAAAGAGACACGAATACACACACTCGCAGACACACAGAGACACGAATACACACACTCACAGATACACCGAGACACTAATACACACACTCACAGACACTCAGAGACACTAATACACACACTCACAGACACACAGAGACACTAATACACACACTCACAGACACACAGAGACACTAACACACACACTCACAGACACACAGAGACACTAATACACACACTCGGAGACACAGAGACACTAATACACACACTCACAGACACACAGAGACACTAATACACACACTCACAAACACACAGAGGCACTAATACACACACTCACAGACACACAAATACACACACTTACATACACACAGAGACACTAACACACTCTCAGACACAGAGACACAAATACACACACTCACAGACATACATAGAGACACTAATACACACACACACTTATTCACATTCTCACAGACACACAGAGACACTAATGCACACACTCGCAGACACACAGAGACACTAATACACACACAGAGACACTAATACACACACTCACAGACACACAGAGACACTAATACACACACTCACAGACACACAGAGACACTAATACACACATTCACAGACACAAAGAGACACTAATACACACACTCACAGACACACAGAGACACTAATACACACACTCACAGACACACATAGACACTAATACACACACTCACAGACACACAGAGACACTAATACACACACTCGCAGACACACAAATACACACACTTACATACACACAGAGACACTAACACACACACTCACAGACACACAGAGACACTAATACACACACTCACAGACACAAAGAGACACTAATACACACACTCGCAGACATACAGAGACACTAATACACACACTCACAGGCACACAGATACACTAATACACACATTCACAGACACACAGAGACACTCATACACACACTCGCAGACACACAAATACACACACATACACTAATACACACACTCACAGGCACACAGAGACACTAATACACACACTCGCAGACACACAGAGACACTAATACACACACTCACAGACACACAGAGACACTAATACACACACTCGCAGACACACAGAGACACTAATACACAAACTCACAGACGCACAGAGACACTAATACACACACTCACAGACACACAGAGACACTAATACACACACTCACAGACACACAGAGACACGAATACACACACTCACAGACACAAAGAGACACGAATACACACACTCGCAGACACACAGAGACACTAATACACACACTCACAGATACACCGAGACACTAATACACACACTCACAGACACACAGAGACACTAACACACACACTCACAGACACACAGAGACACTAATACACACACTCGGAGACACAGAGACACTAATACACACACTCACAGACACACAGAGACACTAATACACACACTCACAGACACACAGAGACACTAATACACACACTCACAGACACACAGAGACACTAATACACACACTCACAGACACACAGAGACACTAACACACACACTCACAGACACACAGAGCCACTAATACACACACTCGCAGACACACAGAGACACTAATACACACACTCACAGACACATAGAGACACTAATACACACACTCACAGACACACAGAGACACGAATACACACACTCACAGATACAAAGAGACACTAATACACACACTCGCAGACACACAGAGACACTAATACACACACTCACAGATACACAGAGACACTAATACACACACTCACAGACACACAGAGACACTAACACACACACTCTCAGACACAGAGACACTAATACACACACTCGCAGACACACACATACACACACTCACATACACACAGAGACACTAACACACTCTCAGACACAGAGACACGAATACACACACTCACAGACACACATAGAGACACTAATACACACACACGTATGCACATTCTCACAGACACACAGAGACATACATCCACACACCCACAGGCACATGCAGACTCTAATGCACACACTCTCTCACACACACACAGACACTGTCATGTGCGAGTACCTGTAAGAAATGGGTATTTATAATGGGTGTGTATATAAATATCTATAGTGAAGTACCTTACAGAAATGGGTGTTTATTACTGCAGTGATGTCAGAGAGTGTGTGGAGATGGGCTGTCTGTCCGCTTTTTCTTTCATTTTGGCTGTTTGCTCCAGGGTGTGTTTTAGATTTGTTTTCAGTGTTGGAGCTGAAGCCAGACAGAGCAGGTGTACTGTTGATCTCTCTGCCATGAGAAACTATGTATTGATCATTTGGTGAATTCAGAATTATAAATGTTCTCAGTAGTGAATGTAAACCTAACGTCCCTCTGGTAAAATGTGTCTGAAGTCTTCTGGATGTCAAAAGGACAGCTTTCGGATTACTTAGTGTTGTATTCTTTGGGGGTTGAATTTGAATTAATGGTTCCTAAGTTGTTCACTGTATGTTTTAAAAAGGTTAACTTGAGCTTATAGAATAAACATTGTTTTGCTTCGAAAAATACGTTTCCATTTCTGCTGTACCCCACTGTAGTGTGGGCCATGTGCTCCCCATAACACAATCTATTAACATTTGAGGGTCAGGGGAACTCCAAGATACACTTTGTGGTTCTCTAAACCCTGGCCCATAACACAAATACACACACTCACTGACACACAGAGACACTAATACACACACTCACAGATACACTGAGACACTAATACACACACTCGCAGACACACAGAGACACTAATACACACACTCACAGACACACTGAGGCACTAATACACACACTCACATACACACAGAGACACTAATACACACACTCACAGATACACCGAGACACTAATACACTCACTCGCAGACACACAGAGACACTAATACACAAACTCACAGACACACAGAGACACTAACACACACACTCACAGACACACTAATACACACACTCACAGACACAGAGACACTAATACACACACTCGCAGACACACAGAGACACTAATACACACACTCACAGACACGCAGAGACACTAATACACACACTCACAGACACGCAGAGACACTAATACACACACTCACAACACACAGAGGCACTAATACACACACTCACAGACACACAGAGACACTAACACACACTCACAGATACACTAATACACACACTCACAGACACATAGAGGCACTAACACACACTCACAGACACACAGAGGCACTAACACACACTCACAGGCACACAAATACATGCACTTAAATACACACAGAGACACTAACACACTCAGACACAGAGACACTAATACACACACTCACAGACACACAGAGACACTAATACACACATTCACAGACACACAGAGACGCTAACACACACTCTCGCAGACACACAGAGACACTAACACACACTCACAGCTACACAGAGACACTAATACACACACTCACAGACACACAGAGACACTAACACACACACTCACAGACACACAGAGACGCAAATACACACACTCACAGACACACAGAGACACTAATACACACACTCACATGCACACAGAGACACTAATACACACACTCACATACACACCGAGACACTAATACACACACTCACAGACACACAGAGACACTAATACACACACTCACAGACACACAGAGACACTAAAACACACACTCACAGACACACAGAGACACTAATACACACTCTCACAGACACACAGAGACACTAATACACACACTCGCAGACACACAGAGACACTAACACACACTCACAGACACACACAGACACTAACACACACACTCGCAGACACACCGAGACACTAATACACACACTCACAGACACACAGAGGCACTAATACACACACTCACATACACACAGAGACACTAACACACACACTCGCAGACACACAGAGGCACTAATACACACACTCACAGAGACACTAATACACACACTCATATGCACACAGAGACACTAATACACACACTCACAGACATAGAGAGACACTAATACACACACTCAGACACACAGAGGCACTAATACACACACTCACAGACACACAGAGACACTAACACACACTCACAGATACACAGAGACACTAATACACACACTCACAGACACACAGAGACACTAATACACACACTCACAGGTACACCGAGACACTAATACACACACTCACAGATACACAGAGACACTATACACACACTCACAGACACACAGAGACACTAATACACACACTCATATGCACACAGAGACACTATACACACACTCACAGACACACAGAGACACTAATACACACACTCACAGACACACAGAGACACTAATACACACACTCACATACACCATGAGACACTAATACACACACTCACAGACACACAGAGACACTAACACACATTCGCAGGCACACAGAGACACTAATACACACACTCGCAGACACACAGAGACACTAACACACACACTCACAGAAACACTAATACACACACTCACAGACACACAATTACACACACTCACATACACACAAAGACACACACTCACAGTCACACAGAGACACTAATACACACACTCGCAAACACACAGAGACACTGACACACACAGTCACAGTCACACAGAGACACGGATATTCTCACACTCTCCCAGACACTAAGACAGACACTCACTGACACACAGAGACACTAATATACCCAGTCTCAGATGCACACAGAGACACTAATCAACTCACTCACACAACTCAGACACTAATGCACACACTCACATACACTAATACATACACACAGACACACCCATGCACTAATGCACAAACTCAAAGATACACACAGAGACACTAATACACACACACACAGAAACTAATACAACCACTCACACACAGACACTAATACACACACACACTGACATGCAGGTAAACTAATACACACACTCACACAAACACAGACACTAATACACACACGCAGACACACACAGACACACACATATACTAATGCACAAACTCAAATACACACACACAGACACTAATACACACACACAGACACACAGAGTCACGCATACACCACTCACACACAGACACTAATACACTCACTCACTGGCACGCAGATGCACTGAAACACACACTCGCACAACACAGAGACACTAATACACACATGCACACACACGCACATATAGTAATACACACACTCAAAGACACAGACAGACACTAACACACAAACTCACAAACACACACAGCCACACACATACACTAATGCACAAACCCAAAGACACACACAGAGACACAGACACACACACACACACAGACACTAAAACATACACACACAGACACACTAATACACTCACTCACCGACACATAGATACACTAATACACACTTACAGGCACACATACAGTCACGAATACACACACTCACACACATAGACACTAATACACGGATTGGAAATTAGCAAACGTGACACCACTGTTTAAAAAAGGAGGTAGGCAGAAAGCGGGTAATTATAGGCCAGTGAGCTTAACTTCGGTAGGAGGGAAGATGCTGGAATCTATCATCAAGGAAGAAATAGCGAGGCATCTGGATGGAAATTGTCCCATTGGACAGACGCAGCATGGGTTCATAAAGGGCAGGTCGTGCCTAACTAATTTAGTGGAATTTTTGAGGACATGAACAGTGCGGTATATAACGGGGAGCCAATGGATGTGGTATACCTGGATTTCCAGAAAGCCTTTGACAAGGTGCCACACAAAAGGTTACTGCATAAGATAAAGATGCATGGCATTAAGGGGAAAGTAGTAGCATGGATAGGGGATTGGTTACTTGATGGAAAGCAAAGAGTGGGGATTAATGGGTGTTTCTCTGGTTGGCAATCAGTAGCTAGTGGTGTCCCTCAGGGATCAGTGTTGGGCCCACAATTGTTCACAATTTACATAGATGATTTGGAGTTGGGGACCAAGGGCAATGTGTCCAAGTTTGCAGACGACACTAAGATAAGCGGTAAAGCAAAAAGTGCAGAGGATACTGGAAGTCTGCAGAGGGATTTGGATAGGCTAAGTGAATGGGCTAGGGTCTGGCAGATGGAATACAATGTTGACAAATGTGAGGTTATCCATTTTGTAGGAATAACAGCAAAAGGGATTATTATTTAAATGATAAAATATTAAAACATGCTGCTGTGCAGAGAGACCTGGGTGTGCTAGTGCATGAGTTGCAAATAGTTGGTTTACAGGTGCAACAGGTGATTAAGAAGGCAAATGGAATTTTGTCCTTCATTGCTAGAGGGATGGAGTTTAAGACTAGGGAGGTTATGCTGCAATTGTATAAGGTGTTAGTGAGGCCACACCTGGAGTATTGTGTTCAGTTTTGGTCTCCTTACTTGAGAAAGGCCGTACTGGCACTGGAGGGTGTGCAGAGGAAATTCACTAGGTTAATCCCAGAGCTGAAGGGGTTGGATTACGAGGAGAGGTTGAGGAGACTGGGACTGTACTTGTTGGAATTTAGAAGGATGAGGGTTGATCTTATAGAAACATATAAAATTATGAAGGGAATAGATAGGATAGATGCGGGCAGGTTGTTTCCACTGGCGGGTGAAAGCAGAACTAGGGGGCATAGCCTCAAAATAAGGGGAAGTAGATTTAGGACTGAGTTTAGGAGGAACGTCTTCACCCAAAGGGTTGTGAATCTATGGAATTCCTTGCCCAGTGAAGCAGTAGAGGCTCCTTCACTAAATGTTTTTAAGATAAAGATAGATAGTTTTTTGAAGAGTAAAGGGATTAAGGGTTATGGTGTTCGGGCCGGAAAGTGGAGCTGAGTCCACAAAAGATCAGCCATGATCTCATTGAATGGTGGAGCAGGCTCGAGGGGCCAGATAGCCTACTCCTGCTCCTAGTTCTTATGTTCTGACAGACACACGCTGGCACTAATACACACTCACAGGCTCAAAGAAACACTGATACACACTCGCAGACACACAGAGACACTAATACACACTCACATAAACACATACAGACACTAATACACACACACAGACCCTAATACACCCACTCACAGACACAAACTGGCACTAATACACACAGACATTAACACACACACACCAGATACTAATACACACTCTAACGATGCACAGAGACAGTAATATACACACTCACAGACACAGGTACACTCGAATGCATACACTCACACACAGCGACACTAATACACACAGTCACACACACATGCACTAATACATGCACTAACACACACACACACATAAACTAATACACACACTCACTGATACACAGAGACAACAATATGCACACTCACAGACACAGGGAGATTGTAATGCACACACACAGACACACAGAGACACTAATACACACACTCACAGACACAAGCAGACACTAATACACACACCACACAGACACTAATACACAGACACTAATACACAGACTCACAGTCAGACGCAGACATTAATACACACACTAACACAGAGAGACACTAATACACATTCACAGACACACAGATACACTAATACACCAACTCACACACAGAGAGGCACTAGTACAGAGTTCACAGACTGACAGAGACACTAATACACAAACACACACACATTAATAGAGACACTCACACACATAGCCACTAATGCACTCACACAAACAGACACTAATGCACACATTCTCACACACACTCAGACACTAATACACACACTCACACACACAGAGACACGAGTACACACACTCACTGACACATAGATACACTAATACACACTCACAGACACACATACAGACACTAATACAAACACTCACAGACACAGACAACAATACACGCACTCACAGACAGACAGACACTGGCACCAATACACACATACACACTCACACACACAGACACTAATACACACACTCACAAACTCACACTGGCACTAATACAAACACACACATACACTAACGCACAGACACAGATAGTAATACACACACAGTGATACACAGAGACAATAATATACACACTCACAGACACAGGGAGACTCTAATGCATACACTCACACTCACACACAGCGACACTAATACACACACTCACACACAGAGACACTAAGACACATTCACAGACACACACACACACTAATAGAGACACTCACACACATAGACACTAATACACTCTCACACACAGTCTAATGCACACATTCTTACACACACACCGACACTCACAGATACACTAATATACACAGAAATAAAGACACACACAGACTCTAACACACACACTCAAACGTCCCTCCACACACACACCACCCTCCACACACACTACCCCCTCGACAGACACTACCCCCCACACACACTAACCCCCTCAACCACAGACATACTAACCCCCCACAGACACTAACCCACCCCCACACACACTAACCCTCCCACACACACACTAACCCCCCACACACACACTAACCCCTCCCTCACACACACTAACCCCCACCACACACACACTAACCCCTCCCTCACACACACTAACCCCCCACACACACACACTAACCCCCACCACACACACACTAACCCCTCCCACACACACTAACCCTCCCTCACACACACTAACCGCCCTCACACACACACTAGCTACCCCACCCACACAAACACACATACTAACCCCCCACACACACATTAATCCCCACCCCTCACACACACTAGCCCCTTCACACACACTAAACCCCCCACACACTAAACCCCCCAAATAAACACACACACAAACACCCCCACACACACTATCCCCCACACACACAATAACCACCCCAACACACACTAACACCCCCACACACACTATCCCCCACACACACAATAACCACCCCAACACACACTAACCCCCCACACACACACTAACACCCCCACACACACTAACACCCCACCACACTAACCACACCCAACACACACTAACCCCCACCACACGCACTAACACACCCAACACACAATAACCACCCCAACACACACTAACCCCCACCACAAACACACTAACCCCCCACACACACTAACACACCCAACACACACTCACCACACCCAACACACAATAACCACCCCAACACACAATAACCCCCACCACACACTAAACCCCCCACACACACACTAACACCCCCAACACACACTAACCCCCCACACACACTCACTAACCCCCACCACACACTCACTAACCCCCACCACACACACTAACCCCCACCACACACACTAACCCCCACCACACACACACTAGCCCCCCACACACACACTATAAACTCCTCCCCCACACACACTAACTCACCGCCCACACACACTAACCCCCTCCACACACACTATCCGTCCCACACACATACACACACACACACACACACACACTAACCCCCCCACACACAAACACCCCCTCACACACTAACATCCCCACTACACACACACTAACCTCCGCAACAAATACATCCAATGAAAAATCTGTTTCAGTGACCTCCGTGCTGTATATAGTTAACCATTTACTGCTCAATAATCCCTGAGAGCAGGGAACAGGCAGTGTGGTCCGTGAGCCGCCAATTAAAAAGCTGTTTCAGAGACGTCTTTGCTGTATATGGTTAACCATTTACTGCTCAATAATCCCTGGGAGCAGGGGGCAGGCAGGGTGGCCTTGGGAGCCCCCAATTAAAAAGCTGTTTCAGAGACCTCTGTGCTGTATACAGTTAACCATTTATTGCTCAATAATCCCAGGGAGCAGGAAACAGGCAGTGTGGCCTCGGGAGCCCCCAATTAAAAAGTTGTTTCAGAGACCTGTGTGCTGTATATAGCTAACCATTTACTGCACAATAATCCCTGGGAGCAGGGATCAGGCAGTGTGTCCGGGAGACCCCAATTAAAATGCTGTGTCAGAGACCTCTGTGCTGTATATAGTTTGTGGTGTTGGGTGTTCTGACACACAGATGAGCCAACACGGTTGTATATGGTACAACGCTATTTTATTCAAACTTACTATGTACAGTTTTGTCTTGACACTCTGCACGTGGGGGTTCCCTGCTTGTGATGTTGTAACAGCTCTTCTCTGTTTCTTTGTCCCCAGACCTACTGAACACCAGGTGTCGTGCTCGTGCTTTTCATGTGGTTGGTGTTCTTGTCTGTGATTGGTTGTGGTGTTGTGTGCTCTGATTTGCCTGTTGGTGTGTCCATCATGATGTGTGTGTTTGAATATCATGACATCCCTCCTTTTTACAAAGATATGTGCCTACGTGGTAATAAATATGATCGTGTCGTGAGTGCATCTAAGAGTGTGTGTGTGTCGTGTGCAGCATGTGCATATGACGGAACTATGTACATGGGGCGATGTCGGGTGCATCACATGAACCAAGTTGTACCATAACATAACATAAATGCGAACGAGAGAAGAAAAAAAACTTGAACAGTTGTCCAGTCAGACGACATCTGGAACGATAAACAACAACAGGTTATCATGTAAAATTGTGCAACTTGTTAGACATATGAACGGTATTATAAGTCCAGCCTAATGGGCTTGCGACGAGTTCGGGTTGACCGTCAGGGTGGCACACCACTCATCGGCTGGATTGATGGCATTGACCTTGTTGACATCGATGACGGAAACGCGGAAGGCATCCTGGTCATCTGCATCACTTAACTGGAAGTCTTGATGCGTGGGCTGGACGGTCCTGACTTGTCTGCGAGATTGTCGAGGATGTGCCGGATCCATGGGTTGAGCCGAACGACAGTGGGCTGCGTAGTGGCCCATCTTGCCACATCTGAGGCACTGTCGGTTTTTTGCAGGACATTGCCCTTTTAAATGTAGAGCTCCACAATTGCCGCACGTCATGACGTCACGGCGTTCGTTGCGCCACTGCGCATGCGCAGTGCGATCTTGCGGTGGGCGCGCCTGCGCAGTGCGTCCCTCGTTGTGGCCGTTATTTTTGGCGCGCACCTGAGCGGGAGACCGCGAAAAGCGCGGGAAGCGGCCGCTGTCGTCCGGGCCGTGGGTCGGGAAGTAATCGACGGCCTGGATGCGTTCGACGTCGTGGGCGGCCTGGCTTGCCGATTCGACGGCTGGGGACCCCCTCCGTGCCAACTCGGACGCCTGAAATCGGGCAAAACGGCAGGTAGCATTTTCGTGGAGGACACAGGCTTCCACAGCAGACGCTAAGGTGAGGCTTTTTATTTTAAGAAGCTGCTGGCGTAGGCCACTAGAGGCAACGCCAAAAACAATCTGGTCCCTGATCATGGACTCTGTGGTGGTGCCGTAACCGCAGGACTGCGCTAGAATCCGGAGGTGCGTCAAAAAGGGTTGAAAAAGCTCCTCCTTACCTTGCAGGCGTTGCTGAAAGAGGTATCTTTCAAAACTTTCATTTACTTCAACTTTAAAGTGCTGGTCCAGTTTGAGGATGACTGTGTCATATTTGGATTGGTTTTCGCCTTCTTCGAACACCAGTGAGTTGAAGACGTCGACGGCGTGCTGACCTGCGTAGAAGAGGAGCATTGCAATCTTCGTTTCATCCGAGGCACTCTGTTTTTCGGTGGCACGGATGTACAGGTCAAATCGCTGTCTGAAGAGCTTCCAATTGGTAACTAGGTTCCCCGCGACTTGCAACGGCTGCGGTTTGTCGGTGCGGTCCATGTCCAGAATGGCAGGTTAGTAGGCAGGTATCGATCCACTCCTGTACCATGTGGTGTTGGGTGTTCTGACACACAGATGAGCCAACACGGTTGTATATGGTACAACGCTATTTTATTCAAACTTACTATGTACAGTTTTGTCTTGACACTCTGCACGTGGGGGTTCCCTGCTTGTGATGTTGTAACAGCTCTTCTCTGTTTCTTTGTCCCCAGACCTACTGAACACCAGGTGTCGTGCTCGTGCTTTTCATGTGGTTGGTGTTCTTGCCTGTGAATGGTTGTGGTGTTGTGTGCTCTGATTTGCCTGTTGGTGTGTCCATCATGATGTGTGTGTTTGAATATCATGACATAGTTAACCATTTACTGCTCAATAATCCTTGGGAGCAGGGGACAGGCAGTGTGGCCTCGGGAGCCCCCAATTAAAAAGCTGTTTCAGAGACCTGTGTGCTGTATATAGCTAACCATTTACTGCTCAATAATCCCTGAGAGCAGGGAACAGGCAGTGTGGTCCGTGAGCCGCCAATTAAAAAGCTGTTTCTGAGACGTCTTTGCCGTATATGGTTAACCATTTACTGCTCAATAATCCCTGGGAGCAGGGGACAGGCAGTGTGGCCTCGGGAGACCCCAATTAAAATGCTGTGTCAGAGACCTCTGTGCTGTATATAGTTAACCATTTAATTATCAATAATCCCTGGGAGCAGGGAACAGGAAGTGTGGCCTCAGGAGCCCTCAGTTAAAAAGGTGTTTCAGATACTCTGTGCTGCATATAGTTAAGTATTTACTGCTCAATAATCCCTGGGAGCAGGGGACAGGCAGTGTGGCCTCGGGAGCCGTCAATTAAAAAGCTGTTTCAGAGACCTCTGTTCTGTATATAGTTAACCGTTTATTTCTAAATAATCCCTGGGAGCAGGGTAGAGGCAGTGTGGCGTCGGGAGCCCCCAATTAAAAGGCTGTTTCAGAGACCTCTGTGCTGTATTTAGTTAACCATTTACTTCTCAATAATCCCTGGGAGCAGGGGAAAGGCAGTGTGGCCTCGGGAGCCCCCAATTAAAATGCTGTTTCAGAGACCTCTGTGCTGTATACAGTTAACCATTTACTGCTCAATAATCCCTGGGCGCAGGGAACAGGCAGTGTGGTCCGTGAGACCCCAATTAAAAAGCTGTTTCAGAGACCTGTGTGCTGCATATAGTTAACCAT
Source organism: Scyliorhinus torazame (assembly GCF_047496885.1). Taxonomy (NCBI): domain Eukaryota; kingdom Metazoa; phylum Chordata; class Chondrichthyes; order Carcharhiniformes; family Scyliorhinidae; genus Scyliorhinus; species Scyliorhinus torazame. The sequence continues at coordinate 58,737,498 of NC_092711.1, forward strand.
TTACTGCTCAATAATTCCTGGGAGCGGGGGACAGGCAGTGTGGCCTCGGGAGCCGCCAATTAAAAAGCTGTTTCAGAGACCTCTGTGCTGTATATAGTTAACCATTTACTGCTCAATAATCCCTGGGAGCAGGGTAGAGGCAGTGTGGCCTCGGGAGCCCCCAGTTAAAAAGGTGTTTCAGATACTCTGTGCTGTATATAGCTAACCATTTACTGCTCAATAATCCCTGGGAGCAGGGGACAGGCAGTGTGGTCCGGGAGACCCTAATTAAAAAGCTGTTTCAGAGACCTCTGTGCTGTATTTAGTTAACCATTTACTTCTCAATAATCCCTGGGAGCAGGGGAAAGGCAGTGTGGCCTCGGGAGCCCCCAATTAAAAGGCTGTTTCAGAGACCTCTGTGCTGTATACAGTTAACCATTTACTGCTCAATAATCCCTGGGAGCAGGGAACAGGCAGTGTGTTCCGTGAGCCAACAATTAAAAAGCTGTTTCAGAGACGTCTGTGCTGGATATGGTTAACGATTTACTGCTCAATAATCCCTGGGAGCGGGGGGCAGGCAGTGTGGCCTCGGGAGCCGCCAATTAAAAAGCTGTTTCAGAGACCTCTGTGCTGTATATAGTTAACCATTTACTGCTCAATAATCCCTGGGAGCAGGGTAGAGGCAGTGTGGCCTCGGGAGCCCCCAGTTAAAAAGGTGTTTCAGATACTCTGTGCTGTATATAGCTAACCATTTACGGATCAATAATCCCTGGGAGCAGGGGACAGGCAGTGTGGTCCGTGAGCCAACAATTAAAAAGCTGTTTCAGAGACGTCTGTGCTGGATATGGTTAACGATTTACTGCTCAATAATCCCTGGGAGCGGGGGGCAGGCAGGGAGGCCTCGGGAGTCCCCAATTAAAAAGCTGTTTCAGAGACCTGTGTGCTGTGTATAGCTAACCATTTACTGCTCAATAATCCCTGGGAGCCGGGGTCAGGCAGTGTGGTCCGGGAGAACCCAATTAAAATGCTGTGGCAGAGACCTCTGTGCTGTATATAGTTAACCATTTACTGCTCAATAATCCCTGGGAGCAGGGGACAGGCAGGGTGGCCTCGGGAGCCGCCAATTAAAAAGCTGTTTCAGAGACCTCTGTGCTGTATATAGTTAACCATTTACTGCTCAATAATCCCAGGGAGCAGGGGTCAGGCAGTGTGGCCTCGGGAGCCCCCAGTTAAAAAGATGTTTCAGATACTCTGTGCTGTATATAGTTAACCATTTACTGCTCAATATTCCCTGGGAGCAGGGGACAGGCAGTGTGGCCTCGGGAGCCGCCAATTAAAAAGCTGTTTCAGAGACCTCTGTGCTGTATATTGTTAACCATTTACTGCTCAAAAATCCCTGGGAGCAGGGTAGAGGCAGTGTGGCCTCGGGAGCCCCCAATTAAAAGGCTGTTTCAGAGACCTCTGTGCTATATGTATTTAACCATTTACTGCTCAATAATCCCTGGGAGCAGGTACAGGCAGTGTGGCCTCGAGAGCACCCAATTAAAAAAATGTTTCAGAGACCTCTGTGCTGTATACAGTTAACCATTTATTGCTCAATAATCCCTGGGAGCAGGGAACAGGCAGTGTGGTCCGTGAGCCCCCAATTAAAAAGCTGTTTCAGAGAACTGTGTGCTGTATATAGCTAACCATTTAATGCTCAATAATCCCTGGGACAAGGGGCCAGGCAGTGTGGTCCGGGATCCTCAATTAAAAAGCTGTTTCACAGACCTTTGTGCTGTATATAGTTAACCATTTAATTATCAATAATCCCTGGGAGCAGGGAACAGGCAGTGTGGCCTCGGGAGCCCCCAATTAAAAGCTGTTTCAGAGACCTGTGTGCTGTATATAGCTAACCATTTACTGCTCAATAATCCCTGGGACCAGGGGCCAGGCAGTGTCGTCCGTGATCCACAATTAAAAAGCTGTTTCAGAGACGTCTTTGCTGTATATGGTTAACGATTTACTGCTCAATAATCCCTGGGAGCAGGGGTCAAGCAGTGTGGCCTCGGGAGCTCCCAATTAAAAAGCTGTTTCAGAGACCTCTGTGCTGTATATAGTTAACCATTTACTGCTCAATAATCCCTGGGAGCCGGGGACAGGCAGTGTGGTCAGGGGCCCACCAGTTAAAATGCTGTGTCAGAGACCACTGCACCTGTATATAGTTAACCATTTACTGCTCAATAATTCCTGGGAGCAGGGGACAGGCAGTGTGGTCAGGGGCCCACCAGTTAAAATGCTGAGTCAGAGACCACTGCACCTGTATATAGTTAACCATTTACTTCTCAATAATCCCTGGGAGCAGGGTACAGGCAGTGTGGCCTCGGGTGCCCCCAATTAAAAAGCTGTTTCAGAGACCTCGGTGCTGTATATAGTTAACCATTTACTTCTCAATAATCCCTGGGAGCAGGGGAGGGGCAGTGTGGCCTCGGGAGCCCCCAATTAAAAGGCTGTGGCAGAGACCTCTGTGCTGTATATAGTTAACCATTTACTGCTCAATAATCCCTGGGAGCAGGGGACAGGCAGTGTGGCCTCGGGAGCCGCCAATTAAAAAGCTGTTTCAGAGACCTCTGTGCTGTATATAGTTAACCATTTACTGCTCAAAAATCCCTGGGATCAGGGTAGAGGCGGTGTGGCCTCGGGAGCCCCCAATTAAAAGGCTGTTTCAGAGACCTCTGTGCTGTATGTATTTAACCATTTACTGCTCAATAATCCCTGGGAGCAGGTACAGGCAGTGTGGCCTCGAGAGCACCCAATTAAAAAGCTGTTTCAGAGACCTCTGTGCTGTATACAGTTAACCATTTACTGCTCAATAATCCCTGGGAGCAGGGGACAGGCAGTGTGGTCCGTGAGCCCCCAATTAAAAAACTGTTTCAGAGACCTGTGTGCTGTATATAGCTAACCATTTACTGCTCAATAATCTCTGGGAGCAGGGGTCAGGCAGTGTGGTCCGGGAGACCCCAATTAAAATGCTGTGGCAGAGACCTCTGTGCTGTATATAGTTAACCATTTTCTGCTCAATAATCCCTGGGAGCAGGGGACAGGCAGTGTGGCCTCGGGAGCCGCCAATTAAAAAGCTGTTTCAGAGACCTCTGTGCTGTATATAGATAACCATTTACTGCTCAATAATCCCTGGGAGCAGGGTAGAGGCAGTGTGGCCTCGGGAGCCCCCAGTTAAAAAGGTGTTTCAGATACTCTGTGCTGTATATAGTTAACCATTTACTGCTCAATATTCCCTGGGAGCAGGGGACAGGCAGTGTGGCCTCGGGAGCCGCCAATTAAAAAGCTGTTTCAGAGACCTATGTGCTGTATATTGTTAACCATTTACTGCTCAAAAATCCCTGGGAGCAGGGTAGATGCAGTGTGGCCTCGGGAGCCCCCAATTAAAAGGCTGTTTCAGAGACCCCTGTGCTGTATGTATTTAACCATTTACTGCTCAATAATCTCTGGGAGCAGGGGTCAGGCAGTGTGGTCCGGGAGACCCCAATTAAAATGCTGTGGCAAAGACCTCTGTGCAGTATATAGTTAACCATTTACTGCTCAATAATCCCTGGGAGCAGGGTAGAGGCAGTGTGGCCTCGGGAGCCCCCAATTAAAAAGGTGTTTCAGATACTCTGTGCTGTATATAGTTAACCATTTACTGCTCAATAATCCCTGGGAGCAGGGGACAGGCAGTGAGGCCTCGGGAGCCTCCAATTAAAAAGCTGTCTCAGTGACCTCTGAGCTGTGTATATAGTTAACCATTTAGTGCTCAATAATCCCTGGGAGCAGGGGACAGGCACTGTGGCCTCTGGAGCCCCCAATTAAAAAGCTGTTTCAGTGACCTCTGTGCCGTTATATAGTTAACCATTTACTGCTCAATAATCCCTGGGAGCAGGGGACAGGCAGTGTGGCCTCGGGAGCCCCCAATTAAAATGCTGTGTCAGAGACCTCTGTGCTGTATATAGTTAACCATTTACTTCTCAATAATCCCTGGGAGCAGGGCACAGGCATTGCGGCCTTGGGAACCCCCAATCAAAAAGCTGTTTCAGAACCTCTGTGCTGTATATAGTTAACCATTTACTGCTCAAAAATCCCTGGGAGCAGGGTAGAGGCAGTGTGGCCTCGGGAGCCCCCAATTAAAAGGCTGTTTCAGAGACCCCTGTGCTGTATGTATTTAACCATTTACTGCTCAATAATCCCTGGGAGCAGGTACAGGCAGTGTGGCCTCGAGAGCACCCAATTAAAAAGCTGTTTCAGAGACCTCTGTGCTGTATACAGTTAACCATTTACTGCTCAATCATCCCTGGGAGCAGGGAACAGGCAGTGTGGTCCGTGAGCCCCCAATTAAAAAGCTGTTTCAGAGACCTGTGTGCTGTATATAGGTAACCATTTACTGCGCAATAATCTCTGGGATCAGGGGCCAGGCAGTGTGGTCCGGGAGCCCCCAATTAAAAAGCTGTTTCACAGAACTTTGTGCGGTATATAGTTAACCATTTACTGCTCAATAATCCCTGGGAGCAGGGGACATGCAGTGTGGCCTCGGGAGCCGCCAATTAAAAAGCTGTTTCAGAGACCTCTGTGCTGCATATAGTTAACCATTTACTGCTCAATAATCCCTGGGAGCAGGATAGAGGCAGTGTGGCCTCGGGAGCCCCCAATTAAAAGGCTGTTTCAGAGACCTCTGTGCTGTACGTATTTAACCATTTACTGCTCAATAATCCCTGGGAGCAGGGGACAGGCAGTGTGGCCTCGGGAGTCCCCAATTAAAAAGCTGTTTCAGAGACCTCTGCGCCTGTATATAGTTAACCATTTACTGCTCAATAATCCCTGGGAGCAGGGGACAGGCAGTGTGGTCCGGGAGCCCCAAATTTAAAAGCTGTGTCAGAGACCTTTGTATTTGTATATAGTTAACCATTTACTGCTCAATAATCCCTGGGAGCAGGGGACAGGCAGTGTGGCCTCGGGTACCCCCAATTAAAAAGCTGTTTCAGAGACCTCTGTGCAGTATATAATTAACCATTTACTGCTCAATAATCCCTGGGAGCAGGGGACAGGCAGTGAGGCCTCGGGAGCCTCCAATTAAAAAGCTGTCTCAGTGACCTCTGAGCTGTGTATATAGTTAACCATTTAGTGCTCAATAATCCCTGGGAGCAGGGGACAGGCACTGTGGCCTCTGGAGCCCCCAATTAAAAAGCTGTTTCAGTGACCTCTGTGCCGTATATAGTTAACCATTTACTGCTCAATAATCCCTGGGAGCAGGGGACAGGCAGTGTGGCCTCGGGAGCCCCCAATTAAAATGCTGTGTCAGAGACCTCTGTGCTGTATATAGTTAACCATTTACTTCTCAATAATCCCTGGGAGCAGGGCACAGGCAGTGCGGCCTTGGGAACCCGAAATCAAAAAGCTGTTTCAGAACCTCTGTGCTGTATATAGTTAACCATTTACTGCTCAATAATCCCTGGGAGCAGGGGTCAGGCAGTATGGTCCGGGAGACCCCAATTACAAAGCTGTTTCAGAGACCTCTGTGCTGTATATAGTTAACCATTTACTTCTCAATAATCCCTGGGAGCAGGGGAAAGGCAGGGTGGCCTCGGGAGCCCCCAATTAAAAAGCTGTTTCAGAGACCTCTGTGCTCTATACAGTTAACCATTTACTGCTCAATAATCGCTGGGAGCAGGGAACAGGCAGTGTGGTCCGTGAGCCACCAATTAAAAAGCTGTTTCAGAGACGTCTTTGCTGTATATGGTTAACCATTTACTGCTCAATAATCCCTGGGAGCGGGGGGCAGGCAGGGTGGCCTCGGGAGTCCCCAATTAAAAAGCTGTTTCAGAGACCTCTGTGCTGTATATAGTTAACCATTTACTGCTCAAAAATCCCTGGGATCAGGGTAGAGGCAGTGTGGCTCCGGGAGCCCCCAAATAAAAAGGTGTTTCAGAGACCTGTGTGCTGTATATAGTTAACCATTTACTGCTCAATAATCCCTGGGAGCAGGGGTCAGGCAGTGTGGTCCGGGAGAACCCAATTAAAATGCTGTGGCAGAGACCTCTGTGCTGTATATAGTTAACCATTTACTGCTCAATAATCCCTGGGAGCAGGGGACAGGCAGTGTGGCCTCGGGAGCCGCCAATTAAAAAGCTGTTTCAGAGACCTCTGTGCTGTATATAGTTAACCAATTACTGCTCAAAAATCCCTGGGATCAGGGTAGAGGCAGTGTGGCCTCGGGAGCCCCCAATTAAAAGGCTGTTTCAGAGACCTCTGTGCTGTATGTATTTAACCATTTACTGCTCAATAATCCCTGGGAGCAGGTACAGGCAGTGTGGCCTCGAGAGCACCCAATTAAAAAGCTGTTTCAGAGACCTCTGTGCTGTATACAGTTAACCATTTACTGCTCAATAATCCCTGGGAGCAGGGGACAGGCAGTGTGGTCCGTGAGCCCCCAATTAAAAAGCTGTTTCAGAGACCTGTGTGCTGTATATAGCTAACCATTTACTGCTCAATAATCTCTGGGAGCAGCGGTCAGGCAGTGTGGTCCGGGAGACCCCAATTAAAATGCTGTGGCAGAGACCTCTGTGCTGTATATAGTTAACCATTTTCTGCTCAATAATACCTGGAAGCAGGAGACAGGCAGTGTGGCCTCGGGAGCCGCCAATTAAAAAGCTGTTTCAGAGACCTCTGTGCTGTATATAGTTAACCATTTACTGCTCAATAATCCCTGGGAGCAGGGTAGAGGCAGTGTGGCCTCGGGAGCCCCCAGTTAAAAAGGTGTTTCAGATACTCTGTGCTGTATATAGTTAACCATTTACTGCTCAATATTCCCTGGGAGCAGGGGACAGGCAGTGTGGCCTCGGGAGCCGCCAATTAAAAAGCTGTTTCAGAGACCTATGTGCTGTATATTGTTAACCATTTACTGCTCAAATATCCCTGGGAGCAGGGTAGATGCAGTGTGGCCTCGGGAGCCCCCAATTAAAAGGCTGTTTCAGAGACCCCTGTGCTGTATGTATTTAACCATTTACTGCTCAATAATCTCTGGGAGCAGGGGTCAGGCAGTGTGGTCCGGGACACCCCAATTAAAATGCTGTGGCAAAGACCTCTGTGCAGTATATAGTTAACCATTTACTGCTCAATAATCCCTGGGAGCAGGGTAGAGGCAGTGTGGCCTCGGGAGCCCCCAATTAAAAAGGTGTTTCAGATACTCTGTGCTGTATATAGTTAACCATTTACTGCTCAATATTCCCTGGGAGCAGGGGACAGGCAGTGTGGCCTCGGGAGCCGCCAATTAAAACGCTGTTTCAGAGACCTCTGTGCTGTATATTGTTAACCATTTACTGCTCAAAAATCCCTGGGAGCAGGGTAGAGGCCGTGTGGCCTCGGGAGCCTCCAATTAAAAGGCTGTTTCAGAGACCCCTGTGCTGTATGTATTTAACCATTTACTGCTCAATAATCCCTGGGAGCAGGTACAGGCAGTGTGGCCTCGAGAGCACCCAATTAAAAAGCTGTTTCAGAGACCTCTGTGCTGTATACAGTTAACCATTTACTGCTCAATCATCCCTGGGAGCAGGGAACATGCAGTGTGGTCCGTGAGCTCCCAATTAAAAAGCTGTTTCAGAGACCTGTGTGCTGTATATAGCTAACCATTTACTGCTCAATAATCCCTGGGATCAGGGGCCAGGCAGTGTGGCCTCGGGAGCCGCCAATTAAAAAGCTGTTTCAGAGACCTCTGTGCTGTATATAGTTAACCATTTACTGCTCAATAATCCCTGGGAGCAGGATAGAGGCAGTGTGGCCTCGGGAGCCCCCAATTAAAAGGCTGTTTCAGAGACCTCTGTGCTGTACGTATTTAACCATTTACTGCTCAATAATCCCTGGGAGCAGGGGACAGGCAGTGTGGCCTCGGGAGTCCCCAATTAAAAAGCTGTTTCAGAGACCTCTGCGCCTGTATATAGTTAACCATTTACTGCTCAATAATCCCTGGGAGCAGGGGACAGGCAGTGTGGTCCGGGAGCCCCAAATTTAAAACCTGTGTCAGAGACCTTTGTATTTGTATATAGTTAACCATTTACTGCTCAATAATCCCAGGGAGCAGGGGACAGGCAGTGTGTCTCCGGGAGCTCCCAATTAAAAAGCTGTTTCAGAGACCTCTGTACCTGTATATAGTTAACCATTTACTGCTCAATAATCCCTGGGAGCAGGGGACAGGCAGTGTGGCTCCGGGAGCCCCCAATTAAAAAGCTGTTTCAGAGACCTCTGTACCTGTATATAGTTAACCATTTACTTCTCAATAATCCCTGGGAGCAGGGGACAGGCAGTGTGGCCTCGGGTACCCCCAATTAAAAAGCTGTTTCAGAGACCTCTGTGCTGTATATAATTAACCATTTACTACTCAATAATCCCTGGGAGCAGGGGACAGGCAGTGAGGCCTCGGGAGCACCCAATTAAAAAGCTGTCTCAGTGACCTCTGAGCTGTGTATATAGTTAACCATTTACTGCTCAATAATCCCTGGGAGCAGGGGACAGGCACTGTGGCCTCTGGAGCCCCCAATTAAAAAGCTGTTTCAGTGACCTCTGTGCCGTATATAGTTAACCATTTACTGCTCAATAATCCCTGGGAGCAGGGGACAGGCAGTGTGGCCTCGGGAGCCCCCAATTAAAATGCTGTGTCAGAGACCTCTGTGCTGTATATAGTTAACCATTTACTGCTCAATAATCCCTGGGAGCAGGGGACAGGCAGTGTGGCCTCGGGAGCCCCCAATTAAAAAGCTGTTTGAGAGACCACTCTGCTGGATATAGTTAACCATTTACTTCTCAATAATCCCTGGGAGCAGGGGACAGGCAGTGTGTCCTCGGGTGCCCCCAATTAAAAAGCTGTTTCCGAGACCTCTGTGCTGTATATAGTTAACCATTTACTTCTCAATAATCCCTGGGAGCAGGGCACAGGCAGTGCGGCCTTGGGAACCCCCAAACAAAAAGCTGTTTCAGATACTCTGTGCTGTATATAGTTAACGATTTACTGCTCAATAATCCCTGGGAGGAGCGGCCGGATTGCAGAACATCCTCTGGAGCAGCGGCAAGGAAGGGAAGCTCGAAGCAAGGTGGCGTCGGAAGGTGGCCGCTTGTTATGGGGCCCGGAGCAACAAGAGTTCCTACGGCGCTGTGTGGAAGAGCTGAAGAAGGAGCTGAAGAAGGAGGTGTTGGCCCCGATATTACAGGTGATTGAAGGGCTAAAGGAGGAGCAGAGGACCCAGGAGCTGGAGCTTCGGGTCGTGAAGGCAAAGACTGCTGAGAATGAAGATGAAATACAGGGCCTGGTGGTGAAGACAGAGACGCACGAGGCACAGCACAAAATGTGTGTGGAGAGGTTGCAAGCACTGGAGAATAATTCGAGGAGGAAGAATGTAAGAGTCCTGGGTCTTCCCGAAGGCGCAGAGGGGGCGGACGTCGGGGCATATGTAAGCACGCTGCTTCACTCGCTAATGGGATGGGAGGCCCCGACGGGCCCCTTGGAGGTAGAGGGAGCTTATCGAGTTCTGGTGCGAAGACCAAAGGCTGGAGAAATACCTCGAGCTATAGTGGTGAGGTTTCACCGCTACAACGACAGAGAGACGGTCCTAAGATGGGCCAAGAAAACTCGGGGCTGTAGGTGGGAGAATGCGGTGATCCGCGTATACCAGGATTGGACTGCGGAGGTGGCGAGAAGGAGGGCAAGTTTCAATCGGGCTAAGGCGTTGCTTCACAAAAAGGTTCAATTTGGAATGTTGCAACCGGCGAGACTGTGGGTCACATACCAAGGGAAGCACCACTACTTTGAGACGGCAGAAGAGGCGTGGACATTCATAGTGGACGAGAAGCTGGAATAGTCTGGCGAGAGAAAGAGCTTCTGGGATAAAGTGGTGGGGTGACTATGTGGGACAAGGAGGGGGAAGGGGGGGGGGTGATTTTTCAATTTGTTAATTCTTCGACCCTGCAACTTTTCTCTCTTCCCCTCGTTGGGGGGGGGGGGGGGAAGTATGAGGAACTGTGGGCGCCATGGGAAGGAAAGGGGAAGGAGAAGGGAAATGCGCCAGTAGGGGCGGGGCCGAGTGGGAAACGCGGGCTTTGTTCCCGCGCTATGGTAATTGTGGCGGGAACGGGGACGCAGGAAGGAGGGGCCGAGGACAAGGGGGGTAGCCGAGGTCAGCCAGAGTTCGCTGAATTCTGGGAGCAACATGGGGGTGCAACTACGCTAGAGGGGGATCTAGCGGAGGGGGGGGTAACTGCGTTGCTGCTGCTAAGGGGAAGGGGGAGCTGTTATGGGATGGGGTGGTCGAGGTGGGGGGGGGCACCGTCGGGGGGATATACGGGCACGTGGGAACCGGGTGAGGAGCTGGGTTAAAAAAGGGGATGGCTAGTCGACAAGGGGGTAAAGAGCCCCCCAACCCGGCTGATCACGTGGAACGTGAGAGGGCTGAACGGGCCGATTAAAAGGGCACGGGTACTCGCACACCTAAAGAAATTAAAGGCAGATGTGGTTATGTTGCAGGAGGCGCATCCGAAACTGATAGACCAGGTCAGACTACGTAAAGGATGGGTGGGACAGGTCTTTCATTCGGGTTTAGATGCGAAGAATAGGGGGGTGGCTATCTTAGTGGGGAAACGGGTACTGTTTGAGGCAAAGACCATAGTGGTGGATAGTGGGGGTAGATACGTGATGGTGAGTGGCAGATTGCAAGGGGAGGCGGTGGTTCTGGTGAACGTATGCGTCCCGAACTGGGATGATGCAAACTTTATGAGCCGTATGTTGGGACGTATCCCGGACCTGGAGGCGGGAAAGTTGGTAATGGGGGAGATTTCAATACGGTGCTTGATCCAGGGCTGGACCGATCGAGGTCCAGGACCGGAAGGAGGCCGGCAGCGGCCAGGGTGCTCAAGGACTTCATGGAGCAGATGGGAGGGGTAGACCCCTGGAGATTTAGTAGGCCTAGGAGTAAGGAGTTCTCATTTTTCTCCCATGTTCACAAGGTATACTCACGGATAGACTTTTTTGTCTTGGGAAGGGCACTGATTCCGAAGGTGACAGGGACGGAGTATACGGCCATAGCCATTTCGGACCACGCTCCACATTGGGTACACCTGGAGGTAGGAGAGGAAAAAGAACAGCACCCACTCTGGAGAATGGATATGGGCTTATTGGCGGATGAGGGGGTATGTCTAAGGGTGAGGGGGTGCATTGAAAGGTACTTAGAGCTTAACGACAACGGAGAAGTTCAGGTGGGAGTGGTCTGGGAGGCGTTGAAGGCGGTGGTCAGAGGGGAACATAAAGGGAAGCAAGAGGGTAAAGAAAGGGAGCGATTGTTGAGAGAACTTCTGAGGGTGGACAGGCAATATGCTGAGGCACCGGAGGAGGGACTGTACAGGGAAAGACAAAGGTTACATGTGGAATTTGACCTGCTGACCACGGGTAAGGCAGAGGCACAGTGGAGGAGGGCACAGGGTGTACAGTATGAGTATGGAGCGAAGGCGAGTCGGCTACTGGCCCGCCAATTGAGGAAGAGGGGAGCGGTGAGGAAGATAGGTGGGGTGAGAGATGAGGAGGGAGAGATGGAACGGGGAGCGGAGAGAGTGAACGGGGTGTTCAAGGGATTCTATGAGAAGTTATATAAGGCTCAGCCCCCAGAAGGGAAGGAGGGAATGATGTGTTTCCTGGATCAGCTGGAATTCCCGAAGGTGGAGGAGCAGGAGAGGGCGGGACTGGGAGCACAGATTGAGATGGAGGAGGTGGTAAAGGGGATTGGGAGCATGCAGGCGGGGAAGGCCCCGGGACCGGATGTGTTCCCGGTGGAATTTTATAGGAAATATATGGACCTACTGGCCCCGCTTTTGACGAGAACCTTTAATGAGGCCAGGGAAAGGGGGAAGTTGCCCCCGACTATGTCGGAGGCGACGATATCGCTCCTTTTGAAGAAGGAAAAAGACCCGCTGCAGTGTGGGTCCTACAGGCCCATTTCCCTTTTGAACGTAGATGCTAAGCTCCTGGCCAAGGTGATGGCGACGAGGATAGAGGATTGTGTCCCGGGGGTGGTCCACGAGGATCAAACTGGGTTCGTTAAGGGGAGACAGCTGAACACGAACATACGGAGGCTGCTAGGGGTGATGATGATGCCCCCACCAGAGGGGGAGGCGGAGATAGTGGTGGCGATGGACGCCGAGAAAGCATTCGACAGAGTGAAGTGGGACTGTCTGTGGGAAGTGTTGAGGAGATTTGGCTTTGGAGAAGGGTTTATTGGATGGGTACAGCTGCTCTCTAGGGCCCCGGTGGCAAGTTTGGTCACGAACAGGCAGAGACCTGACTACTTCCGTCTTTATAGAGGGACGAGGCAGGGGTGTCCCCTGTCTCCGTTACTGTTTGCATTGGCAATTGAGCCACTGGCCATAGCACTGAGGGGCTCCAGGAAGTGGAGGGGAGTGCTCAGGGGAGGAGAAGAACACCGGGTATCTTTGTATGCAGATGGCTTATTGCTGTATGTTGCGGACCCGGTGGAGGGGATGCCTGAGATAATGCAGACGCTCGGGGAGTTTGGGGAATTCTCAGGGTACAAATTATATACGGGGAAGAGTGAGTTGTTTGTGGTGCATCCGGGGGAGCAGAGCGGGGGAATAGATGCTTTACCGCTGAGGAAGGTAACAAGAGATTTCCGGTACTTAGGGATTCAGATAGCCAGGAGTTGGGGAACCTTACATAGGCTTAATCTAACACGATTGGTGGAACAGATGGAGGAGGATTTTAAGCGATGGGACATGGTGCCCCTGTCACTGGTGGGTAGTGTGCAGGCGGTTAAAATGGTAGTCCTCCCGAGATTCCTTTTTGTGTTTCAGTGCCTTCCGGTGATGGTCACGAAGGCCTTTTTCAACAAAATCGAGAAAAGTGTCATGAGTTTTGTGTGGGCTGGGAAGACCCTGAGAGTGAGGAGGGGTTTTTTGGAGCGTAGCAGGGACAGTGGGGGGCTGGCACTACCGAGCCTAAGTGAATACTACTGGGCCGCCAATATCTCAATGGTGTGTAAGTGGATGGGAGAAGGGGAGGGAGCGGCGTGGAAGAGATTGGAGATGGTGTCCTGCAAAGAAACCAGCCTACAAGCATTGGCGACGGCGCCGTTGCCGTTCTCCCCGAAGAAATACACCACAAGTCCAGTGGTGGTGGCAACACTGAAAATTTGGGGGCAGTGGAGACGGCATAGGGGAATGACGGGAGCCTCGGTGCGGTCCCCGATAAGAAATAACCATAGGTTTGTCCCGGGGAGAATAGACGGGGGATTTGGAGCATGGCAGAGAGCTGGGATTGTACAACTGAGGGATCTGTTCCTGGACGGGACGTTTGCGAGTCTGGGAGCACGGACGGAAAAATATGGGTTGCCCCAAGGGAATGAATTTCGATACATGCAACTGAGGGCTTTTGCGAAGCAACAGGGGAGGGAATTTCTGCAGCTCCCGACGCAGGAGATTCAGGATAGAGTGATCTCAGAGACATGGCTGGGGGATGGTAGGGTGTCAGTTATATACAGGGAAATGAGAGATGAGGGGGAGATAATGGTGGATGAGCTGAAGGGGAAATGGGAAGAAGAGCTGGGGGAAGAGATTGAAGAGGGGCTGTGGGCAGATGCCCTACGTAGGGTAAACTCATCGTCCTCGTGCGCCAGGCTAAGCCTGATACAATTCAAGGTTTTGCACAGGGCGCATATGACCGGAGCAAGGCTCAGTAAATTTTTCGGGGTAGAGGATAGGTGTGGGAGATGCTCGAGAAGCCCAGCGAACCACACCCACATGTTCTGGTTATGTCCGGCACTGCAGGGGTTCTGGGTGGGGGTGGCGAATGTGCTTTCGAAGGTGGTGGGGGTCCGGGTCGAGCCAAGCTGGGGGTTGGCTATATTTGGGGTTGCAGAAGAGCCGGGAGTGCAGGAGGCGAGAGAGGCTGATGTTTTGGCCTTAGCGTCCCTAGTAGCCCGGCGCAGGATACTGTTAATGTGGAAGGAAGCCAAGCCCCCGGGGGTGGAGACCTGGATAAATGACATGGCAGGGTTTATAAAGCTGGAACGGATAAAGATTGCACTAAGGGGTTCGGCTCAAGGGTTCACCAGGCGGTGGCAACCGTTCATTGACTACCTCGCAGAACGATAAAGGAAATGGGAAGGTAGCAGCAGCAACCCAGGGGGGAGGGGGGGGGGGAGGCTCGAGCGGGTCCTCAGGGGTGTTTATGTATAGATATTTGTACTTGGTTATGTATATTGGATTGTTTGATTTTATTATTTGGGAGAGTTATTATTTTTATTATGGCAGTTGCCATTTAGTATATATCATATCTACTGATTTGTTAAAAAACGGTCGCTGTTATTTACATTGTTTTGTTGCTGTAAAAAGGGAAAAACCTTTGTACTGTTTTTGGCCGGAAAATTTGAATAAGATATATATATATTTTTTAAATCCCTGGGAGCAGGGGACAGGCAGCGTGGCCTCAGGCGCCCCCAATTAAAAAGCAGTTTCAGTGACCTCTGTGCTGTATATAGTTAACCATTTACTGCTCAATAATCCCTGGGAGCAGGGTACAGGCAGTGTGGCCTCAGGCTCCCCAATTAAAAAGCAGTTTCAGTGACCTCTGTGCTGTATATAGTTAACCATTTACTTCTCAATAATCCCTGGGAGCAGGGGACAGTCAGTGTGGTCCGGGAGCCCACAATTAAAAAGCTGTTTCAGAGACGTCTGTGCTGTATATAGTTAACCATTTACTGCTCAATAATCCCTGGGAGCAGGGGACAGGCAGTGTGGCCTCGGGAGCCCCCAATTAAAAAGCAGTTTCAGAGACCTCTGTGCCTGTATATAGTTAACCATTTACTGCTCAATAATCCCTGGGAGCAGGGGACAGGCAGTGTGGCCTCGGGAGCCCCCAATTAAAAAGCAGTTTCAGAGACCTCTGTGCCTGTATAGAGTTAACCATTTACTGCTCAATAATCCCTGGGAGCAGGGAACAGGCAGCGTGGCCTCAGGCGCCCCCAATTAAAAAGCAGTTTCAGTGAAATCTGTGTTGTATATAGTTAACCATTTACTTCTCAATAATCCCTGGGAGCAGGGGACAGTCAGTGTGGCTCCGGGAGCCCCCAATTAAAAAGCTGTTTCAGAGACCTCTGTGCTTTATATAGTTAACCATTTACTGCTCAATAATCCCTGGCAGCAGGGGACAGGCAGTGTGGCCTCCGGAGCCCACAATTAAAAAGCTGTTTCAGAGACCTCTGTGCTGTATATAGTTAACCATTTACTTCTCAATAATCCCTGGGAGCAGGGGACAGGCAGTCTGGCTCCGGGAGCCCCCAATTAAAAAGCTGTTTCAGAGACCTCTGTGCTGTATATAGTTAACCATTTACTGCTCAATAATCCCTGGGAGCAGGGGACATGCAGTGTGGCCTCGGGAGCCCCCAATTAAAAAGCTGTTTCAGAGACCTCTGTGCTGTATATAGTTAACCATTTACTGCTCAATAATCCCTGGAGCAGGGGACAGGCAGTCTGGCCTCGGGAGCCCCCAATTAAAATGCTGTGTCAGAGACCTCTGTGCTGTATATAGTTAACCATTTACTGCTCAATAATCCCTGGGAGCAGGGGACAGGCAGTGTGTCCTGGGGAGCCTCCAATTAAAAAGCTGTTTCAGAGACCTCTGTGCTGTATATAGTGAACCATTTACTGCTCAATAATCCCTGGGAGCAGGGGGCAGGCAGTGTGGCCTCGGGAGCCCCCAATTAAAATGCTGTGTCAGAGACCTCTGTGCTGTATATAGTTAACCATTAACTGCTCAATAATCCCTGGGAGCAGGGTACAGGCAGTGTGGCTCCGGGAGCCCCCAATTAAAAAGCTGTTTCAGAGACCTCTGTGCTGTATATAGTTTACCATTAACTGCTCAATAATCCCTGGGAGCAGGGTACAGGCAGTGTGGCCTCAGGCGCCCCCAATTAAAAAGCTGTTTCAGTGACCTCTGTGCTGTATATAGTTAACCATTTACTGCTCAATAATCCCTGGGAGCAGGGGACAGGCAGTGTGGCTCCGGGAGCCCACAATTAAAAAGCTGTTTCAGAGACATCTGTGCCTGTATACAGTTAACCATTTACTACTCAATAATCCCTGGGATCAGGGGACAGGCAGTGTGGTCCGGGAGCCCCCAATTAAAAAGCTGTTTCAGTGACCTCTGTGCTGTATATAGTTAACCATTTTCTTCTCAATAATCCCTGGGAGCAGGGGACAGGCATTGTGTTCAGGGAGCCCCAATTAAAAAGCTGTTTCGGAGACCTCTGTGCTGTATATAGTTAACCATTTACTGCTCAATAATCCCTGGGAGCAGGGGACAGGCAGTGTGGTCAGGGAGCCCCAATTAATAAGCTGTTTCAGACACCTCTGTGTGGTGGTATGTATTAGGGGTATTGCGGTACCCTGTGATGTCGAGTGGCTATTGATGGATAGACACTGTATCCCGAGTGGATCAGCTGCCTACTGGCTCCACCCAGTAAGGCGGAGTATAAGAGCCCGGGTTCTCCCAGCAGCCGCATTCTGTAACTGTGCTGCTGGGGAACATGTCTGCGTAATAAAGCCATCGATCGACTCCTTCTCTTCTCGTCTCGTGAGTGATTGATTGTGCTGCAATTTATTACGCAGACTGAAAGGACATGGAGCTCCGACTCACTCCGGAGTGTCTGCGAATCAGCCCCCACGCGGCAGGTCAGCGGGCACTTTTAAACACTGGCTCGCGTGGTTCGAAGGATACCTCCGAACGGCCCCTGACATAGTTACAGAACCAGAAACTGCAGGTCCTGCCAGGGTGAGCCCGGAAATCTACACTCTCATAGAGGACGCGGACGATTTCCCGACGGCGATCGCCATGCTGAGAGGAATCTACGTCAGCCCCGTCAACCAGGTCTACACACGCCACCAGCTCGCGGCGAGACGGCAAATCCCCGGGGAATCGCTGGACGAATTCTACAGTGCGCTGTTAATACTGGGGAGAAACTGCAACTGCCCATCGGTTTCGGCTAACGAACACACAGAGCTGCTGGTCTGAGATGCGTTCGTGGCAGGTATGCTTTCGTCCCAAATTCGCCAGCGCTTGCTGGGAAAAGACACACTAGGCCTCAAAGAGCACGGGCCCTCGCTGCCTCGTTCGATGTGGCATCGCAGAACTCCCGTGCCTACGCCGCCGACCGCGCGGCAGCCCCCCCCCCCCCCCCCACAGGCCTGCGCTGCCAGAGCAGCAGATCACCCAGGGGGGCCCCGCTGCTACTTTTTGGGCAAGGGAAACACCCCCGAATGTGCTGCCCGGCCCGCTCGGCCCCCTGTAAAGGGTGCGGCAAATAGGGGCACTTTTTAGCAGTGTTCCAGGCCCGGGAGGTAGCCGCTATCTCCGGGGGAGAACCCCAAACTCAACCCCCCCACCCCCCAGCAATCCATGTGCGGCCAACCGGCGCCGCCACCTTGGGTCCCGGACTCCATGCGGGAGGGATGGGCGCCGCCATTTTGTGCTCCTCCGGCAACGTGCGATCCATGGGCGGTGCCACCTTGTCCACCCCCGACCGTGTGCGACCCGTGGAAGCCGCCATCTTGGCTGACGGCTAAGGACCCGGGGATGGACGGCCCCACGTGGCCTGAAGAAAACGCCCCAATGCAGCAACTACGACTGGCTTCTGTGACCCTGGGCCAGTCGCGGCCCCGAAGGCTCCAAACAGCAACAACAACAGTATTTATAAACGGGTACGAGACCTGCCTGATCAACTCTGGGAGCACGGAGAGTTTTATACATCCCGATACGGTAAGACGCTGTTTCGATCCACCCGAGTAATCAAAAAAATGTTCTGGCGGCAGGGTCCCATTCCACAGAGATCAAAAGGGTTCTGCATCGCGAACCTCACGGTGCAGGGGTGGGAGTTCAAGAACTACCGGCTTTACGTCCTTCCCCACCTCTGCGCTGCCACACTCCTGGGGTTGGATTTTCAGTGTAACCTCCAGAGTTTAACGTTTAAATTTGACGGCCCTGTACCCCCACTCACTTTCTGCGGCCTCGCGACCCTCAAGGTCGACCCACCGTCCCTGATTGCGAACCTCACCCCGGATTGCCAACCCGTCGCTACTAGGAGCAGACGGTACAGCGCCCAGGACAGGACGTTTATCCGGTCAGAGGCCCAGCGGCTGCTGAGGGAAGGCATAATCCAGGCCAGCTATAGTCCCTGGAGAGCCCAGGTGGTAGTTGTAAAGACCGGGGAGAAGCATAGGATGGTCGTAGACTATAGTCAAACCATCAATAGGTACACACAGCTGGATGCGTACCCTCTCCCCCGCATATCCGACATGGTCAATCGGATTGCACAGTACAAGGTATTTTCCACAGTAGACCTTAGGTCCGCCTACCACCAGCTCCCCATCCGCTCGAGCGACCGCAAATACACTGCTTTTGAAGCAGATGGGCGGCTCTATCACTTTTTAAGGGCTCTATTCGGAGTCACTAACAGGGTCGCGTTCTTCCAACGGGAGATGGACCGAATGGTTGACCGGGACGGTTTGCGGGCCATGTTCCCGTACCTCGACAACATCATTATCTGCGGCCACGACCAGCAGGACTACGACGCCAAACTCCGCAAATTCCTCCAGACCGCAAACGCCCTGAATCTCACATACAACAGGGAGAAACACCAGGTGTTAGATTTGGAGGTAGGTGAGCACTTTGGGGACAGTGACCATAATTCGGTGACGTTTACGTTAGTGATGGAAAGGGATAAGTATACCCCGCAGGGCAAGAGTTATAGCTGGGGGAAGCGCAATTATGATGCCATTAGACATGACTTGGGGGGTATAGGTTGGAGAAGTAGGCTGCAAGTGTTGGGCACACTGGATATGTGGAGCTTGTTCAAGGAACAGCTACTGCGTGTTCATGATAAGTATGTACCGATCAGGCAGGGAGGAAGGCATCGAGCGACGGAACCGTGGTTTACCAAAGAAGTGGAATCTCTTGTTAAGAGGAAGAACGAGGCCTATGTGAAGATGAGGTGTGAAGTTTCAGTTGGGGCGCTTGATAGTTACAAGGTAGCGAGGAAGGATCTAAAGAGAGAGCTAAGACGAGCAAGGAGGGGACATGAGAAGTATTTGGCAGGTAGGATCAAGGGATACCCAAAAGCTTTCTATAGGTATGTCAGGAATAAAGGAATGACTAGGGTAAGAGTAGGGTCAGTCAAGGACAGGAGTGGGAAGTTGTGTGTGGAATCTGAAGAGATAGGAGCGATACTAAATGAATATTTTTCGTCAGTATTCACTCAGGAAAAAGATAATGTTGTGGAGGAGAATGCTGAGACCCAGGCTATTAGAATAGATGGCATTGAGGTACGTAGGGAAGAGGTGTTGGCAATTCTGGACAGGCTGAAAATAGGTAAGTCCCCGGGGCCTGATGGGATTTATCCTAGGATTGTCTGGGAGGCCAGGGAAGAGATTGCTGAGCCTTTGGCTTTGATTTTTATGTCATCATTGGCTACAGGAATAGTGCCAGAGGACTGGAGGATAGCAAAAGTGGTCCCTTTGTTCAAGAAGGGGAGTAGAGACAACCCCGGCAACTATAGACCGGTGAGCCTCACGTCTGTTGTGGGTAAAGTCTTGGAGGGGATTATAAGAGACAAGATTTATAATCATCTAGATAGGAATAATATGATTAGGGATAGTCAGCATGGCTTTGTGAAGGGTAGGTCATGCCTAACAAACCTTATCGAGTTCTTTGAGAAGGTGACTGAACTGGTACACGAGGGTAGAGCAGTTGATGTGGATTTCAGTAAAGCGTTTGATAAGGTTCCCCACGGTAGGCTATTGCATAAAATACGGAGGCTGGGGATTGAGGGTGATTTAGAGATGTGGATCAGCAATTGGCTAGCTGAAAGAAGACAGAGGGTGGTGGTTGATGGGAAATGTTCAGAATGGAGTACAGTCACAAGTGGAGTACCACAAGGATGTGTTCTGGGGCCGTTGCTGTTTGTCATTTTTATAAATGACCTAGAGGAAGGTGCAGAAGGGTGGGTGAGTAAATTTGCAGACGACACTAAATTCGGTGGTGCTGTCGACAGTGCGGAAGGATGTTGCAGGTTACAGAGGGACATAGATAAGCTGCAGAGCTGGGCTGAGAGGTGGCAAATGGAGTTTAATGTAGAGAAGTGTGAGGTGATTCACTTTGGAAGGAATAACAGGAATGCGGAATATTTGGCTAATGGTAAAATTCTTGGAAATGTGGATGAGCAAAGGGATCTCGGTGTCCATGTACATAGATCCCTGAAAGTTGCCATCCAGGTTGATAGGGTTGTGAAGAAGGCCTGTGGAGTGTTGGCCTTTATTGGTAGAGGGATTGAGTTCCGGAGTCAGGAGGTCAAGTTGCAGCTGCACAAAACTCTGGTACGGCCGCATTTGGAGTATTGCGTACAGTTCTGGTCACCGCATTATAGGAAGGACGTGGAGGCTTTGGAGCGGGTGCAGAGGAGATTTACCAGGATGTTGCCTGGTATGGAGGGAAAATCTTATGAGGAAATGCTGATGGACTTGAGGTTGTTTTCGTTAGAGAGAAGGAGGTTAAGAGGAGACTTAATAGAGGCATACAAAATGATCAGAGGGTTAGATATGGTGGACAGTGAGAGCCTTCTCCCGCGGATGGAAATGGCTAGCACGAGGGGACATAGCCTTAAACTGAGGGGTAATAGATATAGGACAGAGGTCAGAGGTAGGTTCTTTACGCAAAGAGTGGTGAGGCCGTGGAATGCCCTACCTGCAACAGTAGTGAACTCGCCAACATTGAGGGCATTTAAAAGTTTATTGGATAAGCATATGGATGATAATGGCATAGTGTAGGTTAGATGACTTTTGTTTTTTGATTTCCCATGTCAGTGCAACATCGTGGGCCGAAGGCCTGTACTGCGCTGTATCGTTCTATGTTCTATGTTCTAAATGCGTGTTTAGCCCCGACCGTCTAGCCATCCTCGGCTACGTAGTGCGAAATGGAGTGATAGGCCCAGACCCCGAACGCATGCGCCCCTTCATGGAGATCCCCCTCCCTCACTGCTCCAAGGCCCTGAAACGCTGCCTGGGCTTTTTCTCTTATTACACCCAGTGGGTCCCCAACTACGTGGACAAAGCCCGTCCGCTAATCCAGTCCACGGTCTTTCCCCTGTCGACAGAGGCCCGCCAGGCCGTCAGCCGCATCAAAGCGGATATCGCAAAGGCCACGATGCACGCGATCGATGAGTCCCTCCCCTTCCAGGTCGAGAGCGACGCGTCCGACGTAGCTCTGGAGTCAACACTCAACAAGCGGGCAGACCCGTGGCCTTCTTCTCCAGTACCCTCCACGCTTCCGAAATCCGCCACTCCTCAGTGGAAAAGGAGGCCCAGGCCATAGTGGAAGCTGTGCGGCATTATAGACATTACCTGGCCGGTAGGAGATTCACTCTCCTCACTGACCAACGTTCGGTGGCCTTCATGTTCGATAATGCACAGCGGGGCAAGATCAAGAACGATAAGATCCTGCGGTGGAGGATCGAACTCTCCACCTTTAACTCCGAGATCTTGTATCGTCCCGGAAAGCTGAACGAGCCTTCCGATGCCCTGTCCCGCGGCACATGTGCCAACGCACAAGTGAACCGTCTCCGAACCCTCCACGAGGACCTCTGCCACCCGGGGGTCACTCGGTTCTATCACTTCGTAAAGACCCGCAACCTGCCCTACCCCATCGAGGAGGTCGGGACAGCCACCAGGAACTGCCAAATCTGCGCAGAGCGCAAACCGCACTTCTCCAGGCCAGATAAAGCACATGTGATAAAGGCTTCCCGTCCCTTTGAGCGCCTCAGTCTGGACTTCAAAGGCCCCCTCCCCTCTACCCACCGCAACACGTACTTCCTGAACGTGATTGACAAGTACTCCCTGTTACCATTAGCTATTCCCTGTCCCGAAATGACCGTGGCCACGGTCATTAGAGCCCTCGGCACCATCTTTACACTATTCGGTTTCCCCGCGGACAGACATAGCGATAGGGGCCCTCCTTCATGAGCAATGAACTGCGTCAATTCCTGCTCAGCAAGGGCATCGCCTCGAGCAGGACGACCAGTTACAACCCCCGGGGGAACGGTGAGGTAGAGAGGGAGAACGGAACGGTCTCGAAGACCGTCCTGCTGGCCCTAAGGTCCAGAGGTCTCACAGTTTCCCGCTGCAGGAAGTCCTCCCGGACGCCCGCCACTCCATCCGGTCGCTGCTGTGTACAACAACGAATCAAACAGCTCCCAAACGCCTCCTTGTCTTCCCGAGGAAGTCCTCCTCCGGAACGTCACTTCCAACCTGGCTGGCAGCCCCGGGACCCATCCTGCTCCGAAAACATGTGCGGGCGCACAAATCGGACCCGTTGGTCGAGAGGGTTCATCTCCTCAACGCGAATTCTCAATACGCCTGCGTGGCGTACCCCGACGGCCGACAGGACACGGTCTCCCTGCGGGACCTGGCACCCGCTGGAGCCCCACACAACCCCCCAACACCAGGCACCCCCTCTGGAGCTCCACCCCCCCCCACAACACCAATCACCCCTCCCTCCCACTGGCGCACCCCACAGCCGCCCCCTTCCCGGGTGGATCGGTCCTTCCCCCGGCTCCGAATAGGGATATTGGAGCGGGGAGAGGCATTGCGACGTTCCCAGAGACGACGGGGCCCGAACCAGCGCCTGCATCACCACCGGGGCTAAGCCGATCGGCGAGGACGACCAGGGCACCAATTCGACTCATCAAATCAGTATAGTAAAGCAAGAAATGTCTCTAGAAATAATTTTTTTTTGGTTGCCCAGTAAAAGCGACATTGTAAGTAGTACTAGTAGTTGATATCGGAGCATAGCCGCCGTGTTAGCGGCATCCTAGGTACCGACTCTGTAAACACCTACCACCATACGGCCCACGACCCCAACGTGTTCTTTTCCAACAAGGGGTGAATGTGGTGGTATGTATTAGGGGTATTAAGTTACCGTGTGAGGCCGAAAGGCTATTGGTGGATAGACGCTGGGACCCGATTGGATCAGCCGCCTACTGGCTCCACCCAGTAAGGCGGAGTATAAGAGCCCGGGTTCTCCCAGAAGCCACATTCTGTAACTGTGCTGCTGGGGAACAAGTCTGCGTAATAAAGCCATCGATCGGCTCCTTCTCAGCTCGTCTCGTGAGTGATTGATTGTGCTACACCCTGTGACTGTATACAGTTAACCATTTACTGCTCAATAATCCCTGGGAGCAGGGGTCAGGCAGTGTGGCTCTGGGAGCCCCCAATTAAAAAGCTGTTTCAGAGACCTCTGTGCTGTATATAGTTAACCATTTACTGTTTCTCAATATTCCCCTTCGTGTGATACAAGGAGCCCCTGCAGTGTTGCCTCAAACCCCCGCAGTGTAATGGTCACCATTACTGAGACGGGTTTTTAAATTCCGGGTACAGAAACGGACAATGGAACTGTGACGTTAACAGCCACTTACAGGCCCATCCACAGCCTGGTGTCAGGCTCCATGCCGTGCTGAAGGAGGCGACACCGTTCTGTAACCAACTCCTTGTTATATCAGATTTGACAGGCCCATCCACAGCCGGGTGTCAGGCTCCATGCCGTGCTGAAGGAGGCGACACCGTTCTCTAACCAGCACCTTGTTGTATCAGATTTGACAGGACCATCCACAGCCTGGTGTCAGGCTCCAGGCCGTGCTGAAGGAGGCGACACCGTTCTGTAAACAGCTCCTTGTTGTATCACATTTGACAGGACCATCCACAGCCTGGTGTCAGGCTCCAGACCGTGCTGAAGGAGGCGACACGGTTCTGTTACCAGCTCCTTGTTATATCAGATTTGACAGGACCATCCACAGCCTGGTGTCAGGCTCCAGGCCGTGCTGAAGGAGGCGACACCGTTCTCTAACCAGCACCTTGTTGTATCAGATTTGACAGGACCATCCACAGCCTGGTGTCAGGCTCCAGGCCGTGCTGAAGGAGGCGACACCGTTCTGTAAACAGCTCCTTGTTGTATCACATTTGACAGGACCATCCACAGCCTGGTGTCAGGCTCCAGACCGTGCTGAAGGAGGCGACACCGTTCTGTAACCAGCTCATTGTTATATCAGATTTGACAGGACCATCCACAGCCTGGTGTCAGGCTCCAGGCCGTGCTGAAGGAGGCGACACCGTTCTGTAACCAGCTGCTTGTTGTATCAGATTAGACAGGACCATCCACAGCCTGGTGTCAGGCTCCAGGCCGTGCTGAAGGAGGCGACACCGTTCTGTAACCAGCTCCTTGTTATATCAGATTTGACAGGACCATCCACAGCCTGGTGTCAGGCTCCAGACCGTGCTGAAGGAGGCGACACCGTTCTGTTACCAGCTCCTTGTTATATCAGATTTGACAGGACCATCCACAGCCTGGTGTCAGGCTCCAGGCCGTGCTGAAGGAGGTGACACCGTTCTGTAACCAGCACCTTGTTATATCAGATTTGACAGGACCATCCACAGCCTGGTGTCACGCTCCAGGCCGTGCTGAAGGAGGTGACACCGTTCTGTAACCAGCACCTTGTTATATCAGATTTGACAGGACCATTCACAGCCTGGTGTCAGGCTCCAGGCCGTGCTGAAGGAGGCGACAACGTTCTGTAACCAGCTCCTTGTTATATCAGATTTGACAGGACCATCCACAGCCTGGTGTCAGGCTCCAGGCTGTGCTGGAGGAGGCGACACCGTTCTGTAACCAGCTCCTTGTTATATCAGATTTGACAGGACCATCCACAGCCCGGTGTCAGGCTCCAGGCCGCGCTGAAGGAGGCGACACCGTTCTGTAACCAGCTCCTTGTTATATCAGTTTGACAGGACCATCCACAGCCGGGTGTCAGGCTCCAGGCCGTGCTGAAGGAGGCGACACCGTTCTGTACCCAGCACCTTGTTATATCAGATTTGACAGGCCCTTCCACAGCCTGGTGTCAGGCTCCAGGCCGTGCTGAAGGAGGCGACACCGTTCTGTAACCAGCTCCTTGTTATTTCAGATTTGACAGGACCATCCACAGCCAGGTGTCAGGCTCCAGGCCGTGCTGAAGGAAGCGACACCGTTCTGTAACCAGCTCCTTGTTATACCAGATTTGACAGGACCATCCACAGCCTGGTGTCAGGCTCCAGGCCGTGCTGAAGGAGGCGACACCGTTCTGTAACCAGCACCTTGTTATATCAGATTTGACAGGATCATCCACAGCCTGGTGTCAGGCTCCAGGCCGTGCTGAAGGAGGCGACACCGTTCTGTAACCAGCTACTTGTTATATCAGATTTGACAGGACCATCCACAGCCTGGTGTCAGGCTCCAGGCCGTGCTGAAGGAGGTGACACCGTTCTGTAACCAGCTCCTTGTTATATCAGATTTGACAGGACCATCCACAGCCTGGTGTCAGGCTCCAGGCCGTGCTGAAGGAGGCGACACCGTTCTGTAACCAGCTCCTTGTTATTTCAGATTTGACAGGACCATCCACAGCCTGGTGTCAGGCTCCAGGCCGTGCTGAAGGAAGCGACACCGTTCTGTAACCAGCTCCTTGTTATACCAGATTTGACAGGACCATCCACAGCCTGGTGTCAGGCTCCAGGCCGTGCTGAAGGAGGCGACACCGTTCTGTAACCAGCACATGGTTATATCAGATTTGACAGGACCATCCACAGCCTGGTGTCAGGCTCCAGGCCGTGCTGAAGGAGGCGACACCGTTCTATAACCAGCTCCTTTTTATATCAGATTTGACAGGACCATCCACAGCCTGGTATCAGGCTCCAGGCCGTGCTGAAGGAGGCGACACCGTTCTGTAACCAGCTCCTTGTTATATCAGATTTGACAGGACCATCCACATCCTGGTGTCAGGCTCCAGGCCGTGCTGAAGGAGGCGACACCGTTCTGTAACCAGCTCCTTGTTATATCAGAAACCCGTCCTCAGCATCTCCACTCACCCTCAATAACACAACCTGCAGACACCCATCCTCAGCATCTTCACTCAACTCCCAATAGCACAACCTGCAGAAACCCATCCTCAGCATCTCCACTCACCTCCCAATAGCACAACCTGCAGAAACCCATTCTTAGCAACTCCACTCACCTCCCAATAACACAACCTGCAGAAACCCATCCTCAGCATCTCCACTCACCTCCCAACAGCACAACCTGCAGAAACCCATCCTTAGCAACTCCACTCACCTCCCAATAGCACAACCTGCAGAAACCCATCCTCAGCATCTCCACTCACCTCCCAATAACACAACCTGCAGAAACCCATCCTCAGCATCTCCACTAACCTCCCAATAACACAACCTGCAGAAACCCATCCTCAGCATCTCCACTCACCTCCCAATAACACAACCTGCAGAAACCCATCCTCAGCATCTTCACTCACCTCCCAATAAGACCACCTGCAGAAACCCTTCCTCAGCATCTTCACTCATCTCCCAATAACACAACCTCCAGAAACACATCCTCAACAACTCCACTCACCTTCCAATAACACAATCTGCAGGAACCCATCCTCAGCATCTCCACTCACCTTCCAATAACACAACCTGCAGAAACCAATCCTCAGCGTCTTCACTCACCTTCCAATAACACAACCTGCAGAAACCAATCCTCAGCGTCTTCACTCACCTTCCAATAACACAACCTGCAGAAACCCATCCTCAGCATCTTCACTCACCTCCCAATATCACAACCTGCAGAAACCCATCCTCAGCATCTCCACTCACCGTCCAATAACACAACCTGCAGAAACCCATCCTCAGCGTCTTCACTCACCTCCCAATAACACAACCTGCAGAAACCCATACTCAGCATCTCCACTCACCCCCCAATAACACAACCTGCAGAAACCCATCCTCAGCATCTCCACTCACCTCCCAATAACACAACCTGCAGAAACCCATCCTCAGCATCTCCACTCACCTCCCAATAACACAACCTGCAGAAACCCATCCTCAGCATCTTCACTCATCTCCCAATAACACAACCTGCAGAAACAAATCCTCAGCATCTCCACTCACCTCCCAATAACACAACCTGCAGAAACCCATCCCCAGCATCGTCACTCACCTCCCAATAACACAACCTGCAGAAACCCATCCTCAGCATCTCCACTCACCTCCCAATGACACAACCTGCAGAAACACATCCTCAGCATCTCCACTCACCTCCCAATAACACAACCTGCAGAAACCCATACTCAGCATCTCCACTCACCTCCCAATAACACAACCTGCAGAAACACATCCTCAGCATCTCCACTCACCTTCCAGTAACACAACCTGTAGAAATCCATCCTCAGCATCTCCACTCACCGTCCAATAACACAACCTGCAGAAAATCATCCTCAACATCTCCACTCACCTCCCAATAACACAACCTGCAGAAACCCATCCTCAGCATCTCCACT
This sequence comes from Scyliorhinus torazame, assembly GCF_047496885.1. Classification (NCBI taxonomy): domain Eukaryota; kingdom Metazoa; phylum Chordata; class Chondrichthyes; order Carcharhiniformes; family Scyliorhinidae; genus Scyliorhinus; species Scyliorhinus torazame. The sequence goes on from NC_092711.1 coordinate 58,764,953, forward strand.
CACCTCCCAATAACACAACCTGCAGAAACCCATCCTCAGCATCGTCACTCACCTCCCAATAACACAAACTGTAGAAACCCATCCTCAGCATCTCCACTAACCTTCCAATAACACAACCAGAGGGTGGCGGTTGATGGGAAATGTTCAGAATGGAGTTCAGTCACAAGTGGAGTACCACAAGGATTTGTTCTGGGGCCGTTGCTGTTTGTCATCTTTATGAATGACCTAGAGGAAGGCGCAGAAGGGTGGGTGAGTAAATTTGCAGTCGATACTAAAGTCGGTGGTGTTGTCGATAGTGTGGAAGGATGTAGCAGGTTACAGAGGGATACAGATAAGCTGCAGAGCTGGGCTGAGAGGTGGCAAATGGAGTTTACTGTAGAGAAGTGTGAGGTGATTCACTTCGGAAGGAATAACAGGAATGTGGAATATTTGGCTAATGGTAAAGTTCTTGAAAGTGTGGATGAGCAGAGGGATCTTGGTGTCCATGTACATAGATCCCTGAAAGTTGCCACCCAGGTTGATAGGGTTGTGAAGAAGGCCTATGGAGTGTTGGCCTTTATTGGTAGAGGGATTGAGCTCCAGAGTCAGGAGGTCATGTTGCAGCTGTACAGAACTCTTGCTCGGCCGCATATGGAGTATTGCGTACAGTTCTGGTCACCGCATTATAGGAAGGACGTGGAGGCTTTGGAGCGGGTGCAGAGGAGATTTACCAGGATGTTGCCTGGTATGGAGGGAAAATCTTATGAGGAAAGGCTGATGGACTTGAGGTTGTTTTCGTTGGAGTGAAGAAGGTTGAGAGGAGACTTAATAGAGGCATACAAAATGATCAGGGGGTTGGATAGGGTCGACAGTGAGAGCCTTCTCCCGCGGATGGAAATGGCTGGCACGAGGGGACATAACTTTAAACTGAGGGGTAATAGATATAGGCAGAGGTCAGAGGTAGGTTCTTTACGCAAAGAGTAGTGAGGCCGTGGAATGCCCTACCTGCTACAGTAGTGAACTTGCCAACATTGAGGGCATTTAAAAGTTTATTGGATAAACATATGGATGATAATGGCACAGTGTAGGTTAGATGGCTTTTGTTTCGGTGCAACATCGTGGGCCGAAGGGCCGGTACTGCGCTGTATTGTTCTATGTTCTATGTTCTGTAAACCCATCCTCAGCATCTCCACTCACCTTCCAATAACACAACCTGCAGAAACCCATCCTCAGCATCTCCACTAATCTTCCAATAACACAACCTGCAGAAACCCATCCTCAGCGTCTCCACTCACCTTCCAATAACACAACCTGCAGAAAGCTATCCTCAGCATCTCCACTCACCTTCGAATAACACAACCTGCAGAAACCCATCCTCAGCATCTCCATCTCCTTCCAATAACAACCTGCAGAAACCCATCCTCAGCATCTCCACACACCTCCCAATAACACAAACTGCAGTAACCCATCCTCAGCATCTACACTCACCTCCCAATAACACAACCTGCAGAAACCCATCCTCAGCATCTCCACTCACCTCCTAATAACACAACCTGCAGAAACCCATCCTCAGCATCTTCACTCACCTCCCAATAACACAACCTGCAAAAACCCATCCTCAGCATCTCCACTCACCTCCCAGTAACACAACCTGCAGAAACCCATCCTCAGCATCTCCACTCACCTCCCAATAACACAACCTGCAGAAAATCATTCTCAGCATCTTCCCTAACCTCCCAATAACACAACCTGCAGAACCCCATTCTCAGCATTTCCACTCATCTCCCAATAACACAACCTGCAGAAACCCATCCTCAGCATCTTCCCTAACCTCGCAATAACACAACCTGCACAAAATCATTCTCAGCATCTTCCCTAACCTCCCAATAACACAACCTGCAGATACCCATCCTAAGCATCTCCACTCACCTCCCAATAACACAACCTGCAGAAACCCATCCTCAGCATCTCCACTCACCTCCCAATAACACAACCTGCAGAAACCCATCCTCAGCATCTTCACAAATCTTCCAAGAACACAACCTGCAGAACCCCATCCTCAGCATCTTCACAAATCTTCCAATAACACAACCTGCAGAACCCCATCCTCAGCATCTTCACTCACCTTCCAATAACACAACCTGCAGAAACCAATTCTCAGCATCTCCACTCACCTCCCAATAACACAACCTTCAGAAACCCATCCTCAGCATCTTCACTCACCTCCCAATAACACAACCTGCAGAAAACTATCCTCAGCACCTTCACGAACCTCCCAATAACACAACCTGCAGAAACCCATCCTCAGCATCTCCACTCACCTCCCAATAACACAACCTGCAGAAACCCATCCTCAGCATCTTCACTAACCTCCCAATAATACAACCTGCAGAAAACCATCCTCAGCATCTTCACTCACATTCCAATCACACAACCTGCAGATACCCATCCTCAGCATTTCCACTCATCTCCCAATAACACAACCTGCAGAAACCCATCCTCAGCATCTTCCCTAACCTCGCAATAACACAACCTGCAGAAACCCATCCTCAGAATCTCCACTCACCTCCCAATAACACAACCTGCAGATACCCATTCTCAGCATTTCCACTCATCTCCCAATAACACAACCTGCAGAAACCCATCCTCAGCATCTTCCCTAACCTCGCAATAACACAACCTGCAGAAACCCATCCTCAGCATCTCCACTCACCTCCCAATAACACAACCTGCAGAAACCCATCCTCAGCATCTTCACAAATCTTCCAATAACACAATCTGCAGAAACCCATCCTCAGCATCTTCACAAATCTTCCAAGAACACAACCTGCAGAACCCCATCCTCAGCATCTTCACTCACCTCCCAATAACACAACCTGCAGAAACCCATCCTCAGCATCTTCACTCACCTCCCAATAACACAACCTGAAGAAACCCATCCTCAGCATCTCCACGCACCTCCTAATAACACAACCTGCAGATACCCATTCTCAGCATTTCCACTCATCTCCCAATAACACAACCTGCAGAAACCCATCCTCAGCATCTTCCCTAACCTCGCAATAACACAACCTGCATAAACCCATCCTCAGCATCTCCACTCACCTCCCAATAACACAACCTGCAGAAACCCATCCTCAGCATCTTCACAAATCTTCCAATAACACAACCTGCAGAAACCCATCCTCAGCTTCTTCACAAATCTTCCAAGAACACAACCTGCAGAAACCCGTCCTCAGCATCTTCACAAATCTTCCAATAACACAACCTGCATAAACCCATCCTCAGCATCTTCACTCACCTCCCAATAACACAACCTGCAGAACCCCATCCTCAGCATCTTCACTCACCTTCCAATAACACAACCTGCAGAAACCCATCCTCGGCATCTTCCCTAACCTTCCAATAACACAACCTGCAGAAACCCATCCTCAGCATCTCCACTCACCTCCCAATAAAACAACCTGCAGAAAACCATCCTCAGCATCTTCACTCACATTCCAATCACACAACCTGCAGATACCCATTCTCAGCATTTCCACTCATCTCCCAATAACACAACCTGCAGAAACCCATCCTCAGCATCTTCCCTAACCTCGCAATAACACAACCTGCAGAAACCCATCCTGAGCATCTCCAATCACCTCCCAATAACACAACCTGCAGATACCCTTTCTCAGCATTTCCACTCATCTCCAAATAACACAACCTGCAGAAACCCATCCTCAGCATCTTCCCTAACCTCGCAATAACACAACCTGCAGAAACCCATCCTCAGCATCTCCACTCACCTCCCAATAACACAACCTGCAGAAACCCATCCTCAGCATCTTCACAACTCTTCCAATAACACAATCTGCAGAAACCCATCCTCAGCATCTTCACAAATCTTCCAAGAACACAACCTGCAGAACCCCATCCTCAGCATCTTCACTCACCTCCCAATAACACAGCCTGCAGAAACCCATCCTCAGCATCTTCACTCACCTCCCAATAACACAACCTGCAGAAACCCATCCTCAGCATCTCCACTCACCTCCCAATAACACAACCTGCAGATACCCATTCTCAGCATTTCCACTCATCTTCCAATAACACAACCTGCAGAAACCCATCCTCTGCATTTCCACTCATCTCCCAATAACACAACCTGCAGAAACCCATCCTCAGCATCTTCCCTAACCTCGCAATAACACAACCTGCAGAAACCCACCCTCAGCATCTCCACTCACCTCCCAATAACACAACCTGCAGAAACCCATCCTCAGCATCTCCACTCACCTCCCAATAACAGAACCTGCAGAAACCCATCCTCAGCATCTTCACAAATCTTCCAATAACACAATCTGCAGAAACCCATCCTCAGCATCTTCACAAATCTTCCAAGAACACAACCAGCAGAACCCCATCCTCAGCATCTTCACTCACCTCCCAATAACACAACCTGCAGAAACCCATCCTCAGCATCTTCACTCACCTCCCAATAACCCAACCTGCAGAAACCCATCCTCAGCATCTCCACTCACCTCCCAATAACACAACCTGCAGATACCCATTCTCAGCATTTCCACTCATCTCCCAATAACACAACCTGCAGAAACCCATCCTCAGCATCTTCCCTAACCTCGCAATAACACAACCTGCAGAAACCCATCCTCAGCATCTCCACTCACCTCCCAATAACACAACCTGCAGAAACCCATCCTCAGCATCTTCACAAATCTTCCAATAACACAACCTGCAGTAACCCATCCTCAGCATCTTCACAAATCTTCCAAGAACACAACCTGCAGTACCCCTTCCTCAGCATCTTCACTCACCTCCCAATAACACAACCTGCAGAACCCCATCCTCAGCATCTTCACTCACCTTCCAATAACACAACCTGCAGAAACCCATCCTCGGCATCTTCACTCACCTCCCAATAACACAACCTGCAGAAAACCATCCTCAGCATCTCCACTGTCCTTCCAATATCTCAATCTGCAGAAACCGATCCTCAGCATCTCCACTCACCTCCGAATAACACAACCTGCAGAAACCCATCCTCGGCATCTTCCCTAACCTTCCAATAACACAACCTGCAGAAACCCATCCTCAGCATCTCCACTCACCTCCCAATAAAACAACCTGCAGAAAACCATCCTCAGCATCTTCACTCACATTCCAATCACACAACCTGCAGATACCAATTCTCAGCATTTCCACTCATCTCCCAATAACACAACCTGCAGAAACCCATCCTCAGCATCTTCCCTAACTTCGCAATAACACAACCTGCAGAAACCCATCCTCAGCTTCTTCACAAATCTTCCAAGAACACAACCTGCAGAACCCCATCCTCAGCATCTCCACTCACCTCCCAATAACACAACCTGCAGAAACCCATCCTCAGCATCTTCACAAATCTTCCAATAACACAATCTGCAGAAACCCATCCTCAGCATCTTCACAAATCTTCCAAGAACACAACCTGCAGAACCCCATCCTCAGCATCTTCACTCACCTCCCAATAACACAACCTGCAGAAACCCATCCTCAGCATCTCCACTCACCTCCCAATAACACAACCTGCAGAAACCCATCCTCAGCATCTTCACAAATCTTCCAAGAACACAACCTGCAGAACCCCATCCTCAGCATCTTCACAAATCTTCCAATAACACAACCTGCAGAACCCCATCCTCAGCATCTTCACTCACCTTCCAATAACACAACCTGCAGAAACCAATTCTCAGCATCTCCACTAACCTCCCAATAACACAACCTGCAGAAACCAATTCTCAGCATCTTCACTCACCTTCCAATAACACAACCTGCAGAAACCCATCCTCAGCATCTTCACTCACCTCCCAATAACACAAACTGCAGAAAACTATCCTCAGCACCTTCACGAACCTCCCAATAACACAACCTGCAGAAACCCATCCTCAGCATCTCCACTCACCTCCCAATAACACAACCTGCAGAAACCCATCCTCAGCATCTTCCCTAACCTCCCAATAATACAACCTGCAGAAACCCATCCTCAGCATCTTCACTCACCTCCCAATAAAACAACCTGCAGAAAACCATCCTCAGCATCTTCACTCACATTCCAATCACACAACCTGCAGATACCCATTCTCAGCATTTCCACTCATCTCCCAATAACACAACCTGCAGAAACCCATCCTCAGCATCTTCCCTAACCTCGCAATAACACAACCTGCAGAAACCCATCCTCAGCATCTCCACTCACCTCCCAATAACACAACCTGCAGATACCCATTCTCAGCATTTCCACTCATCTCCCAATAACACAACCTGCAGAAACCCATCCTCAGCATCTTCCCTAACCTCGCAATAACACAACCTGCAGAAACCCATCCTCAGCATCTCCACTCACCTCCCAATAACACAACCTGCAGAAACCCATCCTCAGCATCTTCACAAATCTTCCAATAACACAATCTGCAGAAACCCATCCTCAGCATCTTCACAAATCTTCCATGAACACAACCTGCAGAACCCCATCCTCAGCATCTTCACTCACCTCCCAATAACACAACCTGCAGAAACCCATCCTCAGCATCTTCACTCACCTCCCAATAACACAACCTGCAGAAACCCATCCTCAGCATCTCCACGCACCTCCTAATAACACAACCTGCAGATACCCATTCTCAGCATTTCCACTCATCTCCCAATAACACAACCTGCAGAAACCCATCCTCAGCATCTTCCCTAACCTCGCAATAACACAACCTGCATAAACCCATCCTCAGCATCTCCACTCACCTCCCAATAACACAACCTGCAGAAACCCATCCTCAGCATCTTCACAAATCTTCCAATAACACAACCTGCAGAAACCCATCCTCAGCATCTTCACAAATCTTCTAAGAACACAACCTGCAGAACCCCATCCTCAGCATCTTCACTCACCTCCCAATAACACAACCTGCAGAACCCCATCCTCAGCATCTTCACTCACCTTCCAATAACACAACCTGCAGAAACCCATCCTCGGCATCTTCCCTCACCTTCCAATAACACAACCTGCAGAAACCCATCCTCAGCATCTCCACTCACCTCCCAATAAAACAACCTGCAGGAAACTATCCTCAGCATCTTCACTCACATTCCAATCACACAACCTGCAGATACCCATTCTCAGCATTTCCACTCATCTCCCAATAACACAACCTGCAGAAACCCATCCTCAGCATCTTCCCTAACCTCGCAATAACACAACCTGCAGAAACCCATCCTCAGCATCTCCACTCACCTCCCAATATCACAACCTGCAGAAACCCATCCTCAGCATCTTCACAAATCTTCCAATAACACAATCTGCAGAAACCCATCCTCAGCATCTTCACAAATCTTCCAAGAACACAACCTGCAGAACCCCATCCTCAGCATCTTCACTCACCTCCCAATAACACAGCCTGCAGAAACCCATCCTCAGCATCTTCACTCACCTCCCAATAACACAACCTGCAGAAACCCATCCTCAGCATCTCCACTCACCTCCCAATAACACAACCTGCAGATACCCATTCTCAGCATTTCCACTCATCTTCCAATAACACAACCTGCAGAAACCCATCCTCAGCATTTCCACTCATCTCCCAATAACACAACCTGCAGAAACCCATCCTCAGCATCTTCCCTAACCTCGCAATAACACAACCTGCAGAAACCCATCCTCAGCATCTCCACTCACCTCCCAATAACACAACCTGCAGAAACCCATCCTCAGCATCTCCACTCACCTCCCAATAACAGAACCTGCAGAAACCCATCCTCCTCATCTTCACAAATCTTCCAATAACACAATCTGCAGAAACCCATCCTCAGCATCTTCACAAATCTTCCAAGAACACAACCAGCAGAACCCCATCCTCAGCATCTTCACTCACCTCCCAATAACACAACCTGCAGAAACCCATCCTCAGCATCTTCACTCACCTCCCAATAACACAACCTGCAGAAACCCATCCTCAGCATCTCCACTCACCTCCCAATAACACAAGCTGCAGATACCCATTCTCAGCATTTCCACTCATCTCCCAATAACACAACCTGCAGAAACCCATCCTCAGCATCTTCCCGAACCTCGCAATAACACAACCTGCAGAAACCCATCCTCAGCATCTCCACTCATCTCCCAATAACACAACCTGCAGAAACCCATCCTCAGCATCTTCACAAATCTTCCAATAACACAACCTGCAGAAACCCATCCTCAGCATCTTCACAAATCTTCCAAGAACACAACCTGCAGTACCCCTTCCTCAGCATCTTCACTCACCTCCCAATAACACAACCTGCAGAACCCCATCCTCAGCATCTTCACTCACCTTCCAATAACACAACATGCAGAAACCCATCCTCGGCATCTTCACTCACCTCCCAATAACACAACCTGCAGAAAACCATCCTCAGCATCTCCACTGTCCTTCCAATAACTCAATCTGCAGAAACCGATCCTCAGCATCTCCACTCACCTCCGAATAACACAACCTGCAGAAACCCATCATCGGCATCTTCCCTAACCTTCCAATAACACAACCTGCAGAAACCCATCCTCAGCATCTCCACTCACCTCCCAATAAAACAACCTGCAGAAAACCATCCTCAGCATCTTCACTCACATTCCAATCACACAACCTGCAGATACCAATTCTCAGCATTTCCACTCATCTCCCAATAACACAACCTGCAGAAACCCATCCTCAGCATCTTCCCTAACCTCGCAATAACACAACCTGCAGAAACCCATCCTCAGCATCTCCACTCACCTCCCAATAACACAACCTGCAGAAACCCATCCTCAGCATCTTCACAAATCTTCCAATAACACAATCTGCAGAAACCCATCCTCAGCATCTTCACAAATCTTCCAAGAACACAACCTGCAGAACCCCATCCTCAGCATCTTCACTCACCTCCCAATAACACAACCTGCAGAAACCCATCCTCAGCATCTTCCCTAACCTCGCAATAAAACAACCTGCAGAAACCCATCCTCAGCATCTCCACTCACCTCCCAATAACACAACCTGCAGAAACCCATCCTCAGCATCTTCACAAATCTTCCAAGAAGACAACCTGCAGAACCCCATCCTCAGCATCTTCACTCACCTCCCAATAACACAACCTGCAGAAACCCATCCTCAGCATCTTCACTCACCTTCCAATAACACAACCTGCAGAAACCCATCCTCGGCATCTTCACTCACCTCCCAATAACACAACCTGCAGAAAACCATCCTCAGCATCTCCACTGTCCTTCCAATAACTCAATCTGCAGAAACCGATCCTCAGCATCTCCACTCACCTCCCAATAACACAACCTGCAGAAACCCATCCTCGGCATCTTCCCTAACCTTCCAATAACACAACCTGCAGAAACCCATCCTCAGCATCTCCACTCACCTCCCAATAACACAACCTGCAGAAACCCATCCTCAGCATCTTCACAAATCTTCCAATAACACAATCTGCAGAAACCCATCCTCAGCATCTTCACAAATCTTCCAAGAACACAACCTGCAGAACCCCATCCTCAGCATCTTCACTCACCTCCCAATAACACAACCTGCAGAAACCCATCCTCAGCATCTTCACTCACCTCCCAATAACACAACCTGCAGAAACCCATCCTCAGCATCTCCACGCACCTCCTAATAACACAACCTGCAGATACCCATTCTCAGGATTTCCACTCATCTCCCAATAACACAACCTGCAGAAACCCATCCTCAGCATCTTCCCTAACCTCGCAATAACACAACCTGCATAAACCCATCCTCAGCATCTCCACTCACCTCCCAATAACACAACCTGCAGAAACCCATCCTCAGCATCTTCACAAACCTTCCAATAACACAACCTGCAGAAACCCATCCTCAGCATCTTCACAAATCTTCCAAGAACACAACCTGCAGAACCCCATCCTCAGCATCTTCACTCACCTCCCAATAACACAACCTGCAGAACCCCATCCTCAGCATCTTCACTCACCTTCCAATAACACAACCTGCAGAAACCCATCCTCGGCATCTTCCCTAACCTTCCAATAACACAACCTGCAGAAACCCATCCTCAGCATCTCCACTCACCTCCCAATAAAACAACCTGCAGAAAACCATCCTCAGCATCTTCACTCACATTCCAATCACACAACCTGCAGATACCCATTCTCAGCATTTCCACTCATCTCCCAATAACACAACCTGCAGAAACCCATCCTCAGCATCTTCCTTAACCTCGCAATAACACAACCTGCAGAAACCCATCCTCAGCATCTCCAATCACCTCCCAATAACACAACCTGCAGATACCCATTCTCAGCATTTCCACTCATCTCCCAATAACACAACCTGCAGAAACCCATCCTCAGCATCTTCCCTAACCTCGCAATAACACAACCTGCAGAAACCCATCCTCAGCATCTCCACTAACCTCCAAATAACACAACCTGCAGAAACCCATCCTCAGCATCTTCACAAATCTTCCAATAACACAATCTGCAGAAACCCATCCTCAGCATCTTCACAAATCTTCCAAGAACACAACCTGCAGAACCCCATCCTGGGCATCTTCAATCACCTCCCAATAACACAGCCTGCAGAAACCCATCCTCAGCATCTTCACTCACCTCCCAATAACACAACCTGCAGATACCCATTCTCAGCATTTCCACTCATCTTCCAATAACACAACCTGCAGATACCCATTCTCAGCATTTCCACTCATCTTCCAATAACACAACCTGCAGAAACCCATCCTCAGCATTTCCACTCATCTCCCAATAACACAACCTGCAGAAACCCATCCTCAGCATCTCCACTCACCTCCCAATAACAGAACCTGCAGAAACCCATCCTCAGCATCTTCACTCACCTTCCAATAACACAACCTGCAGAAACCCATCCTCAGCATCTCCACTCACCTCCCAATAACACAACCTGCAGATACCCATTCTCAGCATTTCCACTCATCTTCCAATAACACAACCTGCAGAAACCCATCCTCAGCATTTCCACTCATCTCCCAATAACACAACCTGCAGAAACCCATCCTCAGCATCTCCACTCACCTCCCAATAACAGAACCTGCAGAAACCCATCCTCAGCATTTCCACTCATCTCCCAATAACACAACCTGCAGAAACCCATCCTCAGCATCTCCACTCACCTCCCAATAACACAACCTGCAGAACCCCATCCTCAGCATCTTCACTCACCTTCCAATAACACAACCTGCAGAAACCCATCCTCGGCATCTTCCCTAACCTTCCAATAACACAACCTGCAGAAACCCATCCTCAGCATCTCCACTCACCTCCCAATAAAACAACCTGCAGAAAACCATCCTCAGCATCTTCACTCACATTCCAATCACACAACCTGCAGATACCCATTCTCAGCATTTCCACTCATCTCCCAATAACACAACCTGCAGAAACCCATCCTCAGCATCTTCCCTAACCTCGCAATAACACAACCTGCAGAAACCCATCCTCAGCATCTCCAATCACCTCCCAATAACACAACCTGCAGATACCCATTCTCAGCATTTCCACTCATCTCCCAATAACACAACCTGCAGAAACCCATCCTCAGCATCTTCCCTAACCTCGCAATAACACAACCTGCAGAAACCCATCCTCAGCATCTCCACTAACCTCCAAATAACACAACCTGCAGAAACCCATCCTCAGCATCTTCACAAATCTTCCAATAACACAATCTGCAGAAACCCATCCTCAGCATCTTCACAAATCTTCCAAGAACACAACCTGCAGAACCCCATCCTGGGCATCTTCAATCACCTCCCAATAACACAGCCTGCAGAAACCCATCCTCAGCATCTTCACTCACCTCCCAATAACACAACCTGCAGAAACCCATCCTCAGCATCTCCACTCACCTCCCAATAACACAACCTGCAGATACCCATTCTCAGCATTTCCACTCATCTTCCAATAACACAACCTGCAGAAACCCATCCTCAGCATTTCCACTCATCTCCCAATAACACAACCTGCAGAAACCCATCCTCAGCATCTCCACTCACCTCCCAATAACAGAACCTGCAGAAACCCATCCTCAGCATCTTCACAAATCTTCCAATAACACAATCTGCAGAAACCCATCCTCAGCATCTTCCCTAACCTCGCAATAACACAACCTGCAGAAACCCATCCTCAGCATCTCCACTCACCTCCCAATAATACAACCTGCAGAAACCCATCCTCAGCATCTCCACTCACCTCCCAATAACAGAACCTGCAGAAACCCATCCTCAGCATCTTCACAAATCTTCCAATAACACAATCTGCAGAAACCCATCCTCAGCATCTTCACAAATCTTCCAAGAACACAACCAGCAGAACCCCATCCTCAGCATCTTCACTCACCTCCCAATAACACAACCTGCAGAAACCCATCCTCAGCATCTTCACTCACCTCCCAATAACACAACCTGCAGAAACCCATCCTCAGCATCTCCACTCACCTCCCAATAACACAACCTGCAGATACCCATTCTCAGCATTTCCACTCATCTCCCAATAACACAACCTGCAGAAACCCATCCTCAGCATCTTCCCTAACCTCGCAATAACACAACCTGCAGAAACCTATACTCAGCATCTCCACTCACCTCCCAATAACACAACCTGCAGAAACCCATCCTCAGCATCTTCACAAATCTTCCAATAACACAACCTGCAGAAACCAATCGTCGCCATCTTCACAAATCTTCCAAGAACACAACCTGCAGTACCCCTTCCTCAGCATCTTCACTCACCTCCCAATAACACAACCTGCAGAACCCCATCCTCAGCATCTTCACTCACCTTCCAATAACACAACCTGCAGAAACCCATCCTCGGCATCTTCACTCACCTCCCAATAACACAACCTGCAGAAAACCATCCTCAGCATCTCCACTGTCCTTCCAATAACTCAATCTGCAGAAACCGATCCTCAGCATCTCCACTCACCTCCGGATAACACAACCTGCAGAAACCCATCCTCGGCATCTTCCCTAACCTTCCAATAACACAACCTGCAGAAACCCATCCTCAGCATCTCCACTCACCTCCCAATAAAACAACCTGCAGGAAACCATCCTCAGCATCTTCACTCACATTCCAATCACACAACCTGCAGATACCAATTCTCAGCATTTCCACTCATCTCCCAATAACACAACCTGCAGAAACCCATCCTCAGCATCTTCCCTAACCTCGCAATAACACAACCTGCAGAAACCCATCCTCAGCATCTCCAATCACCTCCCAATAACACAACCTGCAGATACCCATTCTCAGCATTTCCACTCATCTCCCAATAACACAAACTGCAGAAACCCATCCTCAGCATCTTCCCTAACCTCGCAATAACACAACCTGCAGAAACCCATCCTCAGCATCTCCACTAACCTCCAAATAACACAACCTGCAGAAACCCATCCTCAGCATCTTCACAAATCTTCCAATAACACAATCTGCAGAAACCCATCCTCAGCATCTTCACAAATCTTCCAAGAACACAACCTGCAGAACCCCATCCTGGGCATCTTCAATCACCTCCCAATAACACAGCCTGCAGAAACCCATCCTCAGCATCTTCACTCACCTCCCAATAACACAACCTGCAGAAACCCATCCTCAGCATCTCCACTCACCTCCCAATAACACAACCTGCAGATACCCATTCTCAGCATTTCCACTCATCTTCCAATAACACAACCTGCAGAAACCCATCCTCAGCATTTCCACTCATCTCCCAATAACACAACCTGCAGAAACCCATCCTCAACATCTCCACTCACCTCCCAATAACAGAACCTGCAGAAACCCATCCTCAGCATCTTCACAAATCTTCCAATAACACAATCTGCAGAAACCCATCCTCAGCATCTTCCCTAACCTCGCAATAACACAACCTGCAGAAACCCATCCTCAGCATCTCCACTCACCTCCCAATAACACAACCTGCAGAAACCCATCCTCAGCATCTCCACTCACCTCCCAATAACAGAACCTGCAGAAACCCATCCTCAGCATCTTCACAAATCTTCCAATAACACAATCTGCAGAAACCCATCCTCAGCATCTTCACAAATCTTCCAAGAACACAACCAGCAGAACCCCATCCTCAGCATCTTCACTCACCTCCCAATAACACAACCTGCAGAAACCCATCCTCAGCATCTTCACTCACCTCCCAATAACACAACCTGCAGAAACCCATCCTCAGCATCTCCACTCACCTCCCAATAACACAACCTGCAGATACCCATTCTCAGCATTTCCACTCATCTCCCAATAACACAACCTGCAGAAACCCATCCTCAGCATCTTCCCTAACCTCGCAATAACACAACCTGCAGAAACCCATCCTCAGCATCTCCACTCACCTCCCAATAACACAACCTGCAGAAACCCATCCTCAGCATCTTCACAAATCTTCCAATAACACAACCTGCAGAAACCCATCCTCGCCATCTTCACAAATCTTCCAAGAACACAACCTGCAGTACCCCTTCCTCAGCATCTTCACTCACCTCCCAATAACACAACCTGCAGAACCCCATCCTCAGCATCTTCACTCACCTTCCAATAACACAACCTGCAGAAACCCATCCTCGGCATCTTCACTCACCTCCCAATAACACAACCTGCAGAAAACCATCCTCAGCATCTCCACTGTCCTTCCAATAACTCAATCTGCAGAAAACGATCCTCAGCATCTCCACTCACCTCCGAATAACACAACCTGCAGAAACCCATCCTCGGCATCTTCCCTAACCTTCCAATAACACAACCTGCAGAAACCCATCCTCAGCATCTCCACTCACCTCCCAATAAAACAACCTGCAGGAAACCATCCTCAGCATCTTCACTCACATTCCAATCACACAACCTGCAGATACCAATTCTCAGCATTTCCACTCATCTCCCAATAACACAACCTGCAGAAACCCATCCTCAGCATCTTCCCTAACCTCGCAATAACACAACCTGCAGAAACCCATCCTCAGCATCTCCACTCACCTCCCAATAACACAACCTGCAGAAACCCATCCTCAGCATCTTCACAAATCTTCCAATAACACAATCTGCAGAAACCCATCCTCAGCATCTTCACAAATCTTCCAAGAACACAACCTGCAGAACCCCATCCTCAGCATCTTCACTCACCTCCCAATAACACAACCTGCAGAAACCCATCCTCAGCATCTTCACTCACCTCCCAATAACACAACCTGCAGAAACCCATCCTCAGCATCTCCACTCACCTCCCAATAACACAACCTGCAGATACCCATTCTCAGCATTTCCACTCATCTCCCAATAACACAACCTGCAGAAACCCATCCTCAGCATCTTCCCTAACCTCGCAATAACACAACCTGCAGAAACCCATCCTCAGCATCTCCACTCACCTCCCAATAACACAACCTGCAGAAACCCATCCTCAGCATCTTCACAAATCTTCCAATAACACAATCTGCAGAAACCCATCCTCAGCATCTTCCCTAACCTCCCAATAACACAACCTGCAGAAACCCATCCTCAGCATCTCCACTCACCTCCCAATAACAGAACGTGCAGAAACCCATCCTCAGCATCTTCACAAATCTTCCAATAACACAATCTGCAGAAACCCATCCTCAGCATCTTCACAAATCTTCCAAGAACACAACCAGCAGAACCCCATCCTCAGCATCTTCACTCACCTCCCAATAACACAACCTGCAGAAACCCATCCTCAGCATCTTCACTCACCTCCCAATAACACAACCTGCAGAAACCCATCCTCAGCATCTCCACTCACCTCCCAATAACACAACCTGCAGATACCCATTCTCAGCATTTCCACTCATCTCCCAATAACACAACCTGCAGAAACCCATCCTCAGCATCTTCCCTAACCTCGCAATAACACAACCTGCAGAAACCCATCCTCAGCATCTCCACTCACCTCCCAATAACACAACCTGCAGAAACCCATCCTCAGCATCTTCACAAATCTTCCAATAACACAACCTGCAGAAACCCATCCTCGCCATCTTCACAAATCTTCCAAGAACACAACCTGCAGTACCCCTTCCTCAGCATCTTCACTCACCTCCCAATAACACAACCTGCAGAACCCCATCCTCAGCATCTTCACTCACCTTCCAATAACTCAATCTGCAGAAACCGATCCTCAGCATCTCCACTCACCTCCGAATAACAGAACCTGCAGAAACCCATCCTCGGCATCTTCCCTAACCTTCCAATAACACAACCTGCAGAAACCCATCCTCAGCATCTCCACTCACCTCCCAATAAAACAACCTGCAGAAAACCATCCTCAGCATCTTCACTCACATTCCAATCACACAACCTGCAGATACCAATTCTCAGCATTTCCACTCATCTCCCAATAACACAACCTGCAGAAACCCATCCTCAGCATCTTCCCTAACCTCGCAATAACACAACCTGCAGAAACCCATCCTCAGCATCTCCACTCACCTCCCAATAACACAACCTGCAGAAACCCATCCTCAGCATCTTCACAAATCTTCCAATAACACAATCTGCAGAAACCCATCCTCAGCATCTTCACAAATCTTCCAAGAACACAACCTGCAGAACCCCATCCTCAGCATCTTCACTCACCTCCCAATAACACAACCTGCAGAAACCCATCCTCAGCATCTTCACTCACCTCCCAATAACACAACCTGCAGAAACCCATCCTCAGCATCTCCACTCACCTCCCAATAACACAACCTGCAGATACCCATTCTCAGCATTTCCACTCATCTCCCAATAACACAACCTGCAGAAACCCATCCTCAGCATCTCCACTCACCCCCCAATAACACAACCTGCAGAAACCCATCCTCAGCATCTTCCCTAACCTCGCAATAACACAACCTGCAGAAACCCATCCTCAGCATCTCCACTCACCTCCCAATAACACAACCTGCAGAAACCCATCCTCAGCATCTTCACAAATCTTCCAAGAAGACAACCTGCAGAACCCCATCCTCAGCATCTTCACTCACCTCCCAATAACACAACCTGCAGAAACCCATCCTCAGCATCTTCACTCACCTTCCAATAACACAACCTGCAGAAACCCATCCTCGGCATCTTCACTCACCTCCCAATAACACAACCTGCAGAAAACCATCCTCAGCATCTCCACTGTCCTTCCAATAACTCAATCTGCAGAAACCGATCCTCAGCATCTCCACTCACCTCCCAATAACACAACCTGCAGAAACCCATCCTCGGCATCTTCCCTAACCTTCCAATAACACAACCTGCAGAAACCCATCCTCAGCATCTCCACTCACCTCCCAATAAAACAACCTGCAGAAAACCATCCTCAGCATCTTCACTCACATTCCAATCACACAACCTACAGAAATCCATGCTCAGCATCTTCACTCACCTTCCAATAACACAACCTGCAGAAACCCATCCTCAGCATCTCCACTCACCTCCCAATAAAACATCCTGCAGAAAACCATCCTCAGCATCTTCACTCACATTCCAATCACACAACCTACAGAAATCCATCCTCAGCATCTTCCCTCACCTCCCAAGAACACAACCTGCAGAACCCCATCCTCAGCATTTCCACTCACCTCCCAATAATACAACCTGCAGAAACCCATTCTCAGCATCTCGAATCACCTCCCAATAACACAACCTGTAGAAACCCATCCTCAGGATCTCCACTCACCTCCCAATAACACAACCTGCAGAAACCCATCCTCAGCATCTTTACTCATCTCCGAATAACACAACCTGCAGAAACACATCCTCAGCATCTTCACTCACCTCCCAATAACACAACCTGCAGAAACGCATCTTCAGCATCTTCACTCACCTTCCAATAACACAACCTGCAGAAACCCATCCTCAGCATCTCCACTCAACTCCCAATAACACAACCTGCAGAAACCCATCCTCAGCATCTCAACTCACCTCCCAGTAACACAACTTGCAGAAAACCATCCACAGCATCTTCACTCACCTCCTCATAACACAACCAGCAGAAACCCATCCTCAGCATCTCCACTCACCTCCTAATAACACAACCGGCAGAAACCCATCCTCAGCATCTCCAGTCACCTCCCAATAACACAACCTGCAGATACCCATTCTCAGCATTTCCACTCACCTCCCAATAACACAACCTGCAGAAACCCATTTTCAGCATCTTCACAAATCTTCCAATAACACAACATGCAGAAACCCATCCTCAGCATCTCCCCTCACCTCCCAATAACACAACCTGCAGAAACCCATCCTCAGCATCTCCACTCACCTCCCAATAACACAACCTGCAGAAACCCATGCTCATCATCTCCACTCACCTTCCAATAATAAAACCTACAGAAACCCATCCTCAGCATCTTCACTAACCTCCCAATAACAAAACCTGCAGAAACCCATCCTCAGCATCTCCACTCGCCTCCCAATAACACAACCTGCAGAAACCCATCCTCAGCATCTCCACTCACCTCCCAATAACACAACCTGCAGAAACCTATCCTCAGCATCTCAACTTACCTCCCAATAACACAACCTGCAGAAACCCATCCTCAGCATCTCCACTCACGTCCCAATAACACAACCTGCAGAAACCATCCTCAGCATCTTCACTAACCTTCCAATAACGCAACCTGCAGAAACCCATCCTCAGCATCTCCACTCACCTCCCAATAACACAACCTGCAGAAACCCATCCTCAGCATCTCCACTCACCTCTCAATAACACAACCTGCAGAAACCCATCCTCAGCATCTTCACTCAACTTCCAATAACACAACCTGCATAAACCCATCCTCAGCATCTCCACTCACCACCCAATAACACAACCTGCAGAAACCCATCCTCAGCATCTTCACTAACCTCCCAATAACACAACCTGCAGATACCCAGCCTCAGCATCTTCACCAACCTTCTAATAACACTACATGCAGAAACCCATCCTCAGCATCTTCACTAACCTCCCAATAACACAACCTGCAGAAACACATCCTCAGCATCTTCACTAACCTTCCAATTACACAACCTGCAGAAACACATCCTCAGCATCTTCACTAACCTTCCAATAACACAACCTGCAGAAACCCATCCTCAGCATCTTCACAAATCTTCCAAAAACACAACCTGCTGAAACCCATCCTCAGCATCTCCACTCACCTCCCAATAACACAACCTGCAGAAACCCATTCTCAGCATCTTCACAAATCTTCAAATAACACAACATGCAGAAAACCATCCTCAGCATCTCCCCTCACCTCCCAATAACACAACCTGCAGAAACCCATCCTCAGCATCTCCACTCACCTCCCAATAACACAACCTGCAGAAACCCATGCTCATCATCTCCACTCACCTTCCAATAATAAAACCTACAGAAACCCATCCTCAGCATCTTCACTAACCTCCCAATAACAAAACCTGCAGAAACCCATCCTCAGCATCTCCACTCGCATCCCAATAACACAACCTGCAGAAACATATCCTCAGCATCTCAACTTACCTCCCAATAACACAACCTGCAGAAACCCATCCTCAGCATCTCCACTCACGTCCCAATAACACAACCTGCAGAAACCATCCTCAGCATCTTCACTAACCTTCCAATAACAGAACCTGCAGAACCCCATCCTCAGCATCTCCACTCATCTCCCAGTTACACAACCTGCAGAAACCCATCCTCAGCATCTTCACAAATCTTCCAATAACACAACCTGCAGAAACCCATCCTCAGCATCTTCACTAACCTTCCAATAACACAACCTGCAGAAACCCATCCTCAGCATCTCCACTCACCTCCCAATAACACAACCTGCAGAAACCCATCCTCAGCATCTCCACTCACCTCCCAATAACACAACCTGCAGAAACCCATCCTCAGCATCATCACTCAACTTCCAATAACACAACCTGCAGAAACCCATCCTCAGCATCTCCACTCACCTCCCAATAACACAACCTGCAGAAACCCATCCTCAGCATCTTCACTAACCTCCCAATAACACAACCTGCAGATACCCAGCCTCAGCATCTTCACTAACCTTCCAATAACACAACCTGCAGAAACCCATCCTCAGCATCTTCACTAACCTCCCAATAACACAACCTGCAGAAACACATCCTCAGCATCTTCACTAACCTTCCAATTACACAACCTGCAGAAACACATCCTCAGCATCTTCACTAACCTTCCAATAACACAACCTGCAGAAACCCATCCTCAGCATCGTCACTAACCTCCCAATAACACAACCTGCAGAACCCCATCCTCAGCATCTTCACAAATCTTCCAATAACACAACCTGCAGAAACACATCCTCAGCATCTTCACTCACCTCCCAAGAACACAACCTGCAGAAACCCATCCTCAGCATCTTCACTCACCTTTAAATAACACAACCTGCAGAACCCCATCCTCAGCATCTTCACAAATCTTCCAATAACACAACCTGCAGAAACCATCCTCAGCATCTTCACTAACCTTCCAATAACACAACCTGCAGGAACCCATCCACAACATATTCGCTAACCTTCCAATAACAAAAACTGCAGATCCCCATCCTCAGCATCTCCACTAACCTCCCAATAACACAACCTGCAGAAAACCATCCTCAGCATCGTCACTAACCTCCCAATAACACAACCTGCAGAACCCCATCCTCAGCATCTTCACAAATCTTCCAATAACACAACCTGCAGAAACACATCCTCAGCATCTTCACTCACCTCCCAAGAACACAACCTGCAGAAACCCATCCTCAGCATCTTCACTCACCTTTAAATAACACAACCTGCATAACCCCATCCTCAGCATCTTCACAAATCTTCCAATAACACAACCTGCAGAAACCATCCTCAGCATCTTCACTAAACTTCCAATAACACAACCTGCAGAAACCCATCCACAACATATTCGCTATCCTTCCAATAACAAAAACTGCAGATCCCCATCCTCAGCATCTCCACTAACCTCCCAATAACACAACCTGCAGAAACCCATCCTCAGCATCTCCACTAACCTCCCAATAACACAACCTGCAGAAACCCATCCTCAGCATCTTCACTCACCTCCCAATAACACAACCTGCAGAAACCCATCCTCAGCATCTTCACTAACCTCCCAATAACACAACCTGCAGAAACCCATCCTCAGCATCTTCACTCGCCTCCCAATAATACAACCTGCAGAAACCCATCCTCAGCATCTACACTCACCTCCCAATAACACAACCTGCAGAAAACCATCCACAGCAGCTTCACTAACCTTCGAATAACCAACCTGCAGAAACCCATTTTCAGCATCTTCACTCACCTCCCAAGAACACAACCTGCAGAAACCCATCCTCAGCATCTTCACTCACCTCCCAGTAACACAACCTTCAGAAACCCATTCTCAACATCTTCACTGACCTTCCAATAACACAACCTGCAGAAACCCATCCTCAGCATCTCCACTCACCTCCCAATAACACAAACTGCATAAACCCATCCTCAGCATCTCCACTCACCTCCCAATAACACAACCTGCAGAATCCCATCCTCAGCATCTTCACCCACCTCCCAATAACACAACCTGCAGAAACCCATCCTAAGCGTCTTCACTCACCTCCCAATAACACAACCTGCAGATACCCATTCTCAGCATTTCCACTCATCTCCCAATAACACAACCTGCAGAAATCCATCCTCGGCATCTTCCCTAACCTCGCAATAACACAACCTGCAGAAACCCATCCTCAGCATCTTCACTCACCGTTAAATAACACAACCTTCAGAACCCCATCCTCAGCATCTTCACAAATCTTCCAATAACACAACCTGCAGAAACCATCCTCAGCATCTTCACTAACCTTCCAATAACACAACCTGCAGGAACCCATCCACAACATATTCGCTAACCTTCCAATAACAAAAACCGCAGATCCCCATCCTCAGCATCTCCACTAACCTCCCAATAACACAACCTGCAGAAACCCATCCTCAGCATCGTCACTAACCTCCCAATAACACAACCTGCAGAACCCCATCCTCAGCATCTTCACAAATCTTCCAATAACACAACCTGCAGAAACACATCCTCAGCATCTTCACTCACCTCCCAAGAACACAACCTGCAGAAACCCATCCTCAGCATCTTCACTCACCTTTAAATAACCCAACCTGCATAACCCCATCCTCAGCATCTTCACAAATCTTCCAATAAAACAACCTGCAGAAACCATCCTCAGCATCTTCACTAACCTTCCAATAACACAACCTGCAGAAACCCATCCACAACATATTCGCTATCCTTCCAATAACAAAAACTGCAGATCCCCATCCTCAGCATCTCCACTAACTTCCCAATAACACAACCTGCAGAAACCCATCCTCAGCATCTCCACTAACCTCCCAATAACACAACCTGCAGAAACCCATCCTCAGCATCTTCACTCACCTCCCAATAACACAACCTGCAGAAACCCATCCTCAGCATCTTCACTAACCTCCCAATAACACAACCTGCAGAAACCCATCCTCAGCATCTTCACTCGCCTCCCAATAATACAACCTGCAGAAACCCATCCTCGGCATCTACACTCACCTCCCAATAACACAACCTGCAGAAAACCATCCTCAGCAGCTTCACTAACCTTCGAATAACCAACCTGCAGAAACCCATTTTCAGCATCTTCACTCACCTCCCAAGAACACAACCTGCAGAAACCCATCCTCAGCATCTTCACTCACCTCCCAGTAACACAACCTTCAGAAACCCATTCTCAACATCTTCACTGACCTTCCAATAACACAACCTGCAGAAACCCATCCTCAGCATCTCCACTCACCTCCCAATAACACAAACTGCATAAACCCATCCTCAGTATCTCCACTCACCTCCCAATAACACAACCTGCAGAATCCCATCCTCAGCATCTTCACCCACCTCCCAATAACACAACCTGCAGAAACCCATCCTAAGCGTCTTCACTCACCTCCCAATAACACAACCTGCAGATACCCATTCTCAGCATTTCCACTCATCTCCCAATAACACAACCTGCACACAATCATTCTCAGCATCTTCCCTAACCTCCCAATAACACAACCTGCAGAAACCCATCCTCAGCATCGTCACTAACCTCCCAATAACACAACCTGCAGAACCCCATCCTCAGCATCTTCACAAATCTTCCAATAACACAACCTGCAGAAACACATCCTCAGCATCTTCACTCACCTCCCAAGAACACAACCTGCAGAAACCCATCCTCAGCATCTTCACTCACCTTTAAATAACACAACCTGCATAACCCCATCCTCAGCATCTTCACAAATCTTCCAATAACACAACCTGCAGAAACCATCCTCAGCATCTTCACTAACCTTCCAATAACACAACCTGCAGAAACCCATCCACAACATATTCGCTATCCTTCCAATAACAAAAACTGCAGATCCCCATCCTCAGCATCTCCACTAACCTCCCAATAACACAACCTGCAGAAACCCATCCTCAGCATCTCCACTAACCTCCCAATAACACAACCTGCAGAAACCCATCCTCAGCATCTTCACTCACCTCCCAATAACACAACCTGCAGAAACCCATCCTCAGCATCTTCACTAACCTCCCAATATCACAACCTGCAGAAACCCATCCTCAGCATCTTCACTCGCCTCCCAATAATACAACCTGCAGAAACCCATCCTCAGCATCTACACTCACCTCCCAATAACACAACCTGCAGAAAACCATCCTCAGCAGCTTCACTAACCTTCGAATAACCAACCTGCAGAAACCCATTTTCAGCATCTTCACTCACCTCCCAAGAACACAACCTGCAGAAACCCATCCTCAGCATCTTCACTCACCTCCCAGTAACACAACCTTCAGAAACCCATTCTCAACATCTTCACTGACCTTCCAATAACACAACCTGCAGAAACCCATCCTCAGCATCTCCACTCACCTCCCAATAACACAAACTGCATAAACCCATCCTCAGCATCTCCACTCACCTCCCAATAACACAACCTGCAGAATCCCATCGTCAGCATCTTCACCCACCTCCCAATAACACAACCTGCAGAAACCCATCCTAAGCGTCTTCACTCACCTCCCAATAACACAACCTGCAGATACCCATTCTCAGCATTTCCACTCATCTCCCAATAACACAACCTGCAGAAACCCATCCTCGGCATCTTCCCTAACCTCGCAATAACACTACCTGCACACAATCATTCTCAGCATCTTCCCTAACCTCCCAATAACACAACCTGCAGATACCCATCCTCAGCATCTCCACTCACCTCCCAATAACACAACCTGCAGAAACCCATCCTCAGCATCTCCACTCACCTCCCAATAACACAAACTGCAGAAACCCATCCTCAGCATCTTCACAAATCTTCCAAGAACACAACCTGCAGAACCCCATCCTCAGCATCTTCACAAATCTTCCAATAACACAACCTGCAGAACCCCATCCTCCGCATCTTCACTCACCTTCCAATAACACAACCTGCAGAAACCAATTCTCAGCATCTCCACTCACCTCCCAATAACACAACCTGCAGAAACCCATCCTCAGCATCTTCACTCACCTCCCAATAACACAACCTGCAGAAAACTATCCTCAGCATCTTCACTAACCTCCCATTAACACAACCTGCAGAAACCCATCCTCAGCATCTCCACTCACCTCCCAATAACACAACCTGCAGAAACCCATCCTGAGCATCTTCACTAACCTCCCAATAACACAACCTGCAGAAACCCATCCTCAGCATCTTCACTCACCTCCCAATAAAACAACCTTCAGAAAACCATCCTCAGCATCTTCACTCACATTCCAATCACACAACCTGCAGATACCCATTCTCAGCATTTCAACTCATCTCCCAATAACACAACCTGCAGAAACCCATCCTCAGCATCTTCCCTAACCTCGCAATAACACAACCTGCAGAAACCCATCCTCAGCATCTCCACTCACCTCCCAATAACACAACCTGCAGATACCCATTCTCAGCATTTCCACTCATCTCCCAATAACACAACCTGCAGAAACCCATCCTCAGCATCTTCCCTAACCTCGCAATAACACAACCTGCAGAAACCCATCCTCAGCATCTCCACTCACATCCCAATAACACAACCTGCAGAAACCCATCCTCAGCATCTTCACAAATCTTCCAATAACACAACCTGCAGAAACCCATCCTCAGCATCTTCACAAATCTTCCAAGAACACAACCTGCAGAACCCCATCCTCAGCATCTTCACTCACCTCCCAATAACACAACCTGCAGATACCCATTCTCAGCATTTCCACTCATCTCCCAATAACACAACCTGCAGAAACCCATCCTCAGCATCTCCACTCACCTCCCAATAACACAACCTGCAGATACCCATTCTCAGCATTTCCACTCATCTCCCAATAACACAACGGGCAGAAAGCCATCCTCAGCATCTCCACTCACCTCCCCATAACACAACCTGCAGAAACTCATCCTCAGCATCTTCACAAATCTTCCAATAACACAACCTGCAGAAACCCATCCTCAGCATCTTCACTCACCTCCCAATAACAAAACCTGCAGAACCCCATCCTCAGCATCTTCACTATCCTTCCAATAACACAACCTGCAGAAACCCATCCTCAGCATCTTTACTCATCTCCGAATAACACAACCTGCAGAAACACATCCTCAGCTTCTTCACTCACCTCCCAATAACACAACCTGCAGAAACCCATCCTCAGCATCTTCACTCACCTTCCAATAACACAACCTGCAGAAACCCATCCTCAGCATCTCCACTCTCCTCCCAATAACACAACCTGCAGAAACCCATCCTCAGCATCTCAACTCACCTCCCAGTAACACAATCTGCAGAAAACCATCCACAGCATCTTCACTCACCTCCCAATAACACAACCAGCAGAAACCCATCCTCAGCATCTCCACTCACCTCCTAATAAAACAACCGGCAGAAACCCATCCTCAGCATCTCCACTCACCTCCCAATAACACAACCTGCAGATACCCATTCTCAGCATTTCCACTCACCTCCCAATAACACAACCTGCAGAACCCCATCCTCAGCATCTCCACTCACCTCCCAATAACACAACCTGCAGAAACCCATGCTCATCATCTCCATTCACCTTCCAATAATCCAACCTACAGAAACCCATCCTCAGCATCTTCACTAACCTCCCAATAACAAAACCTGCAGAAACCCATCCTCAGCATCTCCACTCGCCTCCCAATAACACAACCTGCAGAAACCCATCCACAACATATTCACTAACCTTCCAATAACACAACCTGCAGAACCCCATCCTCAGCATCTCCACTCACCTCCCAATAACACAACCTGGAGAAACCCATCCTCAGCATCTCCACTCACCTCCCAATAACACAACCTGCAGAAACCTATCCTCAGCATCTCAACTCAACTCCCAATAACACAACCTGCAGAAACCCATCCTCAGCATCACCACTCACCTCCCAATAACACAACCTGCAGAAACAATCCTCAGCATCTTCACTAACCTTCCAATAACACAACCTGCAGAACCCCATCCTCAGCATCTCCACTCATCTCCCAATTACACAACCTGCAGAAACCCATCCTCAGCATCTTCACAAATCTTCCAATAACACAACCTGCAGAACCCCATCCTCAGCATCTTCACTAACCTCCCAATAACACAACCTGCAGAAACCCAGCCTCAGCATCTTCACTAACCTTCCAATAACACAACCTGCAGAAACCCATCCTCAGCATCTTCACAAACCTTCCAATAACACAACCTGCAGAAACACATCCTCAGCCTCTTCACTAACCTTCCAATAACACAACCTGCAGAACCCCATCCTCAGCATCTTCACAAATCTTCCAATAACACAACCTGCAGAAACACATCCTCAGCATCTTCACTCACCTCCCAAGAACACAACCTGCAGAAACCCATCCTCAGCATCTTCACTCACCTTCCAATAACACAACCTGCAGAACCCCATCCTCAGCATCTTCACAAATCTTCCAATAACACAACCTGCAGAAACCCATCCTCAGCATCTTCACTAACCTTCCAATAACACAACCTGCAGAAACCCATCCACAACATATTCGCTAACCTTCCAATAACAAAAACTGCAGAACCCCATCCTCAGCATCTCCACTAACCTCCCAATAACACAACCTGCAGAAACCCATCCTCAGCATCGTCACTCACCTCCCAATAACACAACCTGCAGAAACCCATCCTCAGCATCTCCACTGACCTCCCAATAACACCACCTGCAGAAACCCATCCTCAGCATCTTCACTCACCTCCCAATAACACAACCTGCAGAAACCCATCCTCAGCATCCTCACTAACCTCCCAATAACACAACCTGCAGAAACCCATCCTCAGCAACTTCACTCACCTCCCAATAACACAACCTGCAGAAAACCATCCTCAGCATCTTCACTAACCTTCGAATAACCAACCTGCAGAAACCCATTTTCAGCATCTTCACTCACCTCCCAAGAACACAACCTGCAGAAACCCATCCTCAGCATCTTCACTCACCTCCCAGTAACACAACCTGCAGAAACCCATTCTCAACATCTTCAATGACCTTCCAATAACACAACCTGCAGAAACCCATCCTCAGCATCTCCACTCACCTCCCAATAACACAAACTGCAGAAACCCATCCTCAGCATCTCCACTCACCTCCCAATAACACAACCTGCTGAAACCCATCCTCAGCATCTCCACTCACCTTCCAATAACACAACCTGCAGAAACCCATCCTCAGTATCTTCACCCACCTCCCAATAACACAACCTGCAGAAACCCATCCTCAGCATCTCCACTCACCTTCCAATAACACAACCTGCAGAAACCCATCCTCAGCATCTTCACTCACCTCCCAATAACACAACCTGCAGAAACCCATCCTCAGCATCTCCACTCACCTCCCAATAACACAATCTGCAGAAACCCATCCTAAGCGTCTTCACTCACCTCCCAATAACACAACCTGCAGAAACCCATCCTCAGCATCTTCATTCACCTCCCAATAACACAACCTGCAGAAACCCATCCTCAGCATCTCTGCTAACATTCCAATAACACAACCTGCAGAAACCCATCCTCAGCATCTTCCCTAACCTCCCAATAACACAACCTGCAGAATCCCATCCTCAGCATCTCCACTCACCTCCAAAAACACAATCTGCAGAAACTCATCCTCAGCATCTCCACTCACCTTCCAATAACAGAACCTGCAGAAACCCATCCTCAGCATCTCCACTCACCTCCCAATAACACAACCTGCAGAAACCCATCCTCAGCATCTCCACTCACCTCCCAATATCACAACCTGCAGAAACCCATCCTCAGCATCTCCACTCACCTCCCAATAACACAACCTGCAGAAACCCATCCTCAGCATCTCCACTCACCTCCCAGTAACACAACCTGCAGAAACCCATCCTCAGCATCTCCACTCAGCTTCCAATAACACAACCTGCAGAAACCCATCCTCAGCATCTCCACTTACCTTCCAATAACACAACCTGCAGAAACCCATCCTCAGTATCTTCACTAATCTTCCAATAACACAACCTGCAGAACCCATCCTCAGCATCTTCACTAATCTTCCAATAACACAACCTGCAGAACCCATCCTCAGCATCTTCACTAATCTTCCAATAACACAACCTGCAGAACCCATCCTCAGCATCTCCACTTACCTCCCAATAACACAACCTGCAGAAAACAATCCTCAGCATTTCCACACACCTTCCAATAAAACAACCTGCAGAAAACCCATCCTCAGCATCTTCACCCACCTCCCAATAACACAACCTGCAGAAACCCATCCTCAGCATCTCCACTCACCTTCCAATAACACAACCTGCAGAAATCCATCCTCAGCATCTTCACTCACCTCCCAATAACACAACCTGCAGAAACCCATCCTCAGCATCTCCACTCACCTCCCAATAACACAACCTGCAGAAACCCATCCTAAGCGTCTTCACTCACCTCCCAATAACACAACCTGCAGAAACCCATCCTCAGCATCTTCATTCACCTCCCAATAACACAACCTGCAGAAACCCATCCTCAGCATCTCTGCTAACATTCCAATAACACAACCTGCAGAAACCCATCCTCAGCATCTTCCCTAACCTCCCAATAACACAACCTGCAGAATCCCATCCTCAGCATCTCCACTCACCTCCAAAAACACAATCTGCAGAAACTCATCCTCAGCATCTCCACTCACCTTCCAATAACAGAACCTGCAGAAACCCATCCTCAGCATCTCCACTCACCTCCCAATAACACAACCTGCAGAAACCCATCCTCAGCATCTCCACTCACCTCCCAATATCACAACCTGCAGAAACCCATCCTCAGCATCTCCACTCACCTCCCAATAACACAACCTGCAGAAACCCATCCTCAGCATCTCCACTCACCTCCCAGTAACACAACCTGCAGAAACCCATCCTCAGCATCTCCACTCAGCTTCCAATAACACAACCTACAGAAACCCATCCTCAGCATCTCCACTTACCTTCCAATAACACAACCTGCAGAAACCCATCCTCAGTATCTTCACTAATCTTCCAATAACACAACCTGCAGAACCCATCCTCAGCATCTTCACTAATCTTCCAATAACACAACCTGCAGAACCCATCCTCAGCATCTTCACTAATCTTCCAATAACACAACCTGCAGAACCCATCTTCAGCATCTCCACTTACCTCCCAATAACACAACCTGCAGAAAACAATCCTCAGCATTTCCACACACCTTCCAATAAAACAACCTGCAGAAAACCCATCCTCAGCATCTTCACTCACCTCCCAATAACACAAGCTGCAGAAACCCATCCTCAGCATCTCTGCTAACATTCCAATAACACAACCTGCAGAAACCCATCCTCAGCATCTTCCCTAACCTCCCAATAACACAACCTGCAGAATCCCATCCTCAGCATCTCCACTCACCTCCAAAAACACAATCTGCAGAAACTCATCCTCAGCATCTCCACTCACCTTCCAATAACAGAACCTGCAGAAACCCATCCTCAGCATCTCCACTCACCTCCCAATAACACAACCTGCAGAAACCCATCCTCAGCATCTCCACTCACCTCCCAATATCACAACCTGCAGAAACCCATCCTCAGCATCTCCACTCACCTCCCAATAACACAACCTGCAGAAACCCATCCTCAGCATCTCCACTCACCTCCCAGTAACACAACCTGCAGAAACCCATCCTCAGCATCTCCACTCAGCTTCCAATAACACAACCTGCAGAAACCCATCCTCAGCATCTCCACTTACCTTCCAATAACACAACCTGCAGAAACCCATCCTCAGTATCTTCACTAATCTTCCAATAACACAACCTGCAGAACCCATCCTCAGCATCTTCACTAATCTTCCAATAACACAACCTGCAGAACCCATCCTCAGCATCTTCACTAATCTTCCAATAACACAACCTGCAGAACCCATCCTCAGCATCTCCACTTACCTCCCAATAACACAACCTGCAGAAAACAATCCTCAGCATTTCCACACACCTTCCAATAAAACAACCTGCAGAAAACCCATCCTCAGCATCTTCACTCACCTCCCAATAACACAACCTGCAGAAACCCATCCTCAGCATCTTCACTCACCTCCCAATAACACAACCTACAGAAACCCATCCTCAGCCTCTTCACTCACCTTCCAATAACACAACCTGCAGAAACCCATTCTCAGCATCTCCACTCACCTCCCAATAACACAACCTGCAGAAACCCATCCTCAGCACCTTCACTCACCTCCCAATAACACAACCTGCAGAAACCCATCCTCAGCATCTCCACTCATCTCCCAATAACACAACATGCAGAAACCCATCCTCAGCATCTCCACTCACCTCCCAATAACACAACCTGCAGAAACCCATCCTCAGCATCTCCACTCACCTCCCAATAACACAACCTGCAGAAACCCATCCTCAGCATCTCCACTCACCTCCCAATAACACAACCTGCAGAAACCCATCCTCAGCATCTTCACTCACCTCCCAATTACACAACCTGCAGAAACCCATCCTCAGCATCTCCACTGACCTCCCAATAACACAACCTTCAGAAACCCATCCTCAGCATCTTCACTCACCTCCCAATAACACAACATGCAGACACCCATCCTCAGCATCTCCACTCACCTCCCAATAACACAACCTGCAGAAACCCATCCTCAGCATCTCCACTCACCTTCCAATAACACAACCTGCAGAAACCCATCCTCAGCATCTCCACTCACCTCCCCATAACACAACCTGCAGAAACCCATCCTCAGCATCTCCACTCGCCTCCCAATAACACAACCTGCAGAAACCCATCCACAACATATTCACTAACCTTCCAATAACACAACCTGCAGAACCCCATCCTCAGCATCTCCACTCACCTCCCAATAACACAACCTGCAGAAACCCATCCTCAGCATCTCCACTCACCTCCCAATAACACAACCTGCAGAAACCTATCCTCAGCATCTCAACTCACCTCCCAATAACACAACCTTCAGAAACCCATCCTCAGCATCTCCACTCACCTCCCAATAACACAACCTGCAGAAACAATCCTCAGCATCTTCACTAACCTTCCAATAACACAACCTGCAGAACCCCATCCTCAGCATCTCCACTCATCTCCCAATTACACAACCTGCAGAAACCCATCCTCAGCATCTTCACAAATCTTCCAATAACACAACCTGCAGAAACCCATCCTCAGCATCTTCACTAACCTCCCAATAACACAACCTGCAGAAACCCAGCCTCAGCATCTTCACTAACCTTCCAATAACACAACCTGCAGAAACCCATCTTCAGCATCTTCACTAACCTCCCAATAACACAACCTGCAGAAATACATCCTCAGCATCTTCACTAACCTTCCAATTACACAACCTGCAGAAACACATCCTCAGCATCTTCACTAACCTTCCAATAACACAACCTGCAGAAACCCATCCTCAGCATCTTCACAAATCTTCCAATAACACAACCTGCAGAACCCATCCTCAGCATCTTCACTAATCTTCCAATAACACAACCTGCAGAACCCATCCTCAGCATCTTCACTAATCTTCCAATAACACAACCTGCAGAACCCATCCTCAGCATCTCCACTTACCTCCCAATAACACAACCTGCAGAAAACAATCCTCAGCATTTCCACACACCTTCCAATAAAACAACCTGCAGAAAACCCATCCTCAGCATCTTCACTCACCTCCCAATAACACAACCTGCAGAAACCCATCCTCAGCATCTTCACTCACCTCCCAATAACACAACCTACAGAAACCCATCCTCAGCCTCTTCACTCACCTTCCAATAACACAACCTGCAGAAACCCATTCTCAGCATCTCCACTCACCTCCCAATAACACAACCTGCAGAAACCCATCCTCAGC
This sequence comes from Scyliorhinus torazame, assembly GCF_047496885.1. NCBI lineage: Eukaryota > Metazoa > Chordata > Chondrichthyes > Carcharhiniformes > Scyliorhinidae > Scyliorhinus > Scyliorhinus torazame. The sequence continues at coordinate 58,797,499 of NC_092711.1, forward strand.
ACCTTCACTCACCTCCCAATAACACAACCTGCAGAAACCCATCCTCAGCATCTCCACTCATCTCCCAATAACACAACATGCAGAAACCCATCCTCAGCATCTCCACTCACCTCCCAATAACACAACCTGCAGAAACCCATCCTCAGCATCTCCACTCACCTCCCAATAACACAACCTGCAGAAACCCATCCTCAGCATCTCCACTCACCTCCCAATAACACAACCTGCAGAAACCCATCCTCAGCATCTTCACTCACCTCCCAATTACACAACCTGCAGAAACCCATCCTCAGCATCTCCACTGACCTCCCAATAACACAACCTTCAGAAACCCATCCTCAGCATCTTCACTCACCTCCCAATAACACAACATGCAGACACCCATCCTCAGCATCTCCACTCACCTCCCAATAACACAACCTGCAGAAACCCATCCTCAGCATCTCCACTCACCTTCCAATAACACAACCTGCAGAAACCCATCCTCAGCATCTCCGCTCACCTCCCCATAACACAACCTGCAGAAACCCATCCTCAGCATCTCCACTCGCCTCCCAATAACACAACCTGCAGAAACCCATCCACAACATATTCACTAACCTTCCAATAACACAACCTGCAGAACCCCATCCTCAGCATCTCCACTCACCTCCCAATAACACAACCTGCAGAAACCCATCCTCAGCATCTCCACTCACCTCCCAATAACACAACCTGCAGAAACCTATCCTCAGCATCTCAACTCACCTCCCAATAACACAACCTTCAGAAACCCATCCTCAGCATCTCCACTCACCTCCCAATAACACAACCTGCAGAAACAATCCTCAGCATCTTCACTAACCTTCCAATAACACAACCTGCAGAACCCCATCCTCAGCATCTCCACTCATCTCCCAATTACACAACCTGCAGAAACCCATCCTCAGCATCTTCACAAATCTTCCAATAACACAACCTGCAGAAACCCATCCTCAGCATCTTCACTAACCTCCCAATAACACAACCTGCAGAAACCCAGCCTCAGCATCTTCACTAACCTTCCAATAACACAACCTGCAGAAACCCATCTTCAGCATCTTCACTAACCTCCCAATAACACAACCTGCAGAAATACATCCTCAGCATCTTCACTAACCTTCCAATTACACAACCTGCAGAAACACATCCTCAGCATCTTCACTAACCTTCCAATAACACAACCTGCAGAAACCCATCCTCAGCATCTTCACAAATCTTCCAATAACACAACCTGCAGAAACCCATCCTCAGCATCTCCACTCACCTCCCAATAACACAACCTGCAGAAACCATCCTCAGCATCTTCACTAACCTTCCAATAACACAACCTGCAGAAACACATCCTCAGCCTCTTCACTAACCTTCCAATAACACAACCTGCAGAACCCCATCCTCAGCATCTTCACAAATCTTCCAATAACACAACCTGCAGAAACACATCCTCAGCATCTTCACTCACCTCCCAAGAACACAACCTGCAGAAACCCATCCTCAGCATCTTCACTCACCTTCCAATAACACAACCTGCAGAACCCCATCCTCAGCATCTTCACAAATCTTCCAATAACACAACCTGCAGAAACCATCCTCAGCATCTTCACTAACCTTCCAATAACACAACCTGCAGAAAGCCATCCACAACATATTCGCTAACCTTCCAATAACAAAAACTGCAGAACCCCATCCTCAGCATCTCCACTAACCTCCCAATAACACAACCTGCAGAAACCCTTCCTCAGCATCGTCACTCACCTCCCAATAACACAACCTGCAGAAACCCATCATCAGCATCTCCACTAACCTCCCAATAACACCACCTGCAGAAACCCATCCTCAGCATCTTCACTCACCTCCCAATAACACAACCTGCAGAAACCCATCCTCAGCATCTTCACTAACCTCCCAATAACACAACCTGCAGAAACCCATCCTCAGCAACTTCACTAACCTCAAATTAACACAACCTGCAGAATCCCATCCGCAGCATCTCCACTCACCTCCTAATAACACAACCTGCAGAAACCATCCTCAGCATCTTCACTCACCTCCCAATAACACAACCTGCAGGAACCCATCCTCACCATCTACACTCACCTCCCAATAACACAACCTGCAGAAAACCATCCTCAGCATCTTCACTAACCTTCGAATAACCAACCTGCAGAAACCCATTTTCAGCATCTTCACTCACCTCCCAAGAACACAACCTGCAGAAACCCATCCTCAGCATCTTCACTCACCTCCCAGTAACACAACCTGCAGAAACCCATTCTCAACATCTTCACTGACCTTCCAATAACACAACCTGCAGAAACCCATCCTCAGCATCTCCACTCACCTCCCAATAACACAAACTGCAGAAACCCATCCTCAGCATCTCCACTCACCTCCCAATAACACAACCTGCTGAAACCCATCCTCAGCATCTCCACTCACCTTCCAATAACACAACCTGCAGAAACCCATCCTCAGCATCCTCACCCACCTCCCAATAACACAACCTGCAGAAACCCATCCTCAGCATCTCCACTCACCTTCCAATAACACAACCTGCAGAAACCCATCCTCAGCATCTTCACTCACCTCCCAATAACACAACCTGCAGAAACCCATCCTCAGCATCTCCACTCACCTCCCAATAACACAACCTGCAGAAACCCATCCTAAGCGTCTTCACTCACCTCCCAATAACACAACCTGCAGAAACCCATCCTCAGCATCTTCACTCACCTCCCAATAACACAACCTGCAGAAACCCATCCTCAGCATCTCTGCTAACATTCCAATAACACAACCTGCTGAAACCCATCCTCAGCATCTTCCCTAACCTCCCAATAACACAACCTGCAGAATTCCATCCTCAGCATCTCCACTCACCTCCAAAAACACAATCTGCAGAAACCCATCCTCAGCATCTCCACTCACCTTCCAATAACAGAACCTGCAGAAACCCATCCTCAGCATCTCCACTCACCTCCCAATAACACAACCTGCAGAAACCCATCCTCAGCATCTCCACTCACCTCCCAATATCACAACCTGCAGAAACCCATCCTCAGCATCTCCACTCACCTCCCAATAACACAACCTGCAGAAACCCATCCTCAGCATCTCCACTCACCTCCCTGTAACACAACCTGCAGAAACCCATCATCAGCATCTCCACTCAGCTTCCAATAACACAACCTGCAGAAACCCATCCTCAGTATCTTCACTAATCTTCCAATAACACAACCTGCAGAACCCATCCTCAGCATCTTCACTAATCTTCCAATAACACAACCTGCAGAACCCATCCTCAGCATCTTCACTAATCTTCCAATAACACAACCTGCAGAACCCATCCTCAGCATCTCCACTCACCTCCCAATAACACAACCTGCAGAAAACAATCCTCAGCATTTCCACACACCTTCCAATAAAACAACCTGCAGAAAACCCATCCTCAGCATCTTCACTCACCTCCCAATAACACAACCTGCAGAAACCCATCCTCAGCATCTTCACTCACCTCCCAATAACACAACCTGCAGAAACCCATCCTCAGCCTCTTCACTCACCTTCCAATAACACAACCTGCAGAAACCCATTCTCAGCATCTTCACTCACCTCCCAATAACACAACCTGCAGAAACCCATCCTCAGCATCTTCACTCACCTCCCAATAACACAACCTGCAGAAACCCATCCTCAGCATCTCCACTCACCTCCCAATAACACAACATGCAGAAACCCATCCTCAGCATCTCCACTCACCTCCCATGAACACAACCTGCAGAAACCCATCCTCAGCATCTCCACTCACCTCCCAATAACACAACCTGCAGAAACCCATCCTCAGCATCTCCACTCACCTCCCAATAACACAACCTGCAGAACCCCATCCTCAGCATCTTCACTCACCTCCCAATTCCACAACCTGCAGAAACCCATCCTCAGCATCTCCACTGACCTCCCAATAACACAACCTGCAGAAACCCATCCTCAGCATCTTCACTCACCTCCCAATAACACAACATGCAGAAACCCATCCTCAGCATCTCCACTCACCTCCCAATAACACAACCTGCAGAAACCCATCCTCAGCATCTCCACTCACCTTCCAATAACACAACCTGCAGAAACCCATCCTCAGCATCTCCACTCACCTCCCAATAACACAAACTGCAGAAACCCATCCTCAGCATCTCCACTCACCTTCCAATAACACAACCTGCATAAACCCATCCTCAGCATCTCCACTCACCTCCCAATAACACAACCTGCAGAAACCCATCCTCAGCATCTTCACTAACCTCCCAATAACAAAACCTGCAGAAACCCATCCTCAGCATCTCCACTTACCTTCCAATAACACAACCTGCAGAAACCCATCCTCAGTATCTTCACTAATCATCCAATAACACAACCTGCAGAACCCATTCTCAGCATCTTCACTAATCTTCCAATAACACAACCTGCAGAACCCATCCTCAGCATCTTCACTAATCTTCCAATAACACAACCTGCAGAACCCATCCTCAGCATCTCCACTTACCTCCCAATAACACAACCTGCAGAAAACTATCCTCAGCATTTCCACACACCTTCCAATAAAACAACCTGCAGAAAACCCATCCTCAGCATCTTCACTCACCTTCCAATAACACAACCTGCAGAAACCCATTCTCAGCATCTTCACTCACCTCCCAATAACACAACCTGCAGAAACCCATCCTCAGCACCTTCACTCACCTCCCAATAACACAACCTGCAGAAACCCATCCTCAGCATCTCCACTCACCTCCCAATAACACAACATGCAGAAACCCATCCTCAGCATCTCCACTCACCTCCCAAGAACACAACCTGCAGAAACCCATCCTCAGCATCTCCACTCACCTCCCAATAACACAACCTGCAGAAACCCATCCTCAGCATCTCCACTAATCTTCCAATAACACAACCTGCAGAAACCCATCCTCAGCATCTTCACTGACCTCCCAATAACAAAACCTGCAGAAACCCATCCTCAGCATCTCCACTTACCTTCCAATAACACAACCTGCAGAAACCCATCCTCAGTATCTTCACTAATCATCCAATAACACAACCTGCAGAACCCATTCTCAGCATCTTCACTAATCTTCCAATAACACAACCTGCAGAACCCATCCTCAGCATCTTCACTAATCTTCCAATAACACAACCTGCAGAACCCATCCTCAGCATCTCCACTTACCTCCCAATAACACAACCTGCAGAAAACTATCCTCAGCATTTCCACACACCTTCCAATTAAACAACCTGCAGAAAACCCATCCTCAGCATCTTCACTCACCTCCCAATAACACAACCTGCAGAAACCCATCCTCAGCATCTTCACTCACCTCCCAATAACACAACCTGCAGAAACCCATCCTCAGCCTCTTCACTCACCTTCCAATAACACAACCTGCAGAAACCCATTCTCAGCATCTTCACTCACCTCCCAATAACACAACCTGCAGAACCCCATCCTCAGCACCTTCACTAACCTCCCAATAACAAAACCTGCAGAAACCCATCCTCAGCATCTCCACTCCCCTCCCAATAACACAACCTGCAGAAACCCATCCTCAGCATCTCCACTCACCTCCCAATAACACAACCTGCAGAAACCCATCCTCAGCATCTCCACTCACCTCCCAATAACACAACCTGCAGAAACCCATCCTCAGCATCTCCACTCACCTCCCAATAACACAACCTGCAGAAACCCATCCTCAGCATCTTCACTCACCTCCCAATTCCACAACCTGCAGAAACCCATCCTCAGCATCTCCACTGACCTCCCAATAACACAACCTGCAGAAACCCATCCTCAGCATCTTCACTCACCTCCCAATAACACAACCTGCAGAAACCCATCCTCAGCATCTCCACTCACCTCCCAATAACACAACCTGCAGAAACCCATCCTCAGCATCTCCACTCACCTTCCAATAACACAACCTGCAGAAACCCATACTCAGCATCTCCACTCAACTCCCAATAACACAACCTGCAGAAACCCATCCTCAGCATCTTCACTCACCTCCCAATAACACAACCTGCAGAAACCCATCCTCAGCATCTCCACTCACCTCCCAATAACACAACATGCAGAAACCCATCCTCAGCATCTCCACTCACCTCCCATGAACACAACCTGCAGAAACCCATCCTCAGCATCTCCACTCACCTCCCAATAACACAACCTGCAGAAACCCATCCTCAGCATCTCCACTCACCTCCCAATAACACAACCTGCAGAACCCCATCCTCAGCATCTTCACTCACCTCCCAATTCCACAACCTGCAGAAACCCATCCTCAGCATCTCCACTGACCTCCCAATAACACAACCTGCAGAAACCCATCCTCAGCATCTTCACTCACCTCCCAATAACACAACATGCAGAAACCCATCCTCAGCATCTCCACTCACCTCCCAATAACACAACCTGCAGAAACCCATCCTCAGCATCTCCACTCACCTTCCAATAACACAACCTGCAGAAACCCATCCTCAGCATCTCCACTCACCTCCCAATAACACAAACTGCAGAAACCCATCCTCAGCATCTCCACTCACCTTCCAATAACACAACCTGCATAAACCCATCCTCAGCATCTCCACTCACCTCCCAATAACACAACCTGCAGAAACCCATCCTCAGCATCTTCACTAACCTCCCAATAACAAAACCTGCAGAAACCCATCCTCAGCATCTCCACTTACCTTCCAATAACACAACCTGCAGAAACCCATCCTCAGTATCTTCACTAATCATCCAATAACACAACCTGCAGAACCCATTCTCAGCATCTTCACTAATCTTCCAATAACACAACCTGCAGAACCCATCCTCAGCATCTTCACTAATCTTCCAATAACACAACCTGCAGAACCCATCCTCAGCATCTCCACTTACCTCCCAATAACACAACCTGCAGAAAACTATCCTCAGCATTTCCACACACCTTCCAATAAAACAACCTGCAGAAAACCCATCCTCAGCATCTTCACTCACCTTCCAATAACACAACCTGCAGAAACCCATTCTCAGCATCTTCACTCACCTCCCAATAACACAACCTGCAGAAACCCATCCTCAGCACCTTCACTCACCTCCCAATAACACAACCTGCAGAAACCCATCCTCAGCATCTCCACTCACCTCCCAATAACACAACATGCAGAAACCCATCCTCAGCATCTCCACTCACCTCCCAAGAACACAACCTGCAGAAACCCATCCTCAGCATCTCCACTCACCTCCCAATAACACAACCTGCAGAAACCCATCCTCAGCATCTCCACTAATCTTCCAATAACACAACCTGCAGAAACCCATCCTCAGCATCTTCACTGACCTCCCAATAACAAAACCTGCAGAAACCCATCCTCAGCATCTCCACTTACCTTCCAATAACACAACCTGCAGAAACCCATCCTCAGTATCTTCACTAATCATCCAATAACACAACCTGCAGAACCCATTCTCAGCATCTTCACTAATCTTCCAATAACACAACCTGCAGAACCCATCCTCAGCATCTTCACTAATCTTCCAATAACACAACCTGCAGAACCCATCCTCAGCATCTCCACTTACCTCCCAATAACACAACCTGCAGAAAACTATCCTCAGCATTTCCACACACCTTCCAATAAAACAACCTGCAGAAAACCCATCCTCAGCATCTTCACTCACCTCCCAATAACACAACCTGCAGAAACCCATCCTCAGCATCTTCACTCACCTCCCAATAACACAACCTGCAGAAACCCATCCTCAGCCTCTTCACTCACCTTCCAATAACACAACCTGCAGAAACCCATTCTCAGCATCTTCACTCACCTCCCAATAACACAACCTGCAGAACCCCATCCTCAGCACCTTCACTAACCTCCCAATAACAAAACCTGCAGAAACCCATCCTCAGCATCTCCACTCCCCTCCCAATAACACAACCTGCAGAAACCCATCCTCAGCATCTCCACTCACCTCCCAATAACACAACCTGCAGAAACCCATCCTCAGCATCTCCACTCACCTCCCAATAACACAACCTGCAGAAACCCATCCTCAGCATCTCCACTCACCTCCCAATAACACAACCTGCAGAAACCCATCCTCAGCATCTTCACTCACCTCCCAATTCCACAACCTGCAGAAACCCATCCTCAGCATCTCCACTGACCTCCCAATAACACAACCTGCAGAAACCCATCCTCAGCATCTTCACTCACCTCCCAATAACACAACCTGCAGAAACCCATCCTCAGCATCTCCACTCACCTCCCAATAACACAACCTGCAGAAACCCATCCTCAGCATCTCCACTCACCTTCCAATAACACAACCTGCAGAAACCCATACTCAGCATCTCCACTCAACTCCCAATAACACAAACTGCAGAAACCCATCCTCAGCATCTCCACTCACCTTCCAATAACACAACCTTCAGAAACCCATCCTCAGCATCTCCACTTACCTTCCAATAACACAACCTGCAGAAACCCATCCTCAGTATCTTCACTAATCATCCAATAACACAACCTGCAGAACCCATTCTCAGCATCTTCACTAATCTTCCAATAACACAACCTGCAGAACCCATCCTCAGCATCTTCACTCACCTCCCAATAACACAACCTGCAGAAACCCATCCTCAGCACCTTCACTCACCTCCCAATAACACAACCTGCAGAAACCCATCCTCAGCATCTCCACTCACCTCCCAATAACACAACATGCAGAAACCCATCCTCAGCATCTCCACTCACCTCCCAAGAACACAACCTGCAGAAACCCATCCTCAGCATCTCCACTCACCTCCCAATAACACAACCTGCAGAAACCCATCCTCAGCATCTCCACTAATCTTCCAATAACACAACCTGCAGAAACCCATCCTCAGCATCTTCACTAACCTCCCAATAACAAAACCTGCAGAAACCCATCCTCAGCATCTCCACTTACCTTCCAATAACACAACCTGCAGAAATCCATCCTCAGAATCTTCACTAATCATCCAATAACACAACCTGCAGAACCCATTCTCAGCATCTTCACTAATCTTCCAATAACACAACCTGCAGAACCCATCCTCAGCATCTTCACTAATCTTCCAATAACACAACCTGCAGAACCCATCCTCAGCATCTCCACTTACCTCCCAATAACACAACCTGCAGAAAACTATCCTCAGCATTTCCACACACCTTCCAATAAAACAACCTGCAGAAAACCCATCCTCAGCATCTTCACTCACCTCCCAATAACACAACCTGCAGAAACCCATCCTCAGCATCTTCACTCACCTCCCAATAACACAACCTGCAGAAACCCATCCTCAGCCTCTTCACTCACCTTCCAATAACACAACCTGCAGAAACCCATTCTCAGCATCGTCACTCACCTCCCAATAACACAACCTGCAGAACCCCATCCTCAGCACCTTCACTAACCTCCCAATAACAAAACCTGCAGAAACCCATCCTCAGCATCTCCACTCCCCTCCCAATAACACAACCTGCAGAAACCCATCCTCAGCATCTCCACTCACCTCCCAATAACACAACCTGCAGAAACCCATCCTCAGCATCTCCACTCACCTCCCAATAACACAACCTGCAGAAACCCATCCTCAGCATCTCCACTCACCTCCCAATAACACAACCTGCAGAAACCCATCCTCAGCATCTTCACTCACCTCCCAATTCCACAACCTGCAGAAACCCATCCTCAGCATCTCCACTGACCTCCCAATAACACAACCTGCAGAAACCCATCCTCAGCATCTTCACTCACCTCCCAATAACACAACCTGCAGAAACCCATCCTCAGCATCTCCACTCACCTCCCAATAACACAACCTGCAGAAACCCATCCTCAGCATCTCCACTCACCTTCCAATAACACAACCTGCAGAAACCCATACTCAGCATCTCCACTCAACTCCCAATAACACAAACTGCAGAAACCCATCCTCAGCATCTCCACTCACCTTCCAATAACACAACCTTCAGAAACCCATCCTCAGCATCTCCACTCACCTTCCAATAACACAACCTGCAGAAACCCATCCTCAGCATCTCCACTCACGTCCCAATAACACAACCTGCAGAAACCCATCCTCAGCACCTCCACTCACCTCCCAATAACACAACCTGCAGAAACCCATCCTCAGCATCTCCACTCACCTCCCAATAACACAACCTGCAGAAACCCATCCTAAGCGTCTTCACTCACCTCCCAATAACACAACCTGCAGAAACCCATCCTCAGCATCTTCACTCACCTCCCAATAACACAACCTGCAGAAACCCATCCTCAGCATCTCCGCTAACATTCCAATAACACAAGCTGCAGAAACCCATCCTCAGCATCTTCCCTAACCTCCCAATAACACAACCTGCAGAATCCCATCCTCAGCATCTCCACTCACCTCCCAATAACACAACCTGCAGAAACCCCATCGTCAGCATCTCCACTCACCTTCCAATAACAGAACCTGCAGAAACCCATCCTCAGCATCTCCACTCACCTCCCAATAACACAACCTGCAGAAACCCATCCTCAGCATCTCCACTCACCTCCCAATATCACAACCTGCAGAAACCCATCCTCAGCATCTTCACTCACCTCCCAATAACACAACCTGCAGAAACCCATCCTCAGCATCTCCACTCACCTCCCAGTAACACAACCTGCAGAACCCCATCCTCAGCATCTCCACTCAGCTTCCAATAACACAACCTGCAGAAACCCATCCTCAGCATCTCCACTTACCTTCCAATAACACAACCTGCAGAAACCCATCCTCAGTATCTTCACTAATCTTCCAATAAGACAACCTGCAGAACCCATCCTCAGCATCTTCACTAATCTTCCAATAACACAACCTGCAGAACCCATCCTCAGCATCTTCACTAATCTTCCAATAACACAACCTGCAGAACCCATCCTCAGCATTTCCACTTACCTCCCAATAACACAACCTGCAGAAAACAATCCTCAGCATTTCCATACACCTTCCAATAAAACAACCTGCAGAAAACCCATCCTCAGCATCTTCACTCACCTCCCAATAACACAACCTGCAGAAACCCATCCTCAGCATCTTCACTCACCTCCCAATAACACAACCTGCAGAAACCCATCCTCAGCCTCTTCACTCACCTTCCAATAACACAACCTGCAGAAACCCATTCTCAGCATCTTCACTCACCTCCCAATAACACAACCTGCAGAAACCCATCCTCAGCACCTTCACTCACCTCCCAATAACACAACCTGCAGAAACCCATCCTCAGCATCTCCACTCCCCTCCCAATAACACAACCTGCAGAAACCCATCCTCAGCACCTCCACTCACCTCCCAATAACACAACCTGCAGAAACCCATCCTCAGCATCTCCACTCACCTCCCAATAACACAACCTGCAGAAACCCATCCACAACATCTCCACTCACCTCCCAATAACACAACCTGCAGAAACCCATCCTCAGCATCTTCACTCACCTCCCAATTACACAACCTGCAGAAAACCATCCTCAGCATCTCCACTGACCTCCCAATAACACAACCTGCAGAAACCCATCCTCAGCATCTTCACTCACCTCCCAATAACACAACCTGCAGAAACCCATCCTCAGCATCTCCACTCACCTCCCAATAACACAACCTGCAGAAACCCATCCTCGGCATCTCCACTCACCTTCCAATAACACAACCTGCAGAAACCCATCCTCAGCATCTCCACTCACCTCCCAATAACACAAACTGCAGAAACCCATCCTCAGCATCTCCACTCACCTTCCAATAACACAACCTGCAGAAACCCATCCTCAGCATCTCCACTCACCTTCCAATAACACAACCTGCAGAAACCCATCCTCAGCATCTCCACTCACCTCCCAATAACACAACCTGCAGAAACCCATCCTCAGCATCTTCACTAACCTCCCAATAACAAAACCTGCAGAAACCCATCCTCAGCATCTCCACTTACCTTCCAATAACACAACCTGCAGAAACCCATCCTCAGTATCTTCACTAATCTTCCAATAACACAACCTGCAGAACCCATCCTCAGCATCTTCACTAATCTTCCAATAACACACCTGCAGAACCCATCCTCAGCATCTTCACTAATCTTCCAATAACACAAGCTGCAGAACCCATCCTCAGCATCTCCACTTACCTCCCAATAACTCAACCTGCAGAAAACAATCCTCAGCATTTCCATACACCTTCCAATAAAACAAACTGCAGAAAACCCATCCTCAGCATCTTCACTCACCTCCCAATAACACAACCTGCAGAAACCCATCCTCAGCATCTTCACTCACCTCCCAATAACACAACCTGCAGAAACCCATCCTCAGCATCTTCACTCACCTCCCAATAACACAACCTGCAGAAACCCATCCTCAGCACCTTCACTCACCTCCCAATAACACAACCTGCAGAAACCCATCCTCAGCATCTCCACTCCCCTCCCAATAACACAACCTGCAGAAACCCATCCTCAGCATCTCCACGCACCTCCCAATAACACAACCTGCAGAAACCCATCCTCAGCATCTCCACTCACCTCCCAATAACACAACCTGCAGAAACCCATCCTCAACATCTCCACTCACCTCCCAATAACACAGCCTGCAGAAACCCATCCTCAGCATCTTCACTCACCTCCCAATTACACAACCTGCAGAAACCCATCCTCAGCGTCTACACTGACCTCCCAATAACACAACCTGCAGAAACCCATTCTCAGCATCTTCACTCACGTCCCAATAACACAACCTGCAGAAACCCATCCTCAGCATCTCCACTCACCTCCCAATAACACAACCTGCAGAAACCCATCCTCGGCATCTCCACTCACCTTCCAATAACACAACCTGCAGAAACCCATCCTCAGCATCTCCTCTCACCTCCCAATAACACAAACTGCAGAAACCCATCCTCAGCATCTCCACTCACCTTCCAATAACACAACCTGCAGAAACCCATCCTCAGCATCTCCACTCACCTTCCAATAACACAACCTGCAGAAACCCATCCTCAGCATCTCCACTCACCTCCCAATAACACAACCTGCAGAAACCCATCCTCAGCATCTTCACTAACCTCCCAATAACAAAACCTGCAGAAACCCATCCTCAGCATCTCCACTTACCTTCCAATAACACAATCTGCAGAAACCCATCCTCAGTATCTTCACTAATCTTCCAATAACACAACCTGCAGAACCCATCCTCAGCATCTTCACTAATCTTCCAATAACACAACCTGCAGAACCCATCTTCAGCATCTTCACTAATCTTCCAATAAATCAACCTGCAGAACCCATCCTCAGCATCTCCAGTTACCTCCCAATAACACAACCTGCAGAAAACAATCCTCAGCATTTCCACACACCTTCCAATAAAACAACCTGCAGAAAACCCATCCTCAGCATCTTCACTCACCTCCCAATAACACAACCTGCAGAAAACCCATCCTCAGCATCTTCACTCACCTCCCAATAACACAACCTGCAGAAACCCATCCTCAGCATCTTCACTCACCTCCCAATAACACAACCTGCAGAAACCCATCCTCAGCCTCTTCACTCACCTTCCAATAACACAACCTGCAGAAACCCATTCTCAGCATCTTCACTCACCTCCCAATAACACAACCTGCAGAAACCCATCCTCAGCACCTTCACTAACCTCCCAATAACACAACCTGCAGAAACCCATCCTCAGCATCTCCACTCCCCTCCCAATAACACAACCTGCAGAAACCCATCCTCAGCATCTCCACTCACCTCCCAATAACACAACCTGCAGAAACCCATCCTCAGCATCTCCACTCACCTCCCAATAATACAGACTGCAGAAACCCATCCTCAGCATCTTCACTCACCTCCCAATAACACAACCTGCAGAAACCCATCCTCAGCATCTCCACTGACCTCCCAATAACACAACCTGCAGAAACCCATCCTCAGCATCTTCACTCACCTCCCAATAACACAACCTGCAGAAACCCATCCTCAGCATCTCCACTCACCTCCCAATAACACAACCTGCAGAAACCCATCCTCAGCATCTCGACTCACCTTCCAATAACACAACCTGCAGAAACCCATACTCAGCATCTCCACTCACCTCCCAATAACACAAACTGCAGAAACCCATCCTCAGCATCTCCACTCACCTTCCAATAACACAACCTGCAGAAGCCCATCCTCAGCATCTCTACTCACCTTCCAATAACACAACCTGCAGAAACCCATCCTCAGCATCTCCACTCACCTCCCAATAACACAATCTGCAGAAACCCATCCTCAGCATCTTCACTAACCTTCCAATAACAAAACCTGCAGAAACCCATCCTCAGCACCTCCACTCACCTCCCAATAACACAAACTGCAGAAACCCAACCTCAGCATCTCCACTCACCTCCCAATAACACAACCTGCAGGAACCCATCCTCAGCATCTCCACTCACCTCCCAATAACACAACCTGCAGAAACCCATCCTCAGCATCTCCACTCTCCTTCCAATAACAAAACCTGCAGAAACCCATACTCAGCATCTCCACTCACCTTCCAATGACAGAACCTGCAGAAACCCATCCTCAGCACTTTCACTCACCTCCAAATAACACAACCTGCAGAAACCCATCCTCAGCATCTTCACTCACCTCCCAATAACACAAACTGCAGAAACCCATCCACAGCATCTGCACTAACCTCCCAATAACACAACCTGCAGGAATCCATCCTCAGCATCTTCACTCACCTCCCAATAACACAACCTGCAGAAACCCATCCTCAGCACCTTCACTAACCTCCCAATAACACAACCTGCAGAAACCCATCCTCAGCATCTCCACTCCCCTCCCAATAACACAACCTGCAGAAACCCATCCTCAGCATCTCCACTCACCTCCCAATAACACAACCTGCAGAAACCCATCCTCAGCATCTTCACTCACCTCCCAATTACACAACCTGCAGAAACCCATCCTCAGCATCTCCACTGACCTCCCAATAACACAACCTGCAGAAACCCATCCTCAGCATCTTCACTCACCTCCCAATAACACAACCTGCAGAAACCCATCCTCAGCATCTCCACTCACCTCCCAATAACACAACCTGCAGAAACCCATCCTCAGCATCTCCACTCACCTTCCAATAACACAACCTGCAGAAACCCATACTCAGCATCTCCACTCACCTCCCAATGACACAAACTGCAGAAACCCATCCTCAGCATCTCCACTCACCTTCCAATAACACAACCTGCAGAAGCCCATCCTCAGCATCTCCACTCACCTTCCAATAACACAACCTGCAGAAACCCATCCTCAGCATCTCCACTCACCTCCCAATAACACAATCTGCAGAAACCCATCCTCAGCATCTTCACTAACCTTCCAATAACAAAACCTGCAGAAACCCATCCTCAGCACCTCCACTCACCTCCCAATAACACAACCTGCAGAAACCCAACCTCAGCATCTCCACTCACCTCCCAATAACACAACCTGCAGGAACCCATCCTCAGCATCTCCACTCACCTCCCAATAACACAACCTGCAGAAACCCATCCTCAGCATCTCCACTCACCTTCCAATAACAAAACCTGCAGAAACCCATAATCAGCATCTCCACTCACCTTCCAATGACAGAACCTGCAGAAAACCATCCTCAGCACCATCACTCACCTCCAAATAACACAACCTGCAGAAACCCATCCTCAGCATCTTCACTCACCTCCCAATTACACAACCTGCAGAAACCCATCCTCAGTATCTTCGCTCACCTCCCAATAACACAACCTGCAGAAACCCATCCTCAGCATCTCCACTCACCTCCCAATAACACAACCTGCAGAAACCCATCCTCAGCATCTCCACTCACCTCCCAATAACACAACCTGCAGAAACCCATCCTCAGCATCTCCACTCACCTCCCAATAACACAACCTGCAGAAACCCATCCTCAGCATCTCCACTCACCTCCCAATAACACAACCTGCAGAAATCCATCCTCAGCATCTCCACTCACCTCCCAATAACACAACCTGCAGAAACCCATACTCAGCATCTCCACTCACCTCCCAATAACACAAACTGCAGAAACCCATCCTCAGCATCTCCACTCACCTTCCAATAACACAACCTGCAGAAGCCCATCCTCAGCATCTCTTCTCACCTTCCAATAACACAACCTGCAGAAACCCATCCTCAGCATCTCCACTCACCTCCCAATAACACAACCTGCAGAAACCCATCCTCAGCATCTTCACTAACCTCCCAATAACAAAACCTGCAGAAACCCATCCTCAGCACCTCCACTCACCTCCCAATAACACAACCTGCAGAAACCCATCCTCAGCATCAACACTCACCTTCCAATAACACAACCTGCAGGAACCCATCCTCAGCATCTCCACTCACCTCCCAATAACACAACCTGCAGAAACCCATCCTCAGCATCTCCACTCATCTTCCAATAACAAAACCTGCAGAAACCCATACTCAGCATCTCCACTCACCTTCCAATGACAGAACCTGCAGAAACCCATCCTCAGCATCTCCACTCACCTCCCAATAACACAACCTGCAGAAACCCATCCTCAGCATCTCCACTCACCTTCCAACTACAGAACCTGCAGAAACCCATCCTCAGCATCTTCACTCACCTCCCAATAACACAACCTGCAGAAACCCATCCTCAGCATCTTCACTCACCTCCCAATAACACAAACTGCAGAAACCCATCCACAGCATCTCCACTAACATCCCAATAACACAACCTGCAGAAACCCATCCTCAGCATCTTCACTCACCTTCCAATAACATAACCTGCAGAAACCCATCCTTAGCAACTCCACTCACCTCCCAATAACACAACCTGCAGAAACCCTCCTCAGCATCTTCAATAACCTCCCAATAACACAACCTGCAGAAACCCATCCTCAGCATCTTCACTCACCTTCCAGTAACACAACCTGCAGAAACACATCCTGAGCATCTCCACTCACCTTCCAATAACAGAACCTGCAGAAACCCTCCTCAGCATCTTCAATAACCTTCCAATAACAAAACATGTAGAAATTCATCCTCAACATCTCCACTCACCTCCCAATAACACAACCTGCAGAAAACCCTTCTCAGCATCTTAACTCACCTCCCAATAACACAACCTGCAGAAACACATACTCAGCATCTCCACTCACCTTCCGATGACAGAACCTGCAGAAACCCATCCTCAGCATCTCCACTCACCTTCCAATAACACAACCTGCAGAAACCCTCCTCAGCATCTTCAATAACCTCCCAATAACACAACCTGCAGAAACCCATCCTCAGCATCTCCACTCACCTCCCAATTACACAACCTGCAGAAACCCATCCTCAGCATCTCCACTCACCTCCCAATAACACAACCTGCAGAATCCATCCTGAGCATCTCCACTTATCTCCCAATAACACAACTTGCAGAAAACAATCCTCAGCGTCTTCACTCACCTTCCAATAAAACAACCTGCAGAAACCCATCCTCGGCCTCTTCACTCACCTCCCAATAACACAACCTGCAGAATTCCATCCACAGCATCTCCTCTCACCTTGCAATAACACAACCTGCAGAAACCCATCCTCAGCAGCTTCACTCACCTCCCAATAACACAAACTGCTGAAGCCAATCCACAGCATCTCCACTAACCTCCCAATAACACAACCTGCAGAAACCCAGCCTCAGCATCTTCACTCACCTTCCAATAACACAACCTGCAGAAACCCATCATTAGCAACTCCACTCACCTCCCAATAAGACAACCTGCAGAAACCCTCCTCAGCATCTTCAATAACCTCCCAATAACACAACCTGCAGAAACCCATCCTCAGCATCTTCACTCACCTTCCAGTAACACAACCTGCAGAAATCCATACTCAGCATCTCCACTCACCTTCCAATGACAGACCCTGCAGAAACCCATCCTCAGCATCTCCACTCACCTTCCAATAACACAACCTGCAGAAACCCATCCTCAGCATCTTCACTCACCTCCCAATAACACAACCTGCAGAAACCCATCCTCAGCATCTCCACTCACCTTCCAATAACACAACCTGCAAAAAACCCATCCTCAGCATCTTCACTCACCTCCCAATAACACAACCTGCAGAAACCCATCCTCAGCATCTCCACTAACCTCCCAACAACACAACCTGCAGAAACCCATCCTCAGCATCTCCACTCACCTTCCAATAACACAACCTGCAGAAACCAATCCTCAGCATCTCCACTAACCTCCCAATAACACAACCTGCAGAAACCCATCCTCAGCATCTCCACTCACCTTCCAATAACACTACCTGCAGAAACCCATCCTCAGCATCTTCACTCACCTCCCAATAACACAACCTGCAGAAACCCATCCTCGGCATCTCCACTCACCTTCCAATAACACAACCTGCAGAAACCCAGCCTCAGCATCTTCACTAACCTTCCAATAACACAACCTGAAGAAGTCCATCCTCAGCATCTCCACTCACCTCCCAATAACACCACCTGCAGAAACCCATCCTCAGCATCTCCACTCACCCCCCAATAACACAACCTGCAGAAACCTATCCTCAGCATCTTCACTCACCTCCCAATAACACAACCTGCAGAAACCCATCCTCAGCATCTTCACTAACCTTCCAATAACACAACCTGCAGAAACCCATCCTCAGCATCTCCACTCACCCCCCAATAACACAACCTGCAGGAACCCATCCTCAGCATCTCCACTAACCCCCTAATAACACAACCTGCAGAAACCCATCCTCAGCATCTTCACTCACCTCCCAATTACACAACCTGCAGAAACCCATCCTCAGCATCTCCACTCACCTCCCAATAACACAACCGGCAGAAACCCATCCTCAGCATCTTCACTCACCTCCCAATTACACAACCTGCAGAAACCCATCCTCAGCATCTCCACTCACCTCCCAATAACACAACCTGCAGAAACCCCTTCTCAACATATTCTCTAACCTTCCAATAACACAGTCTGCAGAAACCCATCCTCAGCATCTCCACTCACCTCCCAGTAACACAACCTGCAGAAACACATCCTCAGCATCTCCACTCACCTCCCAATAACACAACCTGCAGAAACCCATCCTCGGCCTCTTCACTCACCTCCCAATAACACAACCTGCAGAACTCCATCCTCAGCATCTCCTCTCACCTTCCAATAACACAACCTGCAGAAACCCATCCTCAGCAGCTTCACTCACCTCCCAATAACACAAACTGCAGAAGCCCATCCACAGCATCTCCACTAATCTTCCAATAACACAACCTGCAGAAACCCATCCTCAGCATCTTCACTCACCTTCCAATAACACAACCTGCAGAAACCCATCATTAGCAACTCCACTCACCTCCCAATAAGACAACCTGTAGAAACCCATCCTCAGCATCTCCACTAACCTCCCAACAACACAACCTGCAGAAACCCATCCTCAGCATCTCCACTCACCTTCCAATAACACAACCTGCAGAAACCAATCCTCAGCATCTCCACTAACCTCCCAATAACACAACCTGCAGGAACCCATCCTCAGCATCTCCACTCACCTTCCAATAACACTACCTGCAGAAACCCATCCTCAGGATCTTCACTCACCTCCCAATAACACAACCTGCAGAAACCCATCCTCGGCATCTCCACTCACCTTCCAATAACACAACCTGCAGAAACCCAGCCTCAGCATCTTCACTAACCTTCCAATAACACAACCTGCAGAAGCCCATCCTCAGCATCTCCACTCACCTCCCAATAACACAACCTGCAGAAACCCATCCTCAGCATCTCCACTCACCCCCCAATAACACAACCTGCAGAAACTCAGCCTCAGCATCTTCACTCACCTCCCAATAACACAACCTGCAGAAACCCATCCTCAGCATCTTCACTAACCTTCCAATAACACAACCTGCAGAAACCCATCCTCAGCATCTCCACTCACCCCCCAATAACACAACCTGCAGGCACCCATCCTCAGCATCTCCACTCACCCCCTAATAACACAACCTGCAGAAACCCATCCTCAGCATCTTCACTCACCTCCCAATAACACAACCTGCAGAAACCCCTTCTCAACATATTCTCTAACCTTCCAATAACACAGTCTGCAGAAACCCATCCTCAGCATCTCCACTCACCTCCCAGTAACACAACCTGCAGAAACACATCCTCAGCATCTCCACTCACCTCCCAATAACACAACCTGCAGAAACCCATCCTCGGCCTCTTCACTCACCTCCCAATAACACAACCTGCAGAACTCCATCCTCAGCATCTCCTCTCACCTTCCAATAACACAACCTGCAGAAACCCATCCTCAGCAGCTTCACTCACCTCCCAATAACACAAACTGCAGAAGCCCATCCACAACATCTCCACTAACCTCCCAATAACACAACCTGCAGAAACCCATCCTCAGCATCTTCACTCACCTTCCAATAACACAACCTGCAGAAACCCATCATTAGCAACTCCACTCACCTCCCAATAAGACAACCTGCAGAAACCCTCCTCAGCATCTTCAATAACCTCCCAATAACACAACTTGCAGAAACCAATCTTCAGCATCTTCACTCACCTTCCAGTAACACAACCTGCAGAAACCCATCCTGGGCATCTCCACTCACCTCCCAATAACACAACCTGCAGAAATCCATCCTCAGCATCTCCACTCACCTTCCAATAACACAACCTGCAGAAACCCATCCTCAGCATCTTCACTCACCTCCCAATAACACAACCTGCAGAAACCCATCCTCAGCATCTCCACTAACCTCCCAACAACACAACCTGCAGAAACCCATCCTCAGCATCTCCACTCACCTTCCAAAAACACAACCTGCAGAAACCAATCCTCAGCATCTCCACTAACCTCCCAATAACCCAACCTGCAGAAACCCATCCTCGGCATCTCCACTCACCTTCCAATAACACAACCTGCAGAAACCCAGCCTCAGCATCTTCACTAACCTTCCAATAACACAACCTGCAGAAGCCCATCCTCAGCATCTCCACTCACCTCCCAATAACACAACCTGCAGAAACCCATCCTCAGCATTTCCACTCACCCCCCAATAACACAACCTGCAGAAACTCAGCCTCAGCATCTTCACTCACCTCCCAATAACACAACCTGCAGAAACCCATCCTCAGCATCTTCACTAACCTTCCAATAACACAACCTGCAGAAACCCATCCTCAGCATCTCCACTCACCCCCAAATAACACAACCTGCAGGAACCCATCCTCAGCATCTCCACTCACCCCCTAATAACACAACCTGCAGAAACCCATCCTCAGCATCTTCACTCACCTCCCAATTACACAACCTGCAGAAACCCATCCTCAGCATCTCCACTCACCTCCCAATAACACAACCTGCAGAAACCCATCCTCAGCATCTTCACTCACCTCCCAATTACACAACCTGCAGAAACCCATCCTCAGCATCTCCACTCACCTCCCAATAACACAACCTGCAGAAACCCCTTCTCAACATATTCTCTAACCTTCCAATAACTCAGTCTGCAGAAACCCATCCTCAGCATCTCCACTCACCTCCCAGTAACACAACCTGCAGAAACACATCCTCAGCATCTCCACTCACCTCCCAATAACACAACCTGCAGAAACCCATCCTCGGCCTCTTCACTCACCTCCCAATAACACAACCTGCAGAACTCCATCCTCAGCATCTCCTCTCACCTTCCAATAACACAACCTGCAGAAACCCATCCTCAGCAGCTTCACTCACCTCCCAATAACACAAACTGCAGAAGCCCATCCACAGCATCTCCACTAATCTCCCAATAACACAACCTGCAGAAACCCATCCTCAGCATCTTCACTCACCTTCCAATAACACAACCTGCAGAAACCCATCATTAGCAACTCCACTCACCTCCCAATAAGACAACCTGCAGAAACCCATCCTCAGCATCTCCACTAACCTCCCAACAACACAACCTGCAGAAACCCATCCTCAGCATCTCCACTCACCTTCCAATAACACAACCTGCAGAAACCAATCCTCAGCATCTCCACTAACCTCCCAATAACACAACCTGCAGAAACCCATCCTCAGCATCTCCACTCACCTTCCAATAACACTACCTGCAGAAACCCATCCTCAGGATCTTCACTCACCTCCCAATAACACAACCTGCAGAAACCCATCCTCGGCATCTCCACTCACCTTCCAATAACACAACCTGCAGAAACCCAGCCTCAGCATCTTCACTAACCTTCCAATAACACAACCTGCAGAAGCCCATCCTCAGCATCTCCACTCACCTCCCAATAACACAACCTGCAGAAACCCATCCTCAGCATCTCCACTCACCCCCCAATAACACAACCTGCAGAAACTCAGCCTCAGCATCTTCACTCACCTCCCAATAACACAACCTGCAGAAACCCATCCTCAGCATCTTCACTAACCTTCCAATAACACAACCTGCAGAAACCCATCCTCAGCATCTCCACTCACCCCCCAATAACACAACCTGCAGGAACCCATCCTCAGCATCTCCACTCACCCCCTAATAACACAACTTGCAGAAACCCATCCTCAGCATCTTCACTCACCTCCCAATAACACAACCTGCAGAAACCCCTTCTCAACATATTCTCTAACCTTCCAATAACACAGTCTGCAGAAACCCATCCTCAGCATCTCCACTCACCTCCCAGTAACACAACCTGCAGAAACACATCCTCAGCATCTCCACTCACCTCCCAATAACACAACCTGCAGAAACCCATCCTCGGCCTCTTCACTCACCTCCCAATAACACAACCTGCAGAACTCCATCCTCAGCATCTCCTCTCACCTTCAAATAACACAACCTGCAGAAACCCATCCTCAGCAGCTTCACTCACCTCCCAATAACACAAACTGCAGAAGCCCATCCACAGCATCTCCACTAACCTCCCAATAACACAACCTGCAGAAAGCCATCCTCAGCATCTTCACTCACCTTCCAATAACACAACCTGCAGAAACCCATCATTAGCAACTCCACTCACCTCCCAATAAGACAACCTGCAGAAACCCTCCTCAGCATCTTCAATAACCTCCCAATAACACAACTTGCAGAAACCAATCTTCAGCATCTTCACTCACCTTCCAGTAACACAAACTGCAGAAACCCATCCTGGGCATCTCCACTCACCTCCCAATAACACAACCTGCAGAAACCCATCCTCAGCATCTCCACTCACCTTCCAATAACACAACCTGCAGAAACCCATCCTCAGCATCTTCACTCACCTCCCAATAACACAACCTGCAGAAACCCATCCTCAGCATCTCCACTAACCTCCCAACAACACAACCTGCAGAAACCCATCCTCAGCATCTCCACTCACCTTCCAATAACACAACCTGCAGAAACCAATCCTCAGCATCTCCACTAACCTCCCAATAACCCAACCTGCAGAAACCCATCCTCAGCATCTCCACTCACCTTCCAATAACACTACCTGCAGAAACCCATCCTCAGCATCTCCACTCACCTCCCAATAACACAACCTGCAGAAACCCATCCTCGGCATCTCCACTCACCTTCCAATAACACAACCTGCAGAAACCCAGCCTCAGCATCTTCACTAACCTTCCAATAACACAACCTGCAGAAACTCAGCCTCAGCATCTTCACTCACCTCCCAATAACACAACCTGCAGAAACCCATCCTCAGCATCTTCACTAACCTTCCAATAACACAACCTGCAGAAACCCATCCTCAGCATCTCCACTCACCCCCCAATAACACAACCTGCAGGAACCCATCCTCAGCATCTCCACTCACCCCCTAATAACACAACCTGCAGAAACCCATCCTCAGCATCTCCACTCACCCCCCAATAACACAACCTGCAGGAACCCATCCTCAGCATCTCCACTCACCCCCTAATAACACAACTTGCAGAAACCCATCCTCAGCATCTTCACTCACCTCCCAATAACACAACCTGCAGAAACCCCTTCTCAACATATTCTCTAACCTTCCAATAACACAGTCTGCAGAAACCCATCCTCAGCATCTCCACTCACCTCCCAGTAACACAACCTGCAGAAACACATCCTCAGCATCTCCACTCACCTCCCAATAACACAACCTGCAGAAACCCATCCTCGGCCTCTTCACTCACCTCCCAATAACACAACCTGCAGAACTCCATCCTCAGCATCTCCTCTCACCTTCAAATAACACAACCTGCAGAAACCCATCCTCAGCAGCTTCACTCACCTCCCAATAACACAAACTGCAGAAGCCCATCCACAGCATCTCCACTAACCTCCCAATAACACAACCTGCAGAAACCCATCCTCAGCATCTTCACTCACCTTCCAATAACACAACCTGCAGAAACCCATCATTAGCAACTCCACTCACCTCCCAATAAGACAACCTGCAGAAACCCTCCTCAGCATCTTCAATAACCTCCCAATAACACAACTTGCAGAAACCAATCTTCAGCATCTTCACTCACCTTCCAGTAACACAAACTGCAGAAACCCATCCTGGGCATCTCCACTCACCTCCCAATAACACAACCTGCAGAAACCCATCCTCAGCATCTCCACTCACCTTCCAATAACACAACCTGCAGAAACCCATCCTCAGCATCTTCACTCACCTCCCAATAACACAACCTGCAGAAACCCATCCTCAGCATCTCCACTAACCTCCCAACAACACAACCTGCAGAAACCCATCCTCAGCATCTCCACTCACCTTCCAATAACACAACCTGCAGAAACCAATCCTCAGCATCTCCACTAACCTCCCAATAACCCAACCTGCAGAAACCCATCCTCAGCATCTCCACTCACCTTCCAATAACACTACCTGCAGAAACCCATCCTCAGCATCTCCACTCACCTCCCAATAACACAACCTGCAGAAACCCATCCTCGGCATCTCCACTCACCTTCCAATAACACAACCTGCAGAAACCCAGCCTCAGCATCTTCACTAACCTTCCAATAACACAACCTGCAGAAGCCCATCCTCAGCATCTCCACTCACCTCCCAATAACACAACCTGCAGAAACCCATCCTCAGCATTTCCACTCACCCCCCAATAACACAACCTGCAGAAACTCAGCCTCAGCATCTTCACTCACCTCCCAATAACACAACCTGCAAAACCCATCCTCAGCATCTTCACTAACCTTCCAATAACACAACCTGCAGAAACCCATCCTCAGCATCTCCACTCACCCCCCAATAACACAACCTGCAGGAACCCATCCTCAGCATCTCCACTCACCCCCTAATAACACAACCTGCAGAAACCCATCCTCAGCATCTTCACTCACCTCCCAATAACACAACCTGCAGAAACCCATCCTCAGCATCTCCACTCACCTCCCAATAACACAACCTGCAGAAACCCATCCTCAGCATCTTCACTCACCTCCCAATAACACAACCTGCAGAAACCCATCCTCAGCATCTCCACTCACCTCCCAATAACACAACCTGCAGAAACCCCTTCTCAACATATTCACTAACCTTCCAATAACACAGTCTGCAGAAACCCATCCTCAGCATCTCCACTCACCTCCCAGTAACACAACCTGCAGAAACACATCCTCAGCATCTCCACTCACCTCCCAATAACACAACCTGCAGAAACCCATCCTCAGCATCTTCACTCACCTCCCAATAACACAACCTGCAGAACCCCATTCTCAGCATCTCCACTCACCTCCCAGTAACACAACCTGCAGATACCCATCCTCAGCATCTCCACTCACCTCCCAATAACACAACCTGCAGAAACCGATCCTCAGCATCTTTACTCATCTCCGAATAACACAACCTGCAGAAACCCATCCTCAGCATCTTCACTCACCTTCCAATAACACAACCTGCAGAAACCCATCCTCAGCATCTCCACTCACCTCTCAATAACACAACCTGCAGAAACCCATCCTCAGCATCTTCACTAACCTCCCAATAACACAACCTGCAAAAACCCATCCTCAGCACCTCCACTCACCTCCCAATAACACAACCTGCAGAAACCCATCCTCAGCATCTCCACTCACCTCCCAATAACACAACCTGCAGAAACCCATCCTCAGCATCTCCACTCACCTCCCAATAACACAACCTGCAGAAACCCATCCTCAGCACCTCCACTCACTTTCCAATAACACAACCTGCAGAAACCCATACTCAGCATCTCCACTCACCTTCCAATGACAGAACCTGCAGAAACCCATCCTCAGCATCTCCACTCACCTTCCAATAACACAACCTGCAGAAACCCTCCTCAGCATCTTCAATAACCTCCCAATAACACAACCTGCAGAAACCCATCCTCAGCATCTCCACTCACCTCCCAATTACACAACCTGCAGAAACCCATCCTCAGCATCCCCACTCACCTCCCAATAACACAACCTGCAGAATCCATCCTGAGCATCTCCACTTACCTCCCAATAACACATCTTGCAGAAAACAATCCTCAGCATCTTCACTCACCTTCCAATAATACAACCTGCAGAAACCCATCCTCGGCCTCTTCACTCACCTCCCAATAACACAACCTGCAGAACTCCATCCTCAGCATCTCCTCTCACCTTCCAATAACACAACCTGCAGAAACCCATCCTCAGCAGCTTCACTCACCTCCCAATAACACAAACTGCAGAAACCCATCCACAGCATCTCCACTAACCTCCCAATAACACAACTTGCAGAAACCAATCTTCAGCATCTTCACTCACCTTCCAGTAACACAACCTGCAGAAACCCATCCTGGGCATCTCCACTCACCTCCCAATAACACAACCTGCAGAAATCCAACCTCAGCATCTCCACTCACCTTCCAATAACACAACCTGCAGAAACCCATCCTCAGCATCTTCACTCACCTCCCAATAACACAACCTGCAGAAACCCATCCTCAGCATCTCCACTAACCTCCCAACAACACAACCTGCAGAAACCCATCCTCAGCATCTCCACTCACCTTCCAATAACACAACCTGCAGAAACCAATCCTCAGCATCTCCACTAACCTCCCAATAACCCAACCTGCAGAAACCCATCCTCGGCATCTCCACTCACCTTCCAATAACACAACCTGCAGAAACCCAGCCTCAGCATCTTCACTAACCTTCCAATAACACAACCTGCAGAAGCCCATCCTCAGCATCTCCACTCACCTCCCAATAACACAACCTGCAGAAACCCATCCTCAGCATTTCCACTCACCCCCCAATAACACAACCTGCAGAAACTCAGCCT
This sequence comes from Scyliorhinus torazame, assembly GCF_047496885.1. Taxonomy (NCBI): domain Eukaryota; kingdom Metazoa; phylum Chordata; class Chondrichthyes; order Carcharhiniformes; family Scyliorhinidae; genus Scyliorhinus; species Scyliorhinus torazame. The sequence goes on from NC_092711.1 coordinate 58,824,900, forward strand.
CAGCATCTTCACTCACCTCCCAATAACACAACCTGCAGAAACCCATCCTCAGCATCTTCACTAACCTTCCAATAACACAACCTGCAGAAACCCATCCTCAGCATCTCCACTCACCCCCAAATAACACAACCTGCAGGAACCCATCCTCAGCATCTCCACTCACCCCCTAATAACACAACCTGCAGAAACCCATCCTCAGCATCTTCACTCACCTCCCAATTACACAACCTGCAGAAACCCATCCTCAGCATCTCCACTCACCTCCCAATAACACAACCTGCAGAAACCCATCCTCAGCATCTTCACTCACCTCCCAATTACACAACCTGCAGAAACCCATCCTCAGCATCTCCACTCACCTCCCAATAACACAACCTGCAGAAACCCCTTCTCAACATATTCTCTAACCTTCCAATAACTCAGTCTGCAGAAACCCATCCTCAGCATCTCCACTCACCTCCCAGTAACACAACCTGCAGAAACACATCCTCAGCATCTCCACTCACCTCCCAATAACACAACCTGCAGAAACCCATCCTCGGCCTCTTCACTCACCTCCCAATAACACAACCTGCAGAACTCCATCCTCAGCATCTCCTCTCACCTTCCAATAACACAACCTGCAGAAACCCATCCTCAGCAGCTTCACTCACCTCCCAATAACACAAACTGCAGAAGCCCATCCACAGCATCTCCACTAATCTCCCAATAACACAACCTGCAGAAACCCATCCTCAGCATCTTCACTCACCTTCCAATAACACAACCTGCAGAAACCCATCATTAGCAACTCCACTCACCTCCCAATAAGACAACCTGCAGAAACCCATCCTCAGCATCTCCACTAACCTCCCAACAACACAACCTGCAGAAACCCATCCTCAGCATCTCCACTCACCTTCCAATAACACAACCTGCAGAAACCAATCCTCAGCATCTCCACTAACCTCCCAATAACAAAACCTGCAGAAACCCATCCTCAGCATCTCCACTCACCTTCCAATAACACTACCTGCAGAAACCCATCCTCAGGATCTTCACTCACCTCCCAATAACACAACCTGCAGAAACCCATCCTCGGCATCTCCACTCACCTTCCAATAACACAACCTGCAGAAACCCAGCCTCAGCATCTTCACTAACCTTCCAATAACACAACCTGCAGAAGCCCATCCTCAGCATCTCCACTCACCTCCCAATAACACAACCTGCAGAAACCCATCCTCAGCATCTCCACTCACCCCCCAATAACACAACCTGCAGAAACTCAGCCTCAGCATCTTCACTCACCTCCCAATAACACAACCTGCAGAAACCCATCCTCAGCATCTTCACTAACCTTCCAATAACACAACCTGCAGAAACCCATCCTCAGCATCTCCACTCACCCCCCAATAACACAACCTGCAGGAACCCATCCTCAGCATCTCCACTCACCCCCTAATAACACAACTTGCAGAAACCCATCCTCAGCATCTTCACTCACCTCCCAATAACACAACCTGCAGAAACCCCTTCTCAACATATTCTCTAACCTTCCAATAACACAGTCTGCAGAAACCCATCCTCAGCATCTCCACTCACCTCCCAGTAACACAACCTGCAGAAACACATCCTCAGCATCTCCACTCACCTCCCAATAACACAACCTGCAGAAACCCATCCTCGGCCTCTTCACTCACCTCCCAATAACACAACCTGCAGAACTCCATCCTCAGCATCTCCTCTCACCTTCAAATAACACAACCTGCAGAAACCCATCCTCAGCAGCTTCACTCACCTCCCAATAACACAAACTGCAGAAGCCCATCCACAGCATCTCCACTAACCTCCCAATAACACAACCTGCAGAAACCCATCCTCAGCATCTTCACTCACCTTCCAATAACACAACCTGCAGAAACCCATCATTAGCAACTCCACTCACCTCCCAATAAGACAACCTGCAGAAACCCTCCTCAGCATCTTCAATAACCTCCCAATAACACAACTTGCAGAAACCAATCTTCAGCATCTTCACTCACCTTCCAGTAACACAAACTGCAGAAACCCATCCTGGGCATCTCCACTCACCTCCCAATAACACAACCTGCAGAAACCCATCCTCAGCATCTCCACTCACCTTCCAATAACACAACCTGCAGAAACCCATCCTCAGCATCTTCACTCACCTCCCAATAACACAACCTGCAGAAACCCATCCTCAGCATCTCCACTAACCTCCCAACAACACAACCTGCAGAAACCCATCCTCAGCATCTCCACTCACCTTCCAATAACACAACCTGCAGAAACCAATCCTCAGCATCTCCACTAACCTCCCAATAACCCAACCTGCAGAAACCCATCCTCAGCATCTCCACTCACCTTCCAATAACACTACCTGCAGAAACCCATCCTCAGCATCTCCACTCACCTCCCAATAACACAACCTGCAGAAACCCATCCTCGGCATCTCCACTCACCTTCCAATAACACAACCTGCAGAAACCCAGCCTCAGCATCTTCACTAACCTTCCAATAACACAACCTGCAGAAGCCCATCCTCAGCATCTCCACTCACCTCCCAATAACACAACCTGCAGAAACCCATCCTCAGCATTTCCACTCACCCCCCAATAACACAACCTGCAGAAACTCAGCCTCAGCATCTTCACTCACCTCCCAATAACACAACCTGCAGAAACCCATCCTCAGCATCTTCACTAACCTTCCAATAACACAACCTGCAGAAACCCATCCTCAGCATCTCCACTCACCCCCCAATAACACAACCTGCAGGAACCCATCCTCAGCATCTCCACTCACCCCCTAATAACACAACCTGCAGAAACCCATCCTCAGCATCTTCACTCACCTCCCAATAACACAACCTGCAGAAACCCATCCTCAGCATCTCCACTCACCTCCCAATAACACAACCTGCAGAAACCCATCCTCAGCATCTTCACTCACCTCCCAATAACACAACCTGCAGAAACCCATCCTCAGCATCTCCACTCACCTCCCAATAACACAACCTGCAGAAACCCCTTCTCAACATATTCACTAACCTTCCAATAACACAGTCTGCAGAAACCCATCCTCAGCATCTCCACTCACCTCCCAGTAACACAACCTGCAGAAACACATCCTCAGCATCTCCACTCACCTCCCAATAACACAACCTGCAGAAACCCATCCTCAGCATCTTCACTCACCTCCCAATAACACAACCTGCAGAACCCCATTCTCAGCATCTCCACTCACCTCCCAGTAACACAACCTGCAGATACCCATCCTCAGCATCTCCACTCACCTCCCAATAACACAACCTGCAGAAACCGATCCTCAGCATCTTTACTCATCTCCGAATAACACAACCTGCAGAAACCCATCCTCAGCATCTTCACTCACCTTCCAATAACACAACCTGCAGAAACCCATCCTCAGCATCTCCACTCACCTCTCAATAACACAACCTGCAGAAACCCATCCTCAGCATCTTCACTAACCTCCCAATAACACAACCTGCAAAAACCCATCCTCAGCACCTCCACTCACCTCCCAATAACACAACCTGCAGAAACCCATCCTCAGCATCTCCACTCACCTCCCAATAACACAACCTGCAGAAACCCATCCTCAGCATCTCCACTCACCTCCCAATAACACAACCTGCAGAAACCCATCCTCAGCACCTCCACTCACTTTCCAATAACACAACCTGCAGAAACCCATACTCAGCATCTCCACTCACCTTCCAATGACAGAACCTGCAGAAACCCATCCTCAGCATCTCCACTCACCTTCCAATAACACAACCTGCAGAAACCCTCCTCAGCATCTTCAATAACCTCCCAATAACACAACCTGCAGAAACCCATCCTCAGCATCTCCACTCACCTCCCAATTACACAACCTGCAGAAACCCATCCTCAGCATCCCCACTCACCTCCCAATAACACAACCTGCAGAATCCATCCTGAGCATCTCCACTTACCTCCCAATAACACATCTTGCAGAAAACAATCCTCAGCATCTTCACTCACCTTCCAATAATACAACCTGCAGAAACCCATCCTCGGCCTCTTCACTCACCTCCCAATAACACAACCTGCAGAACTCCATCCTCAGCATCTCCTCTCACCTTCCAATAACACAACCTGCAGAAACCCATCCTCAGCAGCTTCACTCACCTCCCAATAACACAAACTGCAGAAACCCATCCACAGCATCTCCACTAACCTCCCAATAACACAACTTGCAGAAACCAATCTTCAGCATCTTCACTCACCTTCCAATAACACAACCTGCAGAAACCCATCCTGGGCATCTCCACTCACCTCCCAATAACACAACCTGCAGAAATCCATCCTCAGCATCTCCACTCACCTTCCAATAACACAACCTGCAGAAACCCATCTTCAGAATCTTCACTCACCTTCCAGTAACACAACCTGCAGAAACCCATCCTGAGCTTCTCCACTCACCTCCCAATAACACAACCTGCAGAAACCCATCCTCAGCATCTCCACTCACCTTCCAATAACACAACCTGCAGAAACCAATCCTCAGCATCTCCACTAACCTCCCAATAACCCAACCTGCAGAAACCCATCCTCGGCATCTCCACTCACCTTCCAATAACACAACCTGCAGAAACCCATCCTCAGCATCTCCACTCACCTTCCAATAACACAACCTGCAGAAACCAATCCTCAGCATCTCCACTAACCTCCCAATAACACAACCTGCAGAAACCCATCCTCAGCATCTCCACTCACCTTCCAATAACACTACCTGCTGAAACCCATCCTCAGCATCTTCACTCACCACCCAATAACACAACCTGCAGAAACCCATCCTCGGCATCTCCACTCACCTTCCAATAACACAACCTGCAGAAACCCAGCCTCAGCATCTTCACTAACCTTCCAATAACACAACCTGCAGAAGCCCATCCTCAGCATCTCCACTCACCTCCCAATAACACAACCTGCAGAAAATCATCCCCAGCATCTCCACTCACCCCCCAATAACAACCTGCAGAAACCCATCCTCAGCATCTTCACTCACCTCCCAATAACACAACCTGCAGAAACCCATCCTCAGCATCTTCACTAACCTTCCAATAACACAACCTGCAGAAACCCATCCTCAGCATCTCCACTCACCCCCCAATAACACAACCTGCAGGAACCCATCCTCAGCATCTCCACTCACCCCCTAATAACACAACCTGCAGAAACCCATTCTCAGCATCTGCACTCACCTCCCAATAACACAACCTGCAGAAACCCATCCTCAGCATCTTCACTCACCTCCCAATAACACAACCTGCAGAAACCCATCCTCAGCATCTCCACTCACCTCCCAATAACACAACCTGCAGAAACCCCTTCTCAACATATTCACTAACCTTCCAATAACACAGTCTGCAGAAACCCATCCTCAGCATCTCCACTCACCTCCCAGTAACACAACCTGCAGAAACACATCCTCAGCATCTCCACTCACCTCCCAATAACACAACCTGCAGAAACCCATCCTCAGCATCTTCACTCACCTCCCAATAACACAACCTGCAGTACCCCATTCTCAGCATCTCCACTCACCTCCCAATAACACAACCTGCAGATACCCATCCTCAGCATCTCCACTCACCTCCCAATAACACAACCTGCAGAAACCCATCCTCAGCATCTTTACTCATCTCCGAATAACACAACCTGCTGAGACACATCCTCAGCATCTTCACTCACCTCCCCATAACACAACCTGCAGAAAACCATCCTCAGCATCTTCACTCACCTTCCAATAACACAACCTGCAGAAACCCATTCTCAGCATTTCCACTCACCTCCCAATAACACAACCTGCAGAAACCCATTCTCAGCATCTCCACTCACCTTCCAATAACACAACCTGCAGAAACCCATCCTCAGCATCTTCACTCACTTCCCAAAAACACAACCTGAAGAAACCCGTCCTCAGCATCTCCACTAACCTCCCAACAACACAACCTGCAGAAACCCATCCTCAGCATCTCCACTCACCTTCCAATAACACAACCTGCAGAAACCAATCCTCAGCATCTCCACTAACCTCCCAATAACACAACCTGCAGAAACCCATCCTCAGCATCTCCACTCACCTTCCAATAACACTACCTGCTGAAACCCATCCTCAGCATCTTCACTCACCACCCAATAACACAACCTGCAGAAACCCATCCTCGGCATCTCCACTCACCTTCCAATAACACAACCTGCAGAAACCCAGCCTCAGCATCTTCACTAACCTTCCAATAACACAACCTGCAGAAGCCCATCCTCAGCATCTCCACTCACCTCCCAATAACACAACCTGCAGAAAATCATCCCCAGCATCTCCACTCACCCCCCAATAACAACCTGCAGAAACCCATCCTCAGCATCTTCACTCACCTCCCAATAACACAACCTGCAGAAACCCATCCTCAGCATCTTCACTAACCTTCCAATAACACAACCTGCAGAAACCCATCCTCAGCATCTCCACTCACCCCCCAATAACACAACCTGCAGGAACCCATCCTCAGCATCTCCACTCACCCCCTAATAACACAACCTGCAGAAACCCATTCTCAGCATCTGCACTCACCTCCCAATAACACAACCTGCAGAAACCCATCCTCAGCATCTTCACTCACCTCCCAATAACACAACCTGCAGAAACCCATCCTCAGCATCTCCACTCACCTCCCAATAACACAACCTGCAGAAACCCCTTCTCAACATATTCACTAACCTTCCAATAACACAGTCTGCAGAAACCCATCCTCAGCATCTCCACTCACCTCCCAGTAACACAACCTGCAGAAACACATCCTCAGCATCTCCACTCACCTCCCAATAACACAACCTGCAGAAACCCATCCTCAGCATCTTCACTCACCTCCCAATAACACAACCTGCAGAACCCCATTCTCAGCATCTCCACTCACCTCCCAATAACACAACCTGCAGATACCCATCCTCAGCATCTCCACTCACCTCCCAATAACACAACCTGCAGAAACCCATCCTCAGCATCTTTACTCATCTCCGAATAACACAACCTGCTGAGACACATCCTCAGCATCTTCACTCACCTCCCCATAACACAACCTGCAGAAAACCATCCTCAGCATCTTCACTCACCTTCCAATAACACAACCTGCAGAAACCCATTCTCAGCATTTCCACTCACCTCCCAATAACACAACCTGCAGAAACCCATTCTCAGCATCTTCACAAATCTTCCAATAACACAACATGCAGAAACCCATCCTCAGCATCTCCACTCACCTTCCAATAACACAACCTGCAGAAACCCATCCTCAGCAGCTTCACTCACCTCCCAATAACACAACCTGCAGAAACCCATCATTAGCAACTCCACTCACCTCCCAATAAGACAACCTGCAGAAACCCTCCTCAGCATCTTCAATAACCTCCCAATAACACAACCTGCAGAAACCCATCTTCAGCATCTTCACTCACCTTCCAGTAACACAACCTGAAGAAACCCATCCTGGGCATCTCCACTCACCTCCCAATAACACAACCTGCAGAAACCCATCCTCAGCATCTCCACTCACCTTCCAATAACACAACCTGCAGAAACCCATCCTCAGCATCTTCACTCACCTCCCAATAACACAACCTGCAGAAACCCATCCTCAGCATCTCCACTCACCTTCCAATAACACAACCTGCAGAAACCAATCCTCAGCATCTCCACTATCCTCCCAATAACACAACCTGCAGAAACCCATCCTCAGCATCTCCACTCACCTTCCAATAACACTAACTGCAGAAACCCATCCTCAGCATCTTCACTCACCTCCCAATAACACTACCTGCAGAAACCATCCTCGGCATCTCCGCTCACCTTCCAATAACACAACCTGCAGAAACCCAGCCTCAGCATCTTCACTAACCTTCCAATAACACAACCTGCAGAAGCCCATCCTCAGCATCTCCACTCACCTCCCAATAACACAACCTGCAGAAACCCATCCTCAGCATCCCCACTCACCCCCCAATAACACAACCTGCAGAAACTCATCCTCAGCATCTTCACTCACCTCCCAATAACACAACCTGCAGAAACCCATCCTCAGCATCTTCACTAACCTTCCAATAACACAACCTGCAGAAACCCATCCTCAGCATCTCCACTCACCCCCCAATAACACAACCTGCAGGAACCCATACTCAGCATCTCCACTCACCCCCTAATAACACAACCTGCAGGAACCCATACTCAGCATCTCCACTCACCCCCTAATAACACAACCTGCAGAAACCCATCCTCAGCGTCTTCACTCACCTCCCAATAACACAACCTGCAGAAACCCATCCTCAGCATCTCCACTCACCTCCCAATAACACAACCTGCAGAAACCAACCTCAGCATCTTCACTCACCTCCCAATAACACAACCTGCAGAAACCCATCCTCAGCATCTCCACTCACCTCCCAATAACACAACCTGCAGAAACCCCTTCTCAACATATTCACTAACCTTCCAATAACACAGTCTGCAGAAACCCATCCTCAGCATCTCCACTCACCTCCCAGTAACACAACCTGCAGAAACACATCCTCAGCATCTCCACTCACCTCCCAATAACACAACCTGCAGAAACCCATCCTCAGCATCTTCACTCACCTCCCAATTACACAACCTGCAGAATCCCATTCTCAGCATCTCCACTCACCTCCCAATAACACAACCTGCAGAAACCCATCCTCAGCATCGTCACTCACCTCCCAATAACACAACCTGCAGAAACCCATCCTCAGCATCTCCACTCACCTCCCAATAACACAACCTGCAGAAACCCATCCTCAGCATCTTCACTCACCTCCCAATAACACAACCTGCAGAAACCCATCCTCAGCATCTCCACTCACCTCCCAATAACACAACCTGCAGAAACCCCTTCTCAACATATTCACTAACCTTCCAATAACACAGTCTGCAGAAACCCATCCTCAGCATCTCCACTCACCTCCCAGTAACACAACCTGCAGAAACACATCCTCAGCATCTCCACTCACCTCCCAATAACACAACCTGCAGAAACCCATCCTCCGCATCTTCACTCACCTCCCAATAACACAACCTGCAGAACCCCATTCTCAGCATCTCCACTCACCTCCCAGTAACACAACCTGCAGATACCCATCCTCAGCATCTCCACTCACCTCCCAATAACACAACCTGAAGAAACCCATCCTCAGCATCTTTACTCATCTCCGAATAACACAACCTGCAGAGACACATCCTCAGCATCTTCACTCACCTCCCCATAACACAACCTGCAGAAACCCATGCTCATCATCTCCACTCACCTTCCAATAATACAACCTACAGAAACCCATCCTCAGCATCTCCACACACCTCCCAATAACACAATCTGCAGAAACCCATCCTCAGCATCTCAACTCACCTCCCAGTAACACAACCTGCAGAAACCCATCCTCAGCATCTTCACTCACCTCCCAATAACACAACCAGCAGAAACACATCCTCAGCATCTCCACTCACCTCCTAATAACCCAACCGGCAGAAACCCATCCTCAGCATCTCCACTCACCTCCCAATAACACAACCTGCAGATACCCAATCTCAGCATTTCCACTCACATCCCAATAACACAACCTGCAGAAACCCATTCTCAGCTTCTTCACAAATCTTCCAATAACACAACATGCAGAAACCCATCCTCAGCATCTCCCCTCACCACCCAATAACACAACCTGCAGAAACCCATCCTCAGCATCTCCACTCACCTCCCAATAACACAACCTGCAGAAACCCATGCTCATCATCTCCACTCACCTTCCAATAATACAACCTACAGAAACCCATCCTCAGCATCTTCACTAACCTCCCAATAACAAAACCTGCAGAAACCCATCCTCAGCATCTCCACTCGCCTCCCAATAACACAACCTGCAGAACCCATCCTCAGCATCTCCACCTACCTCCCAGTAACATAACCTGCAGAAACCCATCCTCAGCATCTTCACTAACCTCCCAATAACAAAACCTGCAGAAACCCATCCTCAGCATCTCCACTCGCCTCCCAATAACACAACCTGCAGAACCCATCCTCAGCATCTCCACCTACCTCCCAGTAACATAACCAGCAGAAACCCATCCTCAGCATCTTCACAAATCTTCCAATAACACAACCTGCAGAATCCATCCTCAGCATCTTCACTAACCTTCCAATAACACAACCTGCAGAAACACATCCTCAGCATCTTCACTAACCTTCCAATAACACAACCTGCAGAATCCCATCCACAACATATTCACTAACCTCCCAATAACACAACCTGCAGAAACCTATCCTCAGCATCTCAACACACCGCCCAATAACACAACCTGCAGAAACCCATACTCAGCATCTTCACTAACCTTCCAATAACACAACCTGCAGAACCCCATCCTCAGCATCTTCACAAATCTTCCAATAACACAACCTGCAGAAACCATCCTCAGCATCTTCACTAACCTTCCAATAACACAACCTGCAGAACCCCATTCTCAGCATCTCCACTCATCTCCCAATTACACAACCTGCAGAAACCCATCCTCAGCATCTTCACAAATCTTCCAATAACACAACCTGCAGAACCCGATCCTCAGCATCTTCACAAATCTTCCAATCACACAACCTGCAGAACCCGATCCTCAGCATCTTCACAAATCTTCCAATCACACAACCTGCAGAAACCATCCTCAGCATCTTCACTCACCTCCCAATAACACAACCTGCAGAAACCCATCCTCAGCATCTTCACTCACCTTCCAATAACACAACCTGCAGAACCCCATCCTCAGCATCGTCACTAACCTGCCAATAACACAACCTGCAGAAACCATCCTCAGCATCTCCACTAACCTCCCAATAACACAACCTGCAGAAACCCATCCTCAGCATCTTCACTAACCTCCCAATAACACAACCTGCAGAAACACATCCTCAGCATCTCCACTCACCTCCCAATAACACAACCTGCGGAAACCCATCCTCAGCATCCGCAGTCACCTTCCAATAACACAACCTGCAGAAACCCATCCTCAGCATCTCCACTCACCTCCCAATAACACAACCTGCAGAAACCTATCCTCAGCATCTTCACTAACCTCAAATTAACACAACCTGCAGATTCCCATCCTCAGCATCTCCACTCACCTCCCAATAACACAACCTGCAGAAACCATCCTCAGCATCTTCACTCACCTCCCAATAACACAACCTGCAGAAACCCATCCTCAGCATCTTCACTAACCTTCGAATAACCAACCTGCAGAAACCCATTTTCAGCATCTTCACTCACCTCCCAAGACCACAACCTGCAGAAACCCATCCTCAGCATCTTTAATATCTTCCCAAGAACACAACCTGCAGAAACCCATCCTCAGCATCTTTAATATCTTCCCAAGAACACAACCTGCAGAAACCCATTCTCAACATCTTCACTGACCTTCCAATAACACAACCTGCAGAAACCCATCCTCAGCCTCTCCACTCACCTCCCAATAACACAAACTGCAGAAACCCATCCTCAGCATCTCCACTCACCTCCCAATAACACAACCTGCTGAAACCCATCCTCAGCATCTGCACTCACCTTCCAATAACACAACCTGCAGAAACCCATCCTCAGCATCTTCACCCACCTCCCAATAACATAACCTGCAGAAACCCATCCTCAGCATCTCCACTCACCTTCCAATAACACAACCTGCAGAAACCCATCCTCAGCATCTTCACTCACCTCCCAATAACACAACCTGCAGAAACCCATCCTCAGCATCGCCACTCACCTCCCAATAACACAACCTGCAGAAACCCATCCTCAGCGTCTTCACTCACCTCCCAATAACACAACCTGCAGAATCCCATCCTCCGCATCTCCACTCACCTCCCAATACACAACCTGCAGAAACCCATCCTCAGCATCTCCACTCACCTTCCAATAACAGAACCTGCAGAAACCCATCCTCAGCATCTCCACTCACCTCCCAATAACACAACCTGCAGAAACCCATCCTCAGCATCTCCACTCAGCTTCCAGTAACACAACCTGCAGAAACCCATCCTCAGCATCTCCACTTACCTTCCAATAACACAACCTGCAGAAACCCATCCTCAGTATCTTCACTGATCTTCCAATAACACAACCTGCAGAACCCATCCTCAGCATCTTCACTAATCTTCCAATAACACAACCTGCAGAACCCATCCTCAGCATCTTCACTAATCTTCCAGTAACACAACCTGCAGAACCCATCCTCAGCATCTCCACTTACCTCACAATAACACAACCTGCAGAAAACAATCCTCAGCATTTCCACTCACCTTCCAATAAAACAACCTGCAGAAAACCCATCCTCAGCATCTTCACTCATCTCCCAATAACACAACCTGCAGAAACCCATCCTCAGCATCTTCACTGACTTCCCAATAACACAACCTGCAGAAACCCATCCTCAGCCTCTTCACTCACCATCCAATAACACAACCTGCAGAAACTCATTCTCAGCATCTTCACTCACCTCCCAATAACACAACCTGCAGAAACCCATCCTCAGCACCTTCACTCACCTCCCAATAACACAACCTGCAGAAACCCATTTCAGCATCTCCACTCCCCTCCCAATAACACAACCTGCAGAAACCCATCCTCAGCATCTCCACTCACCTCCCAATAACACAACCTGCAGAAACCCATCCTCAGCATCTTTAATATCTTCCCAAGAACACAACCTGTAGAAACCCATCCTCAGCATCTTTAATATCTTCCCAAGAACACAACCTGCAGAAACCCATTCTCAACATCTTCACTGACCTTCCAATAACACAACCTGCAGAAACCCATCCTCAGCCTCTCCACTCACCTCCCAATAACACAAACTGCAGAAACCCATCCTCAGCATCTCCACTCACCTCCCAATAACACAACCTGCTGAAACCCATCCTCAGCATCTGCACTCACCTTCCAATAACACAACCTGCAGAAACCCATCCTCAGCATCTTCACTCACCTCCCAATAACACAACCTGCAGAAACCCATCCTCAGCATCGCCACTCACCTCCCAATAACACAACCTGCAGAAACCCATCCTCAGCGTCTTCACTCACCTCCCAATAACACAACCTGCAGAATCCCATCCTCAGCATCTCCACTCACCTCCCAATACACAACCTGCAGAAACCCATCCTCAGCATCTCCACTCACCTTCCAATAACAGAACCTGCAGAAACCAATCCTCAGCATCTCCACTCACCTCCCAGTAACACAACCTGCAGAAACCCATCCTCAGCATCTCCACTCAGCTTCCAATAACACAACCTGCAGAAACCCATCCTCAGCATCTCCACTTACCTTCCAATAACACAACCTGCAGAAACCCATCCTCAGTATCTTCACTGATCTTCCAATAACACAACCTGCAGAACCCATCCTCAGCATCTTCACTAATCTTCCAATAACACAACCTGCAGAACCCATCCTCAGCATCTTCACTAATCTTCCAGTAACACAACCTGCAGAACCCATCCTCAGCATCTCCACTTACCTCACAATAACACAACCTGCAGAAAACAATCCTCAGCATTTCCACTCACCTTCCAACAAAACAACCTGCAGAAAACCCATCCTCAGCATCTTCACTCACCTCCCAATAACACAACCTGCAGAAACCCATCCTCAGCATCTTCACTCACCTCCCAATAACACAACCTGCAGAAACCCATCCTCAGCCTCTTCACTCACCTTCCAATAACACAACCTGCAGAAACTCATTCTCAGCATCTTCACTCACCTCGCAATAACACCACCTGCAGAAACCCATCCTCAGCACCTTCACTCACCTCCCAATAACACAACCTGCAGAAACCCATCTTCAGCATCTCCACTCCCCTCCCAATAACACAACCTGCAGAAACCCATCCTCAGCATCTTCACTCACCTCACAATTACACAACCTGCAGAAACCCATCCTCAGCCTCTTCACTCACCTTCCAATAACACAACCTGCAGAAACTCATTCTCAGCATCTTCACTCACCTCCCAATAACACAACCTGCAGAAACCCATCCTCAGCATCACCACTCACCTCCCAATAACACAACCTGCAGAAATCCATCCTCAGCATCTCCACTCACCTCCCAATAACACAACCTGCAGAAACCCATCCTCAGCATCTTCACTCACCTCACAATTACACAACCTGCAGAAACCCATCCTCAGCATCTCCACTGACCTCCCAATAACACAACCTGCAGAAACCCATCCTCAGCATCTTCATTCACCTCCCAATAACACAACCTGCAGAAACCCATCCTCAGCATCTCCACTCACCTCCCAATAACACAACCTGCAGAAACCCATCCTCAGCATCTCCACTCACCTTCCAATAACACAACCTGCAGAAACCCATCCTCAGCATCTTCACTCACCTCCCAATAACTCAACCTGCAGAAACCCATCCTCAGCATCTTCACTAACTTCCCAATAACAAAACCTGCAGAAACCCATCCTCAGCACCTCCACTCACCTCCCAATAACACAAACTGCAGAAACCCATCCTCAGCATCTCCACTCACCTCCCAATAACACAACCTGCAGAAACCCATCCTCAGCCTCTCCACTCACCTTCCAATAACACAACCTGCAGAAACCCATACTCAGCATCTCCACTCACCTTCCAATGACAGAACCTGCAGAAACCCATCCTCAGCATCTTCACTCACCTCCCAATAACACAAACTGCAGAAACCCATCCACAGTATCTCCACTAACCTCCCAATAACACAACCTGCAAAAACCCATCCTCAGCATCTTCACTTACCTCCCAATAACACAACCTGCAGAAACCCATCCTCAGCATCTTCACTCACCTTCCAATAACACGACCTGCAGAAACCCATCCTCAGCATTTCCACTCACCTGCCAACAAAACAACCTGCAGAAAACCCATCCTCAGCATCTTCACTCACCTCCCAATAACACAACCTGCAGAAACCCATCCTCAGCATCTTCACTCACCTCCCAATAACACAACCTGCAGAAACCCATCCTCAGCCTCTTCACTCACCTTCCAATAACACAACCTGCAGAAACTCATTCTCAGCATCTTCACTCACCTCCCAATAACACCACCTGCAGAAACCCATCCTCAGCACCTTCACTCACCTCCCAATAACACAACCTGCAGAAACCCATCTTCAGCATCTCCACTCCCCTCCCAATAACACAACCTGCAGAAACCCATCCTCAGCATCTTCACTCACCTCACAATTACACAACCTGCAGAAACCCATCCTCAGCCTCTTCACTCACCTTCCAATAACACAACCTGCAGAAACTCATTCTCAGCATCTTCACTCACCTCCCAATAACACAACCTGCAGAAACCCATCCTCAGCATCTCCACTCACCTCGCAATAACACAACCTGCAGAAATCCATTCTCAGCATCTCCACTCACCTCCCAATAACACAACCTGCAGAAACCCATCCTCAGCATCTTCACTCACCTCACAATTACACAACCTGCAGAAACCCATCTTCAGCATCTCCACTGACCTCCCAATAACACAACCTGCAGAAACCCATCCTCAGCATCTTCACTCACCTCCCAATAACACAACCTGCAGAAACCCATCCTCAGCATCTCCACTCACCTCCCAATAACACAACCTGCAGAAACCCATCCTCAGCATCTCCACTCACCTTCCAATAACACAACCTGCAGAAACCCATCCTCAGCATCTTCACTCACCTCCCAATAACTCAACCTGCAGAAACCCATCCTCAGCATCTCCACTCACCTCCCAATAACACAAACTGCAGAAACCCATCCTCAGCATCTCCACTCACCTTCCAATAACACAACCTGCAGAAACCCATCCTCAGCATCTCCACTCACCTCCCAATAACACAAACTGCAGAAACCCATCCTCAGCATCTCCACTCACCTTCCAATAACACAACCTGCAGAAACCCATCCTCAGCATCTCCACTCACCTTCCAATAACACAACCTGCAGAAACCCATCCTCAGCATCTCCACTCACCTCCCAATAACACAACCTGCAGAAACCCATCCTCAGCATCTTCACTAACTTCCCAATAACAAAACCTGCAGAAACCCATCCTCAGCACCTCCACTCACCTCCCAATAACACAACCTGCAGAAACCCATCCTCAGCATCACCACTCACCTCCCAATAACACAACCTGCAGAAACCCATCCTCAGCCTCTCCACTCACCTTCCAATAACACAACCTGCAGAAACCCATACTCAGCATCTCCACTCACCTTCCAATGACAGAACCTGCAGAAACCCATCCTCAGCATCTTCACTCACCTCCCAATAACACAAACTGCAGAAACCCATCCACAGTATCTCCACTAACCTCCCAATAACACAACCTGCAAAAACCCATCCTCAGCATCTTCACTTACCTCCCAATAACACAACCTGCAGAAACCCATCCTCAGCATCTTCACTCACCTTCCAATAACACAACCTGCAGAAACCCATCCTCAGCATCTTCACTCACCTCCCAATAACACAAACTGTAGAAACCCATCCACAGCATCTCCACTAACCTCCCAATAACACAACCTGCAGGAATCCATCCTCAGCATCTTCACTCACCTCACAATAACACAACCTGCAGAAAACCATCCTCAGCGTCTTCACTCACCTCCCAATAACACAACCTGCAGAAACCCATCCTCAGCATCTCCACTCACCTCCCAATAACACAAATTGCAGAAACCCATCCTCAGCATCTCCACTCACCTTCCAATAACACAACCTGCAGAAACCCATACTCAGCATCTCCACTCACCTTCCAATGACAGAACCTGCAGAAACCCATCCTCAGCATCTTCACTCACCTCCAAATAACACAACCTGCAGAAACCCATCCTCAGCAGCTTCACTCACCTCCCAATAACACAAACTGCAGAAACCCATCCACAGCATCTCCACTAACCTTCCAATAACACAACCTGCAAAAACCCATCCTCAGCATCTTCACTTACCTCCCAATAACACAACCTGCAGAAACCCATCCTCAGCATCTTCACTCACCTTCCAATAACACAACCTGCAGAACCCCATCCTCAGCATCTACACTCACCTCCCAATAACACAAACTGTAGAAACCCATCCACAGCATCTCCACTAACCTCCCAATAACACAACCTGCAGGAATCCATCCTCAGCATCTTCACTCACCTCCCAATAACACAACCTGCAGAAAACCATCCTCAGCCTCTTCACTCACCTCCCAATAACACAACCTGCAGAAACCCATCCTCAGCATCTTCACTCACCTCCCAATAACACAACCTGCAGAAACCCATCCTCAGCATCTCCACTCACCTCCCAATAACACAACCTGCAGAAACCCATCCTCAGCATCTCCACTCACCTCCCAATAACACAACCTGCAGAAACCCATCCTCAGCATCTTCACTCACCTCCCAATTACACAACCTGCAGAAACTCATCCTCAGTATCTTCACTCACCTCCCAATAACACAACCTGCAGAAAACCATCCTCAGCATCTCCACTCACCTACCAATAACACAACCTGCAGAAACCCATCCTCAGCATCTCCACTCACCTCCCAATAACACAACCTGCAGAAACCCACCCTCAGCATCTCCACTCACCTCCCAACAACACAACCTGCAGAAACCCATCCTCAGCATCTCAACTCACCTTCCAATAACACAACCTGCAGAACCCCATCCTCAGAATCTTAACTAACCTTCCAATAACACAGTCTGCAGAAAACCATCCTCAGCATCTCCACTCACCTCCCACTAATACAACCTGCAGAAGCCCAACCTCAGCATCTTCACTCACCTCCCAATAACACAACTTGCAGAAACCCATCCTCAGCATCTCCACTCACCTCCCAATAACACAACCTGCAGAAACCCAGCCTCAGCATCTCCACTCACCTCCCAATAACACAACCTGCAGAAACCCATCCTCAGCATCTCCACTCACCTTCCAATTACACAACCTGCAGAAACCCATCCTCAGCATCTCCACTCACCTCTCAATAACACAACCTGAAGAAACCCATCCTCAGCATCTTCACTAACCTCCCAATAACACAACCTGCAGAAACCCATCCTCAGCACGTCCACTCACCTCCCAATAACACAACCTGCAGAAACCCATCCTCAGCATCTCCACTCGCCTCCCTAATAACACAACCTGCAGAAACCCACCCTCAGCATCTCCACTCACCTCCCAACAACACAACCTGCAGAAACCCATCCTCAGCATCTCAACTCACCTTCCAATAACACAACCTGCAGAACCCCATCCTCAGAATCTTAACTAACCTTCCAATAACACAGTCTGCAGAAAACCATCCTCAGCATCTCCACTCACCTCCCAATAACACAACCTGCAGAAACCCATCCTCAGCACCTTCACTCACCTCCCAATAACACAACCTGCAGAAACCCATCCTCAGCATCTCCACTCACCTCCCAATAACACAACCTGCAGAAACCCATCCTCAGCATCTCCACTCACCTCCCAATAACACAACCTGCAGAAACCCATCCTCAGCATCTCCACTCACCTTCCAATAACACAACCTGCAGAAACCCATCCTCAGCATCTCCACTCACCTCCCAATAACACAACCTGCAGAAACCCATCCTCAGCATCTTCACTAACCTCCCAATAACACAACCTGCAGAAACCCATCCTCAGCACCTCCACTCACCTCCCAATAACACAACCTGCAGAAACCCATCCTCAGCATCTCCACTCGCCTCCCTAATAACACAACCTGCAGAAACCCATCCTCAGCATCTCCACTCACCTCCCAATAACACAACCTGCAGAAACCCATCCTCACCATCTTCACTAACCTCCCAATAACACAACCTGCAGACACCCATCCTCAGCATCTCCACTCACCTTCCAATAACACACCCTGCAGAAACCCATCCTCAGCATCTCCACTCACCTCCCAATAACACAACCTGCAGAAACCCATCCTCAGCATCTCCACTCACCTTCCAATAACACAACCTGCAGAAACCCACCTCAGCATCTTCAATAACCTCCCAATAACACAACCTGCAGAAACCCATCCTCAGCATCTTCACTCACCTCCCAATTACACAACCTGCAGAAACCCATCCTCAGCATCTCCACTCACCTCCCAATAACACAACCTGCAGAATCCATCCTGAGCATCTCCACTTACCTCCCAATAACACAATCTGCAGAAAACAATCCTCAGCATCTTTACGCACCTTCCAATAAAACAACCTGCAGAAACCCATCCTCGGCCTCTTCACTCACCTCCCAATAACACAACCTGCAGAACTCCATCCTCAGCATCTCCTCTCACCTTCCAATAACACAACCTGCAGAAACCCATCCACAGCAGCTTCACTCACCTCCCAATAACACAAACTGCAGAAACCCATCCACAGCATCTCCACTAACCTCCCAATAACACAACCTGCAGAAACCCATCCTCAGCATCTTCACTCACCTTCCAATAACACAACCTGCAGAAACCCATCCTTAGCAACTCCACTCACCTCCCAATAAGACAACCTGCAGAAACCCTCCTCAGCATCTGCAATAACCTCCCAATAACACAACCTGCAGAAACCCATCCTCAGCATCTTCACTCACCTTCCAGTAACACAACCTGCAGAAACCCATCCTGAGCATCTCCACTCACCTCCCAATAACACAACCTGCAGAAACCCATCCTCAGCATCTCCACTCACCTTCCAATAACACAACCTGCAGGAATCCATCCTCAGCATCTTCACTCACCTCCCAATAACACAACCTGCAGAAACCCATCCTCAGCGTCTTCACTCACCTCCCAATAACACAACCTGCAGAAACCCATCCTCAGCATCTTCACTCACCTCCCAATAACACAACCTGCAGAAACCCATCCTCAGCATCTCCACTCACCTCCCAAAAGCACAACCTGCAGAAACCCATCCTCAGCATCTCCACTCACCTCCCAATAACACAACCTGCAGAAACCCATCCACAGCATCTCCACTAACCTCCCAATAACACAACCTGCAAAAACCCATCCTCAGCATCTTCACTTACCTCCCAATAACACAACCTGCAGAAACCCATCCTCAGCATCTTCACTCACCTTCCAATAACACAACCTGCAGAAACCCATCCTCAGCATCTTCACTCACCTCCCATTAACACAAACTGTAGAAACCCATCCACAGCATCTCCACTAATCACCCAATAACACAACCTGCAGGAATCCATCCTCAGCATCTCAACTCACCTTCCAATAACACAACCTGCAGAACCCCATCCTCAGAATCTTAACTAACCTTCCAATAACACAGTCTGCTGAAAACCATCCTCAGCATCTCCACTCACCTCCCAATAAAACAACCTGCAGAAACCCATCCTCAGCACCTTCACTCACCTCCCAATAACACAACCTGCAGAAACCCATCCTCAGCATCTCCACTCACCTCCCAATAACACAACCTGCAGAAACCCATCCTCAGCATCTCCACTCACCTTCCAATAACACAACCTGCAGAAACCCATCCTCAGCATCTCCACTCACCTCTCAATAACACAACCTGCAGAAACCCATCCTCAGCATCTTCACTAACCTCCCAATAACACAACCTGCAGAAACACATCCTCAGCACCTCCACTCACCTCCCAATAACACAACCTGCAGAAACCCATCCTCAGCATCTCCACTCGCCTCCCTAATAACACAACCTGCTGAAACCCACCCTCAGCATCTCCACTCACCTCCCAACAACACAACCTGCAGAAACCCATCCTCAGCATCTCAACTCACCTTCCAATAACACAACCTGCAGAAACCCATCCTCGGAATCTTAACTAACCTTCCAATAACACAGTCTGCAGAAAACCATCCTCAGCATCTCCACTCACCTCCCAATAACACAACCTGCAGAAACCCATCCTCAGCACCTTCACTCACCTCCCAATAACACAACCTGCAGAAACCCATCCTCAGCATCTCCACTCACCTCCCAATAACACAACCTGCAGAAACCCATCCTCAGCATCTCCACTCACCTCCCAATAACACAACATGCAGAAACCCATCCTCAGCATCTCCACTTACCTTCCAATAACACAACCTGCAGAAACCCATCCTCAGCATCTCCACTCACCTCCCAATAACACAACCTGCAGAAACACATCCTCAGCATCTTCCCTAACCTCCCAATAACACAACCTGCAGAAACCCATCCTCAGCACCTCCACTCACCTCCCAATAACACAACCTGCAGAAACCCATCCTCAGCATCTCCACTCGCCTCCCTAATAACACAACCTGCAGAAACCCATCCTCAGCATCTCCACTCACCTCCCAATAACACAACCTGCAGAAACCCATCCTCACCATCTTCACTAACCTCCCAATAACACAACCTGAAGAAACCCATCCTCAGCATCTCCACTCACCTTCCAATAACACAACCTGCAGAAACCCATCCTCAGCATCTCCACTCACCTCCCAATAACACAACCTGCTGAAACCCATCCTCAGCATCTCCACTCACCTTCCAATAACACAACCTGCAGAAACCCACCTCAGCATCTTCAATAACCTCCCAATAACACAACCTGCAGAAACCCATCCTCAGCATCTTCACTCACCTCCCAATTACACAACCTGCAGAAACCCATCCTCAGCATCTCCACTCACCTCCCAATAACACAACCTGCAAAATCCATCCTGAGCATCTCCACTTACCTCCCAATAACACAATCTGCAGAAAACAATCCTCAGCATCTTTACGCACCTTCCAATAAAACAACCTGCAGAAACCCATCCTCGGCCTCTTCACTCACCTCCCAATAACACAACCTGCAGAACTCCATCCTCAGCATCTCCTCTCACCTTCCAATAACACAACCTGCAGAAACCCATCCACAGCAGCTTCACTCACCTCCCAATAACACAAACTGCAGAAACCCATACACAGCATCTCCACTAACCTCCCAATAACACAACCTGCAGAAACCCATCCTCAGCATCTTCACTCACCTGCCAAAAACACAACCTGCAGAAACCCATCCTTAGCAACTCCACTCACCTCCCAATAAGACAACCTGCAGAAACCCTCCTCAGCATCTTCAATAACCTCCCAATAACAGAACCTGCAGAAACCCATCCTCAGCATCTTCACTCACCTTCCAGTAACACAACCTGCAGAAAACCATCCTGAGCATCTCCACTCACCTCCCAATAACACAACCTGCAGAAACCCATCCTCAGCATCTCCACTCACGTTCCAATAACACAACCTGCAGGAATCCATCCTCAGCATCTTCACTCACCTCCCAATAACACAACCTGCAGAAACCCATCCTCAGCGTCTTCACTCACCTCCCAATAACACAACCTGCAGAAACCCATCCTCAGCATCTTCACTCACCTCCCAATAACACAACCTGCAGAAACCCATCCTCAGCATCTCCACTCACCTCCCAATAACACAACCTGCAGAAACCCATCCTCAGCATCTCCACTCACCTCCCAATAACACAACCTGCAGAAACCCATCCTCAGCATCTTCACTCACCTCCCAATTACACAACCTGCAGAAACCCATCCTCAGTATCTTCACTCACCTCCCAATAACACAACCTGCAGAAACCCATCCTCAGCATCTCCACTCACATCCCAATAACACAACCTGCAGAAACCCATCCTCAGCATCTCCACTCACCTCCCAATAACACAACATGCAGAAACCCATCCTCAGCATCTCCACTCACCTCCCAATAACACAACCTGCAGAAACCCATCCTCGGCATCTCCACTCACCTTCCAATAACACAACCTGCAGAACCCCATCCTCAGCCTCTTCACAAATCTTCCAATAACACAACCTGCAGAAACCCATCCACAACATATTCGCTAACCTTCCAATAACAAAATCTGCAGAACCCCATCCTCAGCATCTTCACTCACCTCCCAATAACAAAAACTGCAGAACCCCATCCTCAGCATGTCCACTCACCTCCCAATAACACAACCTGCAGAAACCCATCCTCAGCATCTTCACTCACCTCCCAATAACAAAAACTGCAGAACCCCATCCTCAGCATGTCCACTCACCTCCCAATAACACAACCTGCAGAAACCCATCCTCAGCATCTTCACTCACCTCCCAATAACACAACCTGCAGAAACCCATCCTCAGCATCTTCACTCACCTTCCAATAACACAACCTGCAGAACCCCATCCTCAGCCTCTTCACAAATCTTCCAATAAAACAACCTGCAGAAACCCATCCACAACATATTCGCTAACCTTCCAATAACAAAAACTGCAGAACCCCATTCTCAGCATCTTCACTCACCTCCCAATAACAAAAACTGCAGAACCCCATCCTCAGCATGTCCACTCACCTCCCAATAACACAACCAGCATAAACCCATCCTCAGCATCTTCACTCACCTCCCAATAACACAACCTGCAGAGACCCACCCTCAGCATCGTCACTAACCTTCCAATAACACAACCTGCAGAAACCATCCTCAGCATCTCCACTAACCTCCCAATAACACAACCTGCAGAAACCCATCCTCAGCATCTTCACTAACCTCCCAATAACACAACCTGCAGAAACACATCCTCAGCATCTCCACTCACCTCCCAATAACACAACCTGCGGAAACCCATCCTCAGCATCCGCAGTCACCTTCCAATAACACAACCTGCAGAAACCCATCCTCAGCATCTCCACTCACCTCCCAATAACACAACCTGCAGAAACCCATCCTCAGCATCTTCACTAACCTCAAATTAACACAACCTGCAGATTCCCATCCTCAGCATCTCCACTCACCTCCCAATAACACAACCTGCAGAAACCATCCTCAGCATCTTCACTCACCTCCCAATAACACAACCTGCAGAAAACCCATCCTCAGCATCTTCACTCACCTCCCAATAACACAACCTGCAGAAACCCATCCTCAGCATCTTCACTCACCTCCCAATAACACAACCTGCAGAAACCCATCCTCAGCCTCTTCACTCACCTTCCAATAACACAATCTGCAGAAACCCATTCTCAGCATCTCCACTCACCTCCCAATAACACAACCTGCAGAAACCCATCCTCAGCATCTCCACTCACCTCCCAATAACACAACCTGCAGAAACCCATCCTCAGCATCTTCACTCACCTCCCAATTACACAACCTGCAGAAACCCATCCTCAGCATCTCCACTGACCTCCCAATAACACAACCTGCAGAAACCCATCCTCAGCATCTTCACTCACCTCCCAATAACACAACCTACAGAAACCCATCCTCAGCATCTCCACTCACCTCCCAATAACACAACCTGCAGAAACCCATCCTCAGCATCTCCACTCACCTTCCAATAACACAACCTGCAGAAACCCATCCTCAGCATCTTTACTCACCTCCCAATAACTCAACCTGCAGAAAGCCATCCTCAGCATCTCCACTCACCTCCCAATAACACAAACTGCAGAAACCCATCCTCAGCATCTCCACTCACCTTCCAATAACACAACCTGCAGAAACCCATCCTCAGCATCTCCACTCACCTCCCAATAACACAAACTGCAGAAACCCATCCTCAGCATCTCCACTCACCTTCCAATAACACAACCTGCAGAAACCCATCCTCAGCATCTCCACTCACCTTCCAATAACACAACCTGCAGAAACCCATCCTCAGCATCTCCACACACCTCCCAATAACACAACCTGCAGAAACCCATCCTCAGCATCTTCACTAACCTCCCAATAACAAAACCTGCAGAAACCCATTCTCAGCACCTCCACTCACCTCCCAATAACACAACCTGCAGAAACCCATCCTCAGCATCTCCACTCACCTCCCAATAACACAACCTGCAGAAACCCATTCTCTGCCTCTCCACTCACCTCCCAATAACACAACCTGCAGAAACCCATCCTCAGCATCTCCACTCACCTTCCAATGACAGAACCTGCAGAAACCCATCCTCAGCATCTTCACTCACCTCCAAATAACACAACCTGCAGAAACCCATCCTCAGCATCTTCACTCACCTCCCAATAACACAAACTGCAGAAACCCATCCACAGCATCTCCACTAACCTCCCAATAACACAACCTGCAGAAACCCATCCTCAGCATCTTCACTCAGCTTCCAATAACACAACCTGCAGAAATCCATCCTCAGCATCTTCACTCACCTCCCAATAACACAAACTTTAGAAACCCATCCACAGCATCTCCACTAACCTCCCAATAACACAACCTGCAGGAATCCATCCTCAGCATCTTCACTCACCTCCCAATAACACAACCTGCAGAAACCCATCCTCAGCGTCTTCACACCTCCCAATAACACAACCTGCAGAAACCCATCCTCAGCATCTTCACTCACCTCCCAATAACACAACCTGCAGAAACCCATCCTCAGCATCTCCACTCACCTCCCAATAACACAACCTGCAAAAACCCATCCTCAGCATCTCCACTCACCTCCCAATAACACAACCTGCAGAAACCCATCCTCAGCATCTTCACTAACCTCAAATTAACACAACCTGCAGATTCCCATCCTCAGCATCTCCACTCACCTCCCAATAACACAACCTGCAGAAACCATCCTCAGCATCTTCACTCACCTCCCAATAACACAACCTGCAGAAAACCCATCCTCAGCATCTTCACTCACCTCCCAATTACACAACCTGCAGAAACCCATCCTCAGCATCTCCACTGACCTCCCAATAACACAACCTGCAGAAACCCATCCTCAGCATCTTCACTCACCTCCCAATAACACAACCTACAGAAACCCATCCTCAGCATCTCCACTCACCTCCCAATAACACAACCTGCAGAAACCCATCCTCAGCATCTCCACTCACCTTCCAATAACACAACCTGCAGAAACCCATCCTCAGCATCTTCACTCACCTCCCAATAACTCAACCTGCAGAAACCCATCCTCAGCATCTCCACTCACCTCCCAATAACACAAACAGCAGAAACCCATCCTCAGCATCTCCACTCACCTTCCAATAACACAACCTGCAGAAACCCATCCTCAGCATCTCCACTCACCTCCCAATAACACAAACTGCAGAAACCCATCCTCAGCATCTCCACTCACCTTCCAATAACACAACCTGCAGAAACCCATCCTCAGCATCTCCACTCACCTTCCAATAACACAACCTGCAGAAACCCATCCTCAGCATCTCCACTCACCTCCCAATAACACTACCTGCAGAAACCCATCCTCAGCATCTTCACTAACCTTCCAATAACAAAACCTGCAGAAACCCATCCTCAGCACCTCCACTCACCTCCCAATAACACAACCTGCAGAAACCCATCCTCAGCATCTCCACTCACCTCCCAATAACACAACCTGCAGAAACCCATTCTCAGCCTCTCCACTCACCTCCCAATAACACAACCTGCAGAAACCCATCCTCAGCATCTCCACTCACCTTCCAATAACACAACCTGCAGAAACCCATACTCAGCATCTCCACTCACCTTCCAATGACAGAACCTGCAGAAACCCATCCTCAGCATCTTCACTCACCTCCAAATAACACAACCTGCAGAAACCCATCCTCAGCATCTTCACTCACCTCCCAATAACACAAACTGCAGAAACCCATCCACAGCATCTCCACTGACCTCCCAATAACACAACCTGCAGAAACCCATCCTCAGCATCTTCACTCACCTCCAAATAACACAACCTGCAGAAACCCATCCTCAGCATCTTCACTCACCTCCCAATAACACAAACTGCAGAAACCCATCCACAGCATCTCCACTCACCTCCCAATAACACAACCTGCAGAAACCCCTCCTCTGCATCTTCACTCAGCTTCCAATAACACAACCTGCAGAAACCCATCCTCAGCATCTTCACTCACCTCCCAATAACACAAACTGTAGAAACCCATCCACAGCATCTCCACTAACCTCCCAATAACACAACCTGCAGGAATCCATCCTCAGCATCTTCACTCACCTCCCAATAACACAACCTGCAGAAACCCATCCTCAGCGTCTTCACACCTCCCAATAACACAACCTGCAGAAACCCATCCTCAGCATCTTCACTCACCTCCCAATAACACAACCTGCAGAAACCCATCCTCAGCATCTCCACTCACCTCCCAATAACACAACCTGCAAAAACCCATCCTCAGCATCTCCACTCACCTCCCAATAACACAACCTGCAGAAACCCATCCTCAGCATCTTCACTAAGCTCAAATTAACACAACCTGCAGATTCCCATCCTCAGCATCTCCACTCACCTCCCAATAACACAACCTGCAGAAACCATCCTCAGCATCTTCACTCACCTCCCAATAACACAACCTGCAGAAAACCCATCCTCAGCATCTTCACTCACCTCCCAATAACACAATCTGCAGAAACCCATTCTCAGCATCTCCACTCAACTCCCAATAACACAACCTGCAGAAACCCATCCTCAGCATCTTCACTAACCTCCCAATAACACAACCTGCAGAAACCCATCCTCAGCACCTCCACTCACCTCCCAATAACACAACCTGCAGAAACCCATCCTCAGCATCTCCACTCACCTCCCAATAACACAACCTGCAGAAACCCATACTCAGCATCTCCACTCACCTTCCAATGACAGAACCTGCAGAAACCCATCCTCAGCATCTCCACTCACCTTCCAATAACACAACCTGCAGAAACCCTCCTCAGCATCTTCAATAACCTCCCAATAACACAACCTGCAGAAACCCATCCTCAGCATCTTCACTCACCTCCCAATAACACAAACTGTAGAAACCCATCCACAGCATCTCCACTAACCTCCCAATAACACAACCTGCAGGAATCCATCCTCAGCATCTTCACTCACCTCCCAATAACACAACCTGCAGAAACCCATCCTCAGCATCTCCACTCACCTCCCAATAACACAACCTGCAGAAACCCATCCTCAGCATCTTCACTCACCTCCCAATAACACAACCTGCAGAAACCCATCCTCAGCATCTCCACTCACCTCCCAATAACACAACCTGCAAAAACCCATCCTCAGCATCTCCACTCACCTCCCAATAACACAACCTGCAGAAACCCATCCTCAGCATCTTCACTAACCTCAAATTAACACAACCTGCAGATTCCCATCCTCAGCATCTCCACTCACCTCCCAATAACACAACCTGCAGAAACCATCCTCAGCATCTTCACTCACCTCCCAATAACACAAACTGCAGAAAACCCATCCTCAGCATCTTCACTCACCTCCCAATAACACAACCTGCAGGAACACATCCTCAGCATCTTCACTCACCTCCCAATAACACAACCTGCAGAAACCCATCCTCAGCCTCTTCACTCACCTTCCAATAACACAATCTGCAGAAACCCATTCTCAGCATCTCCACTCACCTCCCAATAACACAACCTGCAGAAACCCATCCTCAGCATCTCCACTCACCTCCCAATAACACAACCTGCAGAAACCCATCCTCAGCATCTTCACTCACCTCCCAATTACACAACCTGCAGAAACCCATCCTCAGCATCTCCACTGGCCTCCCAATAACACAACCTGCAGAAACCCATCCTCAGCATCTTCACTCACCTCCCAATAACACAACCTGCAGAAACCCATCCTCAGCATCTCCACTCACCTCCCAATAACACAACCTGCAGAAACCCATCCTCAGCATCTTCACTCACCTCCCAATAACTCAACCTGCAGAAACCCATCCTCAGCATCTCCACTCACCTCCCAATAACACAAACTGCAGAAACCCATCCTCAGCATCTCCACTCACCTTCCAATAACACAACCTGCAGAAACCCATCCACAGCATCTCCACTCACCTCCCAATAACACAAACTGCAGAAACCCATCCTCAGCATCTCCACTCACCTTCCAATAACACAACCTGCAGAAACCCATCCTCAGCATCTCCACTCACCTTCCAATAACACAACCTGCAGAAACCCATCCTCAGCATCTCCACTCACCTCCCAATAACACAACCTGCAGAAACCCATCCTCAGCATCTTCACTAACCTCCCAATAACAAAACCTGCAGAAACCTATCCTCAGCACCTCCACTCACCTCCCAATAACACAACCTGCAGAAACCCATCCTCAGCATCTCCACTCACCTCCCAATAACACAACCTGCAGAAACCCATCCTCAGCCTCTCCACTCACCTCCCAATAACACAACCTGCAGAAACCCATCCTCAGCATCTCCACTCACCTTCCAATAACACAACCTGCAGAAACCCATACTCAGCATCTCCACTCACCTTCCAATGACAGAACCTGCAGAAACCCATCCTCAGCATCTTCACTCACCTCCAAATAACACAACCTGCAGAAACCCATCCTCAGCATCTTCACTCACCTCCCAATAACACAAACTGCAGAAACCCATCCACAGCATCTCCACTAACCTCCCAATAACACAACCTGCAAAAATCCATCCTCAGCATCTTCACTTACCTCCCAATAACACAACCTGCAGAAACCCATCCTCAGCATCTTCACTCAGCTTCCAATAACAAGACCTGCAGAAACCCATCCTCAGCATCTTCACTCACCTCCCAATAACACAAACTGTAGAAACCCATCCACAGCATCTCCACGAACCTCCCAATAACACAACCTGCAGGAATCCATCCTCAGCATCTTCACTCACCTCCCAATAACACGACCTGCAGAAACCCATCCTCAGCATCTTCACTCACCTCCCAATAACACAACCTGCAGAAACCCATCCTCAGCATCTCCACTCACCCCCCAATAACACAACCTGCAAAAACCCATCCTCAGCATCTCCACTCACCTCCCAATAACACAACCTGAAGAAACCCATCCTCAGCATCTTCACTCACCTCCCAATTACACAACCTGCAGAAACCCATCCTCAGTATCTTCACTCACCTCCCAATAACACAACCTGCAGAAAACCATCCTCAGCATCTCCACTCACCTACCAATAACACAACCTGCAGAAAACCATCCTCAGCATCTCCACTCACAACCCAATAACACAACCTGCAGAAACCCATCCTCAGCATCTCAACTCACCTTCCAATAACACAACTTGCAGAACCCCATCCTCAGAATCTTAACTAACCTTCCAATAACACAGTCTGCAGAAAACCATCCTCAGCATCTCCACTCACCTCCCAATAACACAACCTGCAGAAACCCATCCTCAGCATCTTCACTCACCTCCCAATAACACAACCTGCAGAAACCCATCCTCAGCATCTCCACTCACCTCCCAATAACACAACCTGCAGAAACCCATCCTCAGCATCTCCACTCACCTTCCAATAACACATCCTGCAGAAACCCGTCCTCAGCATCTCCACTCACCTCCCAATAACACAAACTGCAGAAACCCATCCGCCGCATCTCCACTCACCTTCCAATAACACAACCTGCAGAAACCCATCCTCAGCATCTCCACTCACCTTCCAATAACACAACCTGCAGAAACCCATCCTCAGCATCTCCACTCACCTCCCAATAACACAACCTGCAGAAACCCATCCTCAGCATCTTCACTAACCTCCCAATAACACAACCTGCAGAAACCCATCCTCAGCACCTCCACTCACCTCCCAATAACACAACCTGCAGAAACCCATCCTCAGCATCTCCACTCGCCTCCCAATAACACAACCTGCAGAAACCCATCCTCAGCATCTCCACTCACCTCCCAATAACACAACCTGCAGAAACCCATCCTCAGCATCTTCACTAACCTCCCAATAACACAACCTGCAGAAACCCATCCTCAGCATCTCCACTCACCTTCCAATAACACAACCTGCAGAAACCCATCCTCAGCATCTCCACTCACCTCCCAATAACACAACCTGCAGAAACCCATCCTCAGCATCTCCACTCACCTTCCAATAACACAACCTGCAGAAACCCACCTCAGCATCTTCAATAACCTCCCAATAACACAACCTGCAGAAACCCATCCTCAGCATCTTCACTCACCTCCCAATTACACAACCTGCAGAAACCCATCCTCAGCATCTCCACTCACCTCCCAATAACACAACCTGCAGAATCCATCCTGAGCATCTCCACTTACCTCCCAATAACACAACCTGCAGAAAACAATCCTCAGCATCTTCACGCACCTTCCAATAAAACAACCTGCAGAAACCCATCCTCGGCCTCTTCACTCACCTCCCAATAACACAACCTGCAGAACTCCATCCTCAGCATCTCCTCTCACCCTCCAATAACACAACCTGCAGAAACCCATCCACAGCAGCTTCACTCACCTCCCAATAACACAAACTGCAGAAACCCATCCACAGCATCTCCACTAACCTCCCAATAACACAACCTGCAGAAACCCATCCTCAGCATCTTCACTCACCTTCCAATAACACAACCTGCAGAAACCCATCCTTAGCAACTCCACTCACCTCCCAATAAGACAACCTGCAGAAACCCTCCTCAGCATCTTCAATAACCTCCCAATAACACAACCTGCAGAAACCCATCCTCAGCATCTTCACTCACCTTCCAGTAACACAGCCTGCAGAAACCCATCCTGAGCATCTCTACTCACCTCCCAATAACACAACCTGCAGAAACCCATCCTCAGCATCTCCACTCACCTTCCAATAACACAACCTGCAGGAATCCATCCTCAGCATCTTCACTCACCTCCCAATAACACAACCTGCAGAAACCCATCCTCAGCGTCTTCACTCACCTCCCAATAACACAACCTGCAGAAACCCATCCTCAGCATCTTCACTCACCTCCCAATAACACACCCTGCAGAAACCCATCCTCAGCATCTCCACTCACCTCCCAATAACACAACCTGCAGAAACCCATCCTCAACATCTCCACTCACCTCCCAATAACACAACCTGCAGATACCCATCCTCAGCATCTCCACTCACCTCCCAATAACACAACCTGCAGAAACCCATCCTCAGCATCTCCACTCACCTTCCAATGACAGAACCTGCAGAAACCCATCCTCAGCATCTTCACTCACCTCCCAA
This sequence comes from Scyliorhinus torazame, assembly GCF_047496885.1. Lineage (NCBI taxonomy): Eukaryota > Metazoa > Chordata > Chondrichthyes > Carcharhiniformes > Scyliorhinidae > Scyliorhinus > Scyliorhinus torazame. Next base: position 58,857,081 of record NC_092711.1, read on the forward strand.
TAACACAACCTGCAGAAACCCATCCTCAGCATCTTCACTCATCTCCCAATAACACAAACTGCAGAAACCCATCCACAGCATCTCCACTAACTTCCCAATAACACAACCTGCAGAAACCCATCCTCAGCATCTTCACTCACCTCCCAATAACACAAACTGTAGAAACCCATCCACAGCATCTCCACGAACCTCCCAATAACACAACCTGCAGGAATCCATCCTCAGCATCTTCACTCACCTCCCAATAACACGACCTGCAGAAACCCATCCTCAGCATCTTCACTCACCTCCCAATAACACAACCTGCAGAAACCCATCCTCAGCATCTCCACTCACCCCCCAATAACACAACCTGCAAAAACCCATCCTCAGCATCTCCACTCACCTCCCAATAACACAACCTGAAGAAACCCATCCTCAGCATCTTCACTCACCTCCCAATTACACAACCTGCAGAAACCCATCCTCAGTATCTTCACTCACCTCCCAATAACACAACCTGCAGAAAACCATCCTCAGCATCTCCACTCACCTCCCAATAACACAACCTGCAGAAAACCATCCTCAGCATCTCCACTCACAACCCAATAACACAACCTGCAGAAACCCATCCTCAGCATCTCAACTCACCTTCCAATAACACAACTTGCAGAACCCCATCCTCAGAATCTTAACTAACCTTCCAATAACACAGTCTGCAGAAAACCATCCTCAGCATCTCCACTCACCTCCCAATAACACAACCTGCAGAAACCCATCCTCAGCATCTTCACTCACCTCCCAATAACACAACCTGCAGAAACCCATCCTCAGCATCTCCACTCACCTCCCAATAACACAACCTGCAGAAACCCATCCTCAGCATCTCCACTCACCTTCCAATAACACATCCTGCAGAAACCCGTCCTCAGCATCTCCACTCACCTCCCAATAACACAAACTGCAGAAACCCATCCGCCGCATCTCCACTCACCTTCCAATAACACAACCTGCAGAAACCCATCCTCAGCATCTCCACTCACCTTCCAATAACACAACCTGCAGAAACCCATCCTCAGCATCTCCACTCACCTCCCAATAACACAACCTGCAGAAACCCATCCTCAGCATCTTCACTAACCTCCCAATAACACAACCTGCAGAAACCCATCCTCAGCACCTCCACTCACCTCCCAATAACACAACCTGCAGAAACCCATCCTCAGCATCTCCACTCGCCTCCCAATAACACAACCTGCAGAAACCCATCCTCAGCATCTCCACTCACCTCCCAATAACACAACCTGCAGAAACCCATCCTCAGCATCTTCACTAACCTCCCAATAACACAACCTGCAGAAACCCATCCTCAGCATCTCCACTCACCTTCCAATAACACAACCTGCAGAAACCCATCCTCAGCATCTCCACTCACCTCCCAATAACACAACCTGCAGAAACCCATCCTCAGCATCTCCACTCACCTTCCAATAACACAACCTGCAGAAACCCACCTCAGCATCTTCAATAACCTCCCAATAACACAACCTGCAGAAACCCATCCTCAGCATCTTCACTCACCTCCCAATTACACAACCTGCAGAAACCCATCCTCAGCATCTCCACTCACCTCCCAATAACACAACCTGCAGAATCCATCCTGAGCATCTCCACTTACCTCCCAATAACACAACCTGCAGAAAACAATCCTCAGCATCTTCACGCACCTTCCAATAAAACAACCTGCAGAAACCCATCCTCGGCCTCTTCACTCACCTCCCAATAACACAACCTGCAGAACTCCATCCTCAGCATCTCCTCTCACCCTCCAATAACACAACCTGCAGAAACCCATCCACAGCAGCTTCACTCACCTCCCAATAACACAAACTGCAGAAACCCATCCACAGCATCTCCACTAACCTCCCAATAACACAACCTGCAGAAACCCATCCTCAGCATCTTCACTCACCTTCCAATAACACAACCTGCAGAAACCCATCCTTAGCAACTCCACTCACCTCCCAATAAGACAACCTGCAGAAACCCTCCTCAGCATCTTCAATAACCTCCCAATAACACAACCTGCAGAAACCCATCCTCAGCATCTTCACTCACCTTCCAGTAACACAGCCTGCAGAAACCCATCCTGAGCATCTCTACTCACCTCCCAATAACACAACCTGCAGAAACCCATCCTCAGCATCTCCACTCACCTTCCAATAACACAACCTGCAGGAATCCATCCTCAGCATCTTCACTCACCTCCCAATAACACAACCTGCAGAAACCCATCCTCAGCGTCTTCACTCACCTCCCAATAACACAACCTGCAGAAACCCATCCTCAGCATCTTCACTCACCTCCCAATAACACACCCTGCAGAAACCCATCCTCAGCATCTCCACTCACCTCCCAATAACACAACCTGCAGAAACCCATCCTCAACATCTCCACTCACCTCCCAATAACACAACCTGCAGATACCCATCCTCAGCATCTCCACTCACCTCCCAATAACACAACCTGCAGAAACCCATCCTCAGCATCTCCACTCACCTTCCAATGACAGAACCTGCAGAAACCCATCCTCAGCATCTTCACTCACCTCCCAATAACACAACCTGCAGAAACCCATCCTCAGCATCTTCACTCATCTCCCAATAACACAAACTGCAGAAACCCATCCACAGCATCTCCACTAACTTCCCAATAACACAACCTGCAGAAACCCATCCTCAGCATCTTCACTCACCTTCCAATAACACAACCTGCAGAAACCCATCCTCAGCATCTCCACTCACCTCCCAATAAGACAACCCGCAGAAACCCATCCTCAGCATCTCCACTCACCTCCCAATTACACAACCTGCAGAAACCCTCCTCAGCATCTTCAATAACCTCCCAATAACACAACCTGCAGAAACCCATCCTCAGCATCTTCACTCACCTTCCAGTAAATCAACCTGCAGAAACCCATCCTGAGCATCTCCACTCACCTCCCAATAACACAACCTGCAGAAACCCATCCTCAGCATCTCCACTCACCTTCCAATAACACAACCTGCAGAAACCCTCCTCAGCATCTTCAATAACCTTCCAATAAAAAACCTGTAGAAATTCATCCTCAACATCTCCACTCACCTCCCAATAACACAACCTGCAGAAACCCCTTCTCAGCATCTTCACTCACCTCCCAATAATACAACCTGCAGAAACCCATTCTCAGCATCTTCACTCACCTCCCAATAACACAACCTGCAGAAACCCATCCTCAGCATCTCCACTCACCTCCCAATTACACAACCTGCAGAAACCCATCCTCAGCATCTTCACTAACCTCCCAATAACACAACCTGCAGAAACCCATCCTCAGCACCTCCACTCACCTCCCAATAACACAACCTGCAGAAACCCATCCTCAGCATCTCCACTCGCCTCCCTAATAACACAACCTGCAGAAACCCATCCTCAGCATCTCCACTCACAACCCAATAACACAACCTGCAGAAACCCATCCTCAGCATCTCAACTCACCTTCCAATAACACAACTTGCAGAACCCCATCCTCAGAATCTTAACTAACCTTCCAATAACACAGTCTGCAGAAAACCATCCTCAGCATCTCCACTCACCTCCCAATAACACAACCTGCAGAAACCCATCCTCAGCATCTTCACTCACCTCCCAATAACACAACCTGCAGAAACCCATCCTCAGCATCTCCACTCACCTCCCAATAACACAACCTGCAGAAACCCATCCTCAGCATCTCCACTCACCTTCCAATAACACATCCTGCAGAAACCCGTCCTCAGCATCTCCACTCACCTCCCAATAACACAAACTGCAGAAACCCATCCGCCGCATCTCCACTCACCTTCCAATAACACAACCTGCAGAAACCCATCCTCAGCATCTCCACTCACCTTCCAATAACACAACCTGCAGAAACCCATCCTCAGCATCTCCACTCACCTCCCAATAACACAACCTGCAGAAACCCATCCTCAGCATCTTCACTAACCTCCCAATAACACAACCTGCAGAAACCCATCCTCAGCACCTCCACTCACCTCCCAATAACACAACCTGCAGAAACCCATCCTCAGCATCTCCACTCGCCTCCCAATAACACAACCTGCAGAAACCCATCCTCAGCATCTCCACTCACCTCCCAATAACACAACCTGCAGAAACCCATCCTCAGCATCTTCACTAACCTCCCAATAACACAACCTGCAGAAACCCATCCTCAGCATCTCCACTCACCTTCCAATAACACAACCTGCAGAAACCCATCCTCAGCATCTCCACTCACCTTCCAATAACACAACCTGCAGAAACCCACCTCAGCATCTTCAATAACCTCCCAATAACACAACCTGCAGAAACCCATCCTCAGCATCTTCACTCACCTCCCAATTACACAACCTGCAGAAACCCATCCTCAGCATCTCAACTCACCTCCCAATAACACAACCTGCAGAATCCATCCTGAGCATCTCCACTTACCTCCCAATAACACAACCTGCAGAAAACAATCCTCAGCATCTTCACGCACCTTCCAATAAAACAACCTGCAGAAACCCATCCTCGGCCTCTTCACTCACCTCCCAATAACACAACCTGCAGAACTCCATCCTCAGCATCTCCTCTCACCCTCCAATAACACAACCTGCAGAAACCCATCCACAGCAGCTTCACTCACCTCCCAATAACACAAACTGCAGAAACCCATCCACAGCATCTCCACTAACCTCCCAATAACACAACCTGCAGAAACCCATCCTCAGCATCTTCACTCACCTTCCAATAACACAACCTGCAGAAACCCATCCTTAGCAACTCCACTCACCTCCCAATAAGACAACCTGCAGAAACCCTCCTCAGCATCTTCAATAACCTCCCAATAACACAACCTGCAGAAACCCATCCTCAGCATCTTCACTCACCTTCCAGTAACACAGCCTGCAGAAACCCATCCTGAGCATCTCTACTCACCTCCCAATAACACAACCTGCAGAAACCCATCCTCAGCATCTCCACTCACCTTCCAATAACACAACCTGCAGGAATCCATCCTCAGCATCTTCACTCACCTCCCAATAACACAACCTGCAGAAACCCATCCTCAGCGTCTTCACTCACCTCCCAATAACACAACCTGCAGAAACCCATCCTCAGCATCTTCACTCACCTCCCAATAACACACCCTGCAGAAACCCATCCTCAGCATCTCCACTCACCTCCCAATAACACAACCTGCAGAAACCCATCCTCAACATCTCCACTCACCTCCCAATAACACAACCTGCAGATACCCATCCTCAGCATCTCCACTCACCTCCCAATAACACAACCTGCAGAAACCCATCCTCAGCATCTCCACTCACCTTCCAATGACAGAACCTGCAGAAACCCATCCTCAGCATCTTCACTCACCTCCCAATAACACAACCTGCAGAAACCCATCCTCAGCATCTTCACTCATCTCCCAATAACACAAACTGCAGAAACCCATCCACAGCATCTCCACTAACTTCCCAATAACACAACCTGCAGAAACCCATCCTCAGCATCTTCACTCACCTTCCAATAACACAACCTGCAGAAACCCATCCTCTGCATCTCCACTCACCTCCCAATAACACAACCCGCAGAAACCCATCCTCAGCATCTCCACTCACCTCCCAATTACACAACCTGCAGAAACCCTCCTCAGCATCTTCAATAACCTCCCAATAACACAACCTGCAGAAACCCATCCTCAGCATCTTCACTCACCTTCCAGTAAATCAACCTGCAGAAACCCATCCTGAGCATCTCCACTCACCTCCCAATAACACAACCTGCAGAAACCCATCCTCAGCATCTCCACTCACCTTCCAATAACACAACCTGCAGAAACCCTCCTCAGCATCTTCAATAACCTTCCAATAAAAAACCTGTAGAAATTCATCCTCAACATCTCCACTCACCTCCCAATAACACAACCTGCAGAAACCCCTTCTCAGCATCTTCACTCACCTCCCAATAATACAACCTGCAGAAACCCATTCTCAGCATCTTCACTCACCTCCCAATAACACAACCTGCAGAAACCCATCCTCAGCATCTCCACTCACCTCCCAATTACACTACCTGCAGAAACCCATCCTCAGCATCTTCACTAACCTCCCAATAACACAACCTGCAGAAACCCATCCTCAGCACCTCCACTCACCTCCCAATAACACAACCTGCAGAAACCCATCCTCAGCATCTCCACTCGCCTCCCTAATAACACAACCTGCAGAAACCCATCCTCAGCATCTCCACTCACCTCCCAATAACACAACCTGCAGAAACCCATCCTCACCATCTTCACTAACCTCCCAATAACACAACCTGCAGAAACCCATCCTCAGCATCTCCACTCACCTTCCAATAACACAACCTGCAGAAACCCATCCTCAGCATCTCCACTCACCTCCCAATAACACAACCTGCAGAAACCCATCCTCAGCATCTCCACTCACCTTCCAATAACACAACCTGCAGAAACCCACCTCAGCATCTTCAATAACCTCCCAATAACACAACCTGCAGAAACCCATCCTCAGCATCTTCACTCACCTCCCAATTACACAACCTGCAGAAACCCATCCTCAGCATCTCCACTCACCTCCCAATAACACAACCTGCAGAATCCATCCTGAGCATCTCCACTCACCTCCCAATAACACAACCTGCAGAAACCCATCCTCAGCATCTTCACTAACCTCCCAATAACACAACCTGCAGAAACCCATCCTCAGCATCTCCACTCACCTTCCAATAACACAACCTGCAGAAACCCATCCTCAGCATCTCCACTCACCTCCCAATAACACAACCTGCAGAAACCCATCCTCAGCATCTCCACTCACCTTCCAATAACACAACCTGCAGAAACCCACCTCAGCATCTTCAATAACCTCCCAATATCACAACCTGCAGAAACCCATCCTCAGCATCTTCACTCACCTCCCAATTACACAACCTGCAGAAACCCATCCTCAGCATCTCCACTCACCTCCCAATAACACAACCTGCAGAATCCATCCTGAGCATCTCCACTTACCTCCCAATAACACAACCTGCAGAAAACAATCCTCAGCATCTTCACGCACCTTCCAATAAAACAACCTGCAGAAACCCATCCTCGGCCTCTTCACTCACCTCCCAATAACACAACCTGCAGAACTCCATCCTCAGCATCTCCTCTCACCCTCCAATAACACAACCTGCAGAAACCCATCCACAGCAGCTTCACTCACCTCCCAATAACACAAACTGCAGAAACCCATCCACAGCATCTCCACTAACCTCCCAATAACACAACCTGCAGAAACCCATCCTCAGCATCTTCACTCACCTTCCAATAACACAACCTGCAGAAACCCATCCTTAGCAACTCCACTCACCTCCCAATAAGACAACCTGCAGAAACCCTCCTCAGCATCTTCAATAACCTCCCAATAACACAACCTGCAGAAACCCATCCTCAGCATCTTCACTCACCTTCCAGTAACACAGCCTGCAGAAACCCATCCTGAGCATCTCTACTCACCTCCCAATAACACAACCTGCAGAAACCCATCCTCAGCATCTCCACTCACCTTCCAATAACACAACCTGCAGGAATCCATCCTCAGCATCTTCACTCACCTCCCAATAACACAACCTGCAGAAACCCATCCTCAGCGTCTTCACTCACCTCCCAATAACACAACCTGCAGAAACCCATCCTCAGCATCTTCACTCACCTCCCAATAACACACCCTGCAGAAACCCATCCTCAGCATCTCCACTCACCTCCCAATAACACAACCTGCAGAAACCCATCCTCAACATCTCCACTCACCTCCCAATAACACAACCTGCAGATACCCATCCTCAGCATCTCCACTCACCTCCCAATAACACAACCTGCAGAAACCCATCCTCAGCATCTCCACTCACCTTCCAATGACAGAACCTGCAGAAACCCATCCTCAGCATCTTCACTCACCTCCCAATAACACAACCTGCAGAAACCCATCCTCAGCATCTTCACTCATCTCCCAATAACACAAACTGCAGAAACCCATCCACAGCATCTCCACTAACTTCCCAATAACACAACCTGCAGAAACCCATCCTCAGCATCTTCACTCACCTTCCAATAACACAACCTGCAGAAACCCATCCTCAGCATCTCCACTCACCTCCCAATAACACAACCCGCAGAAACCCATCCTCAGCATCTCCACTCACCTCCCATTTACACAACCTGCAGAAACCCTCCTCAGCATCTTCAATAACCTCCCAATAACACAACCTGCAGAAACCCATCCTCAGCATCTTCACTCACCTTCCAGTAAATCAACCTGCAGAAACCCATCCTGAGCATCTCCACTCACCTCCCAATAACACAACCTGCAGAAACCCATCCTCAGCATCTCCACTCACCTTCCAATAACACAACCTGCAGAAACCCTCCTCAGCATCTTCAATAACCTTCCAATAAAAAACCTGTAGAAATTCATCCTCAACATCTCCACTCACCTCCCAATAACACAACCTGCAGAAACCCCTTCTCAGCATCTTCACTCACCTCCCAATAATACAACCTGCAGAAACCCATTCTCAGCATCTTCACTCACCTCCCAATAACACAACCTGCAGAAACCCATCCTCAGCATCTCCACTCACCTCCCAATAACACAACCTGCAGAAACCCATCCTCAGCATCTTCACTAACCTCCCAATAACACAACCTGCAGAAACCCATCCTCAGCACCTCCACTCACCTCCCAATAACACAACCTGCAGAAACCCATCCTCAGCATCTCCACTCGCCTCCCTAATAACACAACCTGCAGAAACCCATCCTCAGCATCTCCACTCACCTCCCAATAACACAACCTGCAGAAACCCATCCTCACCATCTTCACTAACCTCCCAATAACACAACCTGCAGAAACCCATCCTCAGCATCTCCACTCACCTTCCAATAACACAACCTGCAGAAACCCATCCTCAGCATCTCCACTCACCTCCCAATAACACAACCTGCAGAAACCCATCCTCAGCATCTCCACTCACCTTCCAATAACACAACCTGCAGAAACCCACCTCAGCATCTTCAATAACCTCCCAATAACACAACCTGCAGAAACCCATCCTCAGCATCTTCACTCACCTCCCAATTACACAACCTGCAGAAACCAATCCTCAGCATCTCCACTCACCTCCCAATAACACAACCTGCAGAATCCATCCTGAGCATCTCCACTTACCTCCCAATAACACAATCTGCAGAAAACAATCCTCAGCATCTTTACGCACCTTCCAATAAAACAACCTGCAGAAACCCATCCTCGGCCTCTTCACTCACCTCCCAATAACACAACCTGCAGAACTCCATCCTCAGCATCTCCTCTCACCTCCCAATAACACAACCTGCAAAAACCCATCCTCAGCATCTCCACTCACCTCCCAATAACACAACCTGCAGAAACCCATCCTCAGCATCTTCACTCACCTCCCAATTACACAACCTGCAGAAACCCATCCTCAGTATCTTCACTCACCTCCCAATAACACAACCTGCAGAAAACCATCCTCAGCATCTCCACTCACCTCCCAATAACACAACCTGCAGAAAACCATCCTCAGCATCTCCACTCACAACCCAATAACACAACCTGCAGAAACCCATCCTCAGCATCTCCACTCACCTCCCAACAACACAACCTGCAGAAACCCATCCTCAGCATCTCAACTCACCTTCCAATAACACAACTTGCAGAACCCCATCCTCAGAATCTTAACTAACCTTCCAATAACACAGTCTGCAGAAAACCATCCTCAGCATCTCCACTCACCTCCCAATAACACAACCTGCAGAAACCCATCCTCAGCATCTTCACTCACCTCCCAATAACACAACCTGCAGAAACCCATCCTCGGCATCTCCACTCACCTCCCAATAACACAACCTGCAGAAACCCATCCTCAGCATCTCCACTCACCTTCCAATAACACATCCTGCAGAAACCCGTCCTCAGCATCTCCACTCACCTCCCAATAACACAAACTGCAGAAACCCATCCGCCGCATCTCCACTCACCTTCCAATAACACAACCTGCAGAAACCCATCCTCAGCATCTCCACTCACCTTCCAATAACACAACCTGCAGAAACCCATCCTCAGCATCTCCACTCACCTCCCAATAACACAACCTGCAGAAACCCATCCTCAGCATCTTCACTAACCTCCCAATAACACAACCTGCAGAAACCCATCCTCAGCACCTCCACTCACCTCCCAATAACACAACCTGCAGAAACCCATCCTCAGCATCTCCACTCGCCTCCCAATAACACAACCTGCAGAAACCCATCCTCAGCATCTCCACTCACCTCCCAATAACACAACCTGCAGAAACCCATCCTCAGCATCTTCACTAACCTCCCAATAACACAACCTGCAGAAACCCATCCTCAGCATCTCAACTCACCTTCCAATAACACAACCTGCAGAAACCCATCCTCAGCATCTCCACTCACCTCCCAATAACACAACCTGCAGAAACCCATCCTCAGCATCTCCACTCACCTTCCAATAACACAACCTGCAGAAACCCACCTCAGCATCTTCAATAACCTCCCAATAACACAACCTGCAGAAACCCATCCTCAGCATCTTCACTCACCTCCCAATTACACAACCTGCAGAAAACAATCCTCAGCATCTTCACGCACCTTCCAATAAAACAACCTGCAGAAACCCATCCTCGGCCTCTTCACTCACCTCCCAATAACACAACCTGCAGAACTCCATCCTCAGCATCTCCTCTCACCCTCCAATAACACAACCTGCAGAAACCCATCCACAGCAGCTTCACTCACCTCCCAATAACACAAACTGCAGAAACCCATCCACAGCATCTCCACTAACCTCCCAATAACACAACCTGCAGAAACCCATCCTCAGCATCTTCACTCACCTTCCAATAACACAACCTGCAGAAACCCATCCTTAGCAACTCCACTCACCTCCCAATAAGACAACCTGCAGAAACCCTCCTCAGCATCTTCAATAACCTCCCAATAACACAACCTGCAGAAACCCATCGTCAGCATCTTCACTCACCTTCCAGTAACACAGCCTGCAGAAACCCATCCTGAGCATCTCTACTCACCTCCCAATAACACAACCTGCAGAAACCCATCCTCAGCATCTCCACTCACCTTCCAATAACACAACCTGCAGGAATCCATCCTCAGCATCTTCACTCACCTCCCAATAACACAACCTGCAGAAACCCATCCTCAGCGTCTTCACTCACCTCCCAATAACACAACCTGCAGAAACCCATCCTCAGCATCTTCACTCACCTCCCAATAACACACCCTGCAGAAACCCATCCTCAGCATCTCCACTCACCTCCCAATAACACAACCTGCAGAAACCCATCCTCAACATCTCCACTCACCTCCCAATAACACAACCTGCAGATACCCATCCTCAGCATCTCCACTCACCTCCCAATAACACAACCTGCAGAAACCCATCCTCAGCATCTCCACTCACCTTCCAATGACAGAACCTGCAGAAACCCATCCTCAGCATCTTCACTCACCTCCCAATAACACAACCTGCAGAAACCCATCCTCAGCATCTTCACTCATCTCCCAATAACACAAACTGCAGAAACCCATCCACAGCATCTCCACTAACTTCCCAATAACACAACCTGCAGAAACCCATCCTCAGCATCTTCACTCACCTTCCAATAACACAACCTGCAGAAACCCATCCTCAGCATCTCCACTCACCTCCCAATAACACAACCCGCAGAAACCCATCCTCAGCATCTCCACTCACCTCCCAATTACACAACCTGCAGAAACCCTCCTCAGCATCTTCAATAACCTCCCAATAACACAACCTGCAGAAACCCATCCTCAGCATCTTCACTCACCTTCCAGTAAATCAACCTGCAGAAACCCATCCTGAGCATCTCCACTCACCTCCCAATAACGCAACCTGCAGAAACCCATCCTCAGCATCTCCACTCACCTTCCAATAACACAACCTGCAGAAACCCTCCTCAGCATCTTCAATAACCTTCCAATAAAAAACCTGTAGAAATTCATCCTCAACATCTCCACTCACCTCCCAATAACACAACCTGCAGAAACCCCTTCTCAGCATCTTCACTCACCTCCCAATAATACAACCTGCAGAAACCCATTCTCAGCATCTTCACTCACCTCCCAATAACACAACCTGCAGAAACCCATCCTCAGCATCTCCACTCACCTCCCAATAACACAACCTGCAGAAACCCATCCTCAGCATCTTCACTAACCTCCCAATAACACAACCTGCAGAAACCCATCCTCAGCACCTCCACTCACCTCCCAATAACACAACCTGCAGAAACCCATCCTCAGCATCTCCACTCGCCTCCCTAATAACACAACCTGCAGAAACCCATCCTCAGCATCTCCACTCACCTCCCAATAACACAACCTGCAGAAACCCATCCTCACCATCTTCACTAACCTCCCAATAACACAACCTGCAGAAACCCATCCTCAGCATCTCCACTCACCTTCCAATAACACAAACTGCAGAAACCCACCTCAGCATCTTCAATAACCTCCCAATAACACAACCTGCAGAAACCCATCCTCAGCATCTTCACTCACCTCCCAATTACACAACCTGCAGAAACCCATCCTCAGCATCTCCACTCACCTCCCAATAACACAACCTGCAGAATCCATCCTGAGCATCTCCACTTACCTCCCAATAACACAATCTGCAGAAAACAATCCTCAGCATCTTTACGCACCTTCCAATAAAACAACCTGCAGAAACCCATCCTCGGCCTCTTCACTCACCTCCCAATAACACAACCTGCAGAACTCCATCCTCAGCATCTCCTCTCACCTTCCAATAACACAACCTGCAGAAACCCATCCACAGCAGCTTCACTCACCTCCCAATAACACAAACTGCAGAAACCCATCCACAGCATCTCCACTAACCTCCCAATAACACAACCTGCAGAAACCCATCCTCAGCATCTTCACTCACCTTCCAATAACACAACCTGCAGAAACCCATCCTTAGCAACTCAACTCACCTCCCAATAAGACAACCTGCAGAAACCCTCCTCAGCATCTTCAATAACCTCCCAATAACACAACCTGCAGAAACCCATCCTCAGCATCTTCACTCACCTTCCAGTAACACAACCTGCAGAAACCCATCCTGAGCATCTCCACTCACCTCCCAATAACACAACCTGCAGAAACCCATCCTCAGCATCTCCACTCACGTTCCAATAACACAACCTGCAGGAATCCATCCTCAGCATCTTCACTCACCTCCCAATAACACAACCTGCAGAAACCCATCCTCAGCGTCTTCACTCACCTCCCAATAACACAACCTGCAGAAACCCATCCTCAGCATCTTCACTCACCTCCCAATAACACAACCTGCAGAAACCCATCCTCAGCATCTCCACTCACCTCCCAATAACACAACCTGCAGAAACCCATCCTCAGCATCTCCACTCACCTCCCAATAACACAACCTGCAGAAACCCATCCTCAGCATCTTCACTCACCTCCCAATTACACAACCTGCAGAAATCCATCCTCAGTATCTTCACTCACCTCCCAATAACACAACCTGCAGAAACCCATCCTCAGCATCTCCACTCACCTCCCAATAACACAACCTGCAGAAACCCATCCTCAGCATCTCCACTCACCTCCCAATAACACAACCTGCAGAAACCCATCCTCAGCATCTCCACTCACCTCCCAATAACACAACCTGCAGAAACCCATCCTCGGCATCTCCACTCACCTTCCAATAACACAACCTGCAGAACCCCATCCTCAGCCTCTTCACAAATCTTCCAATAACACAACCTGCAGAAACCCATCCACAACATATTCGCTAACCTTCCAATAACAAAATCTGCAGAACCCCATCCTCAGCATATTCACTCACCTCCCAATAACAAAAACTGCAGAACCCCATCCTCAGCATGTCCACTCACCTCCCAATAACACAACCTGCAGAAACCCATCCTCAGCATCTTCACTCACCTCCCAATAACACAACCTGCAGAACCCCATCCTCAGCATCTTCACAAATCTTCCAATCACACAACCTGCAGAAACCATCCTCAGCATCTTCACTCAGCTCCCAATAACACAACCTGCAGAAACCCATCCTCAGCATCTTCACTCACCTTCCAATAACACAACCTGCAGAACCCCATCCTCAGCCTCTTCACAAATCTTCCAATAAAACAACCTGCAGAAACCCATCCACAACATATTCGCTAACCTTCCAATAACAAAAACTGCAGAACCCCATCCTCAGCATCTTCACTCACCTCCCAATAACAAAAACTGCAGAACCCCATCCTCAGCATGTCCACTCACCTCCCAATAACACAACCAGCATAAACCCATCCTCAGCATCTTCACTCACCTCCCAATAACACAACCTGCAGAGACCCACCCTCAGCATCGTCACTAACCTTCCAATAACACAACCTGCAGAAACCATCCTCAGCATCTCCACTAACCTCCCAATAACACAACCTGCAGAAACCCATCCTCAGCATCTTCACTAACCTCCCAATAACACAACCTGCAGAAACACATCCTCAGCATCTCCACTCACCTCCCAATAACACAACCTGCGGAAACCCATCCTCAGCATCCGCAGTCACCTTCCAATAACACAACCTGCAGAAACCCATCCTCAGCATCTCCACTCACCTCCCAATAACACAACCTGCAGAAACCCGTCCTCAGCATCTTCACTAACCTCAAATTAACACAACCTGCAGATTCCCATCCTCAGCATCTCCACTCACCTCCCAATAACACAACCTGCAGAAACCATCCTCAGCATCTTCACTCACCTCCCAATAACACAACCTGCAGAAAACCCATCCTCAGCATCTTCACTCACCTCCCAATAACACAACCTGCAGAAACCCATCCTCAGCATCTTCACTCACCTCCCAATAACACAACCTGCAGAAACCCATCCTCAGCCTCTTCACTCACCTTCCAATAACACAATCTGCAGAAACCCATTCTCAGCATCTCCACTCACCTCCCAATAACACAACCTGCAGAAACCCATCCTCAGCATCTCCACTCACCTCCCAATAACACAACCTGCAGAAACCCATCCTCAGCATCTTCACTCACCTCCCAATTACACAACCTGCAGAAACCCATCCTCAGCATCTCCACTGACCTCCCAATAACACAACCTGCAGAAACCCATCCTCAGCATCTTCACTCACCTCCCAATAACACAACCTACAGAAACCCATCCTCAGCATCTCCACACACCTCCCAATAACACAACCTGCAGAAACCCATCCTCAGCATCTCCACTCACCTTCCAATAACACAACCTGCAGAAACCCATCCTCAGCATCTTCACTCACCTCCCAATAACTCAACCTGCAGAAACCCATCCTCAGCATCTCCACTCACCTCCCAATAACACAACCTGCAGAAACCCATCCTCAGCATCTCCACTCACCTCCCAATAACACAAACTGCAGAAACCCATCCTCAGCATCTCCACTCACCTTCCAATAACACAACCTGCAGAAACCCATCCTCAGCATCTCCACTCACCTTCCAATAACACAACCTGCAGAAACCCATCCTCAGCATCTCCACTCACCTCCCAATAACACAACCTGCAGAAACCCATCCTCAGCATCTTCACTAACCTCCCAATAACAAAACCTGCAGAAACCCATCCTCAGCACCTCCACTCACCTCCCAATAACACAACCTGCAGAAACCCATCCTCAGCATCTCCACTCACCTCCCAATAACACAACCTGCAGAAACCCATTCTCAGCCTCTCCACTCACCTCCCAATAACACAACCTGCAGAAACCCATCCTCAGCATCTCCACTCACCTTCCAATAACACAACCTGCAGAAACCCATACTCAGCATCTCCACTCACCTTCCAATTACAGAACCTGCAGAAACCCATCCTCAGCATCTTCACTCACCTCCAAATAACACAACCTGCAGAAACCCATCCTCAGCATCTTCACTCACCTCCCAATAACACAAACTGCAGAAACCCATCCACAGCATCTCCACTAACCTCCCAATAACACAACCTGCAAAAATCCATCCTCAGCATCTTCACTTACCTCCCAATAACACAACCTGCAGAAACCCATCCTCAGCATCTTCACTCACCTCCCAATAACACAAACTGTAGAAACCCATCCACAGCATCTCCACTAACCTCCCAATAACACAACCTGCAGAAACCCATCCTCAGCATCTTCACTCACCTCCCAATAACACAAACTGTAGAAACCCATCCACAGCATCTCCACTAACCTCCCAATAACACAACCTGCAGAAACCCATCCTCAGCATCTTCACTCACCTCCCAATAACACAACCTGCAGAAACCCATCCTCAGCATCTCCACTCACCTCCCAATAACACAACCTGCAAAAACCCATCCTCAGCATCTCCACTCACCTCCCAATAACACAACCTGCAGAAACCCATCCTCAGCATCTTCACTAACCTCAAATTAACACAACCTGCAGATTCCCATCCTCAGCATCTCCACTCACCTCCCAATAACACAACCTGCAGAAACCATCCTCAGCATCTTCACTCACCTCCCAATAACACAACCTGCAGAAAACCCATCCTCAGCATCTTCACTCACCTCCCAACAACACAACCTGCAGAAACCCATCCTCAGCATCTTCACTCACCTCCCAATAACACAACCTGCAGAAACCCATCCTCAGCCTCTTCACTCACCTTCCAATAACACAATCTGCAGAAACCCATTCTGAGCATCTCCACTCACCTCCCAATAACACAACCTGCAGAAACCCATCCTCAGCATCTCCACTCACCTCCCAATAACACAACCTGCAGAAACCCATCCTCAGCATCTTCACTCACCTCCCAATTACACAACCTGCAGAAACCCATCCTCAGCATCTCCACTGACCTCCCAATAACACAACCTGCAGAAACCCATCCTCAGCATCTTCACTCACCTCCCAATAACACAACCTGCAGAAACCCATCCTCAGCATCTCCACTCACCTCCCAATAACACAACCTGCAGAAATCCATCCTCAGCATCTCCACTCACCTTCCAATAACACAGCCTGCAGAAACCCATCCTCAGCATCTTCACTCACCTCCCAATAACTCAACCTGCAGAAACCCATCCTCAGCATCTCCACTCACCTCCCAATAACACAAACTGCAGAAACCCATCCTCAGCATCTCCACTCACCTTCCAATAACACAACCTGCAGAAACCCATCCTCAGCATCTCCACTCACCTCCCAATAACACAATCTGCAGAAATCCATCCTCAGCATCTCCACTCACCTTCCAATAACACAACCTGCAGAAACCCATCCTCAGCATCTCCACTCACCTTCCAATAACACAACCTGCAGAAACCCATCCTCAGCATCTCCACTCACCTCCCAATAACACAACCTGCAGAAACCCATCCTCAGCATCTTCACTAACCTCCCAATAACATAACCTGCAGAAACCCATCCTCAGCACCTCCACTCACCTCCCAATAACACAACCTGCAGAAACCCATCCTCAGCATCTCCACTCACCTCCCAATAACACAACCTGCAGAAACCCATCCTCAGCCTCTCCACTCACCTCCCAATAACACAACCTGGAGAAACCCATCCTCAGCATCTCCACTCACCTTCCAATAACACAACCTGCAGAAACCCATACTCAGCATCTCCACTCACCTTCCAATGACAGAACCTGCAGAAACCCATCCTCAGCATCTTCACTCACCTCCAAATAACACAACCTGCAGAAACCCATCCTCAGCATCTTCACTCACCTCCCATTAACACAAACTGCAGAAACCCATCCACAGCATCTCCACTAACCTCCCAATAACACAACCTGCAAAAATCCATCCTCAGCATCTTCACTTACCTCCCAATAACACAACCTGCAGAAACCCATCCTCAGCATCTTCACTCAGCTTCCAATAACACAACCTGCAGAAACCCATCCTCAGCATCTTCACTCACCTCCCAATAACACAAACTGTAGAAACCCATCCACAGCATCTCCACGAACCTCCCAATAACACAACCTGCAGGAATCCATCCTCAGCATCTTCACTCACCTCCCAATAACACAACCTGCAGAAACCCATCCTCAGCGTCTTCACACCTCCCAATAACACAACCTGCAGAAACCGATCCTCAGCATCTTCACTCACCTCCCAATAACACAACCTGCAGAAACCCATCCTCAGCATCTTCACTCACCTCCCAATAACACAACCTGCAGAAACCCATCCTCAGCATCTCCACTCACCTCCCAATAACACAACCTGCAGAAACCCATCCTCAGCATCTCCACTCACCTTCCAATAACACAGCCTGCAGAAACCCATCCTCAGCATCTTCACTCACCTCCCAATAACTCAACCTGCAGAAACCCATCCTCAGCATCTCCACTCACCTCCCAATAACACAAACTGCAGAAACCCATCTTCAGCATCTCCACTCACCTTCCAATAACACAACCTGCAGAAACCCATCCTCAGCATCTCCACTCACCTCCCAATAACACAATCTGCAGAAACCCATCCTCAGCATCTCCACTCACCTTCCAATAACGAAACCTGCAGAAACCCATCCTCAGCATCTCCACTCACCTTCCAATAACACAACCTGCAGAAACCCATCCTCAGCATCTCCACTCACCTCCCAATAACACAACCTGCAGAAACCCATCCTCAGCATCTTCACTAACCTCCCAATAACAAAACCTGCAGAAACCCATCCTCAGCACCTCCACTCACCTCCCAATAACACAACCTGCAGAAACCCATCCTCAGCATCTCCACTCACCTCCCAATAACACAACCTGCAGAAACCCATCCTCAGCCTCTCCACTCACCTCCCAATAACACAACCTGCAGAAACCCATCCTCAGCATCTCCACTCACCTTCCAATAACACAACCTGCAGAAACCCATACTCAGCATCTCCACTCACCTTCCAATGACAGAACCTGCAGAAACCCATCCTCAGCATCTTCACTCACCTCCAAATAACACAACCTGCAGAAACCCATCCTCAGCATCTTCACTCACCTCCCAATAACACAAACTGCAGAAACCCATCCACAGCATCTCCACTAACCTCCCAATAACACAACCTGCAAAAATCCATCCTCAGCATCTTCACTTACCTCCCAATAACACAACCTGCAGAAACCCATCCTCAGCATCTTCACTCAGCTTCCAATAACACAACCTGCAGAAACCCATCCTCAGCATCTTCACTCACCTCCCAATAACACAAACTGTAGAAACCCATCCACAGCATCTCCACGAACCTCCCAATAACACAACCTGCAGGAATCCATCCTCAGCATCTTCACTCACCTCCCAATAACACAACCTGCAGAAACCCATCCTCAGCGTCTTCACACCTCCCAATAACACAACCTGCAGAAACCCATCCTCAGCATCTTCACTCACCTCCCAATAACACAACCTGCAGAAACCCATCCTCAGCATCTCCACTCACCTCCCAATAACACAACCTGCAAAAACCCATCCTCAGCATCTCCACTCACCTCCCAATAACACAACCTGCAGAAAACCATCCTCAGCATCTTCACTCACCTCCCAATTACACAACCTGCAGAAACCCATCCTCAGTATCTTCACTCACCTCCCAATAACACAACCTGCAGAAAACCATCCTCAGCATCTCCACTCACCTCCCAATATCACAACCTGCAGAAAACCATCCTCAGCATCTCCACTCACAACGCAATAACACAACCTGCAGAAACCCATCCTCAGCATCTCCACTCACCTCCCAACAACACAACCTGTAGAAACCCATCCTCAGCATCTCAACTCACCTTCCAATAACACAACTTGCAGAACCCCATCCTCAGAATCTTAACTAACCTTCCAATAACACAGTCTGCAGAAAACCATCCTCAGCATCTCCACTCACCTCCCAATAACACAATCTGCAGAAACCCATCCTCAGCATCTTCACTCACCTCCCAATAACACAACCTGCAGAAACCCATCCTCAGCATCTCCACTCACCTCCCAATAACACAACCTGCAGAAACCCATCCTCAGCATCTCCACTCACCTTCCATTAACACATCCTGCAGAAACCCATCCTCAGCATCTCCACTCACCTCCCAATAACACAAACTGCAGAAACCCATCCTCCGCATCTCCACTCACCTTCCAATAACACAACCTGCAGAAACCCATCCTCAGCATCTCCACTCACCTTCCAATAACACAACCTGCAGTAACCCATCCTCAGCATCTGCACTCACCTCCCAATAACACAACCTGCAGAAACCCATCCTCAGCATCTTCATTAACCTCCCAATAACACAACCTGCAGAAACCCATCCTCAGCACCTCCACTCACCTCCCAATAACACAACCTGCAGAAACCCATCCTCAGCATCTCCACTCGCCTCCCAATAACACAACCTGCAGAAACCCATCCTCAGCATCTCCACTCACCTCCCAATAACACAACCTGCAGAAACCCATCCTCAGCATCTTCACTAACCTCCCAATAACACAACCTGCCGAAACCCATCCTCAGCATCTCCACTCACCTTCCAATAACACAACCTGCAGAAACCCATCCTCAGCATCTCCACTCACCTCCCAATAACACAACCTGCAGAAACCCATCCTCAGCATCTCCACTCACCTTCCAATAACACAACCTGCAGAAACCCACCTCAGCATCTTCAATAACCTCCCAATAACACAACCTGCAGAAACCCATCCTCAGCATCTTCACTCACCTCCCAATTACACAACCTGCAGAAACCCATCCTCAGCATCTCCACTTACCTCCCAATAACACAACCTGCAGAATCCATCCTGAGCATCTCCACTTACCTCCCAATAACACAACCTGCAGAAAACAATCCTCAGCATCTTCACGCACCTTCCCATAAAACAACCTGCAGAAACCCATCCTCGGCCTCTTCACTCACCTCCCAATAACACAACCTGCAGAACTCCATCCTCAGCATCTCCTCTCACCCTCCAATAACACAACCTGCAGAAACCCATCCACAGCAGCTTCACTCACCTCCCAATAACACAAACTGCAGAAACCCATCCACAGCATCTCCACTAACCTCCCAATAACACAACCTGCAGAAACCCATCCTTAGCAACTCCACTCACCTCCCAATAAGACAACCTGCAGAAACCCTCCTCAGCATCTTCAATAACCTCCCAATAACACAACCTGCAGAAACCCATCCTCAGCATCTTCACTCACCTTCCAGTAACACAGCATGCAGAAACCCATCCTGAGCATCTCTACTCACCTCCCAATAACACAACCTGCAGAAACCCATCCTCAGCATCTCCACTCACCTTCCAATAACACAACCTGCAGGAATCCATCCTCAGCATCTTCACTCACCTCCCAATAACACAACCTGCAGAAACCCATCCTCAGCGTCTTCACTCACCTCCCAATAACACAACCTGCAGAAACCCATCCTCAGCATCTTCACTCACCTCCCAATAACACACCCTGCAGAAACCCATCCTCAGCATCTCCACTCACCTCCCAATAACACAACCTGCAGAAACCCATCCTCAACATCTCCACTCACCTCCCAATAACACAACCTGCAGATACCCATCCTCAGCATCTCCACTCACCTCCCAATAACACAACCTGCAGAAACCCATCCTCAGCATCTCCACTCACCTTCCAATGACAGAACCTGCAGAAACCCATCCTCAGCATCTTCACTCACCTCCCAATAACACAACCTGCAGAAACCCATCCTCAGCATCTTCACTCATCTCCCAATAACACAACCTGCAGAAACCCATCCTCAGCCTCTTCACTCACCTTCCAATAACACAATCTGCAGAAACCCATTCTCAGCATCTCCACTCACCTCCCAATAACACAACCTGCAGAAATCCATCCTCAGCATCTCCACTCACCTCCCAATAACACAACCTGCAGAAACCCATCCTCAGCATCTTCACTCACCTCCCAATTACACAACCTGCAGAAACCCATCCTCAGCATCTCCACTGACCTCCCAATAACACAACCTGCAGAAACCCATCCTCAGCATCTTCACTCACCTCCCAATAACACAACCTGCAGAAACCCATCCTCAGCATCTCCACTCACCTCCCAATAACACAACCTGCAGAAACCCATTCTCAGCATCTCCACTCACCTTCCAATAACACAGCCTGCAGAAACCCATCCTCAGCATCTTCACTCACCTCCCAATAACTCAACCTGCAGAAATCCATCCTCAGCATCTCCACTCACCTCCCAATAACACAACCTGCAGAAACCCATCCTCAGCATCTCCACTCAGCTTCCAATAACACAACCTGCAGAAACCCATCCTCAGCATCTCCACTCACCTCCCAATAACACAAACTGCAGAAACCCATCCTCAGCATCTCAACTCACCTTCCAATAACACAACCTGCAGAAACCCATCCTCAGCATCTCCACTCACCTTCCAATAACACAACCTGCAGAAACCCATCCTCAGCATCTCCACTCACCTCCCAATAACACAACCTGCAGAAACCCATCCTCAGCATCTTCACTAACCTCCCAATAACAAAACCTGCAGAAACCCATCCTCAGCACCTCCACTCACCTCCCAATAACACAACCTGCAGAAACCCATCCTCAGCATCTCCACTCACCTCCCAATAACACAACCTGCAGAAACCCATCCTCAGCCTCTCCACTCACCTCCCAATAACACAACCTGCAGAAACCCATCCTCAGCATCTCCACTCACCTTCCAATAACACAACCTGCAGAAACCCATACTCAGCATCTCCACTCACCTTCCAATGACAGAACCTGCAGAAACCCATCCTCAGCATCTTCACTCACCTCCAAATAACACAACCTGCAGAAACCCATCCTCAGCATCTTCACTCACCTCCCAATAACACAAACTGCAGAAACCCATCCACAGCATCTCCACTAACCTCCCAATAACACAACCTGCAAAAATCCATCCTCAGCATCTTCACTTACCTCCCAATAACACAACCTGCAGAAACCCATCCTCAGCATCTACAATCAGCTTCCAATAACACAACCTGCAGAAACCCATCCTCAGCATCTTCACTCACCTCCCAATAACACAAACTGTAGAAACCCATCCACAGCATCTCCACGAACCTCCCAATAACACAACCTGCAGAAACCCATCCTCAGCGTCTTCACACCTCCCAATAACACAACCTGCAGAAACCCATCCTCAGCATCTTCACTCACCTCCCAATAACACAACCTGCAGAAACCCATCCTCAGCATCTCCACTCACCTCCCAATAACACAACCTGCAAAAACCCATCCTCAGCATCTCCACTCAGCTCCCAATAACACAACCTGCAGAAACCCATCCTCAGCATCTTCACTCACCTCCCAATTACACAACCTGCAGAAACCCATCCTCAGTATCTTCACTCACCTCCCAATAACACAACCTGCAGAAAACCATCCTCAGCATCTCCACTCACCTCCCAATAACACAAACTGCAGAAACCCATCCTCCGCATCTCCACTCACCTTCCAATAACACAACCTGCAGAAACCCATCCTCAGCATCTCCACTCACCTTCCAATAACACAACCTGCAGAAACCCATCCTCAGCATCTCCACTCACCTCCCAATAACACAACCTGCAGAAACCCATCCTCAGCATCTTCACTAACCTCCCAATAACACAACCTGCAGAAACCCTTCCTCAGCACCTCCACTCACCTCCCAATAACACAACCTGCAGAAACCCTTCCTCAGCATCTCCACTCGCCTCCCAATAACACAACCTGCAGAAACCCATCCTCAGCATCTCCACTCACCTCCCAATAACACAACCTGCAGAAACCCATCCTCAGCATCTTCACTAACCTCCCAATAACACAACCTGCAGAAACCCATCCTCAGCATCTCCACTCACCTTCCAATAACACAACCTGCAGAAACCCATCCTCAGCATCTCCACTCACCTCCCAATAACACAACCTGCAGAAACCCATCCTCAGCATCTCCACTCACCTTCCAATAACACAACCTGCAGAAACCCACCTCAGCATCTTCAATAACCTCCCAATAACACAACCTGCAGAAACCCATCCTCAGCATCTTCACTCACCTCCCAATTACACAACCTGCAGAAACCCATCCTCAGCATCTCCACTCACCTCCCAATAACACAACCTGCAGAATCCATCCTGAGCATCTCCACTTACCTCCCAATAACACAACCTGCAGAAAACAATCCTCAGCATCTTCACGCACCTTCCAATAAAACAACCTGCAGAAGCCCATCCTCGGCCTCTTCACTCACCTCCCAATAACACAATCTACAGAACTCCAATCTCAGCATCTCCTCTCACCCTCCAATAACACAACCTGCAGAAACCCATCCACAGCAGCTTCACTCACCTCCCAATAACACAAACTGCAGAAACCCATCCACAGCATCTCCACTAACCTCCCAATAACACAACCTGCAGAAACCCATCCTCAGCATCTTCACTCACCTTCCAATAACACAACCTGCAGAAACCCATCCTTAGCAACTCCACTCACCTCCCAATAAGACAACCTGCAGAAACCCTCCTCAGCATCTTCAATAACCTCCCAATAACACAACCTGCAGAAACCCATCCTCAGCATCTTCACTCACCTTCCAGTAACACAGCCTGCAGAAACCCATCCTGAGCATCTCTACTCACCTCCCAATAACACAACCTGCAGAAACCCATCCTCAGCATCTCCACTCACCTTCCAATAACACAACCTGCAGGAATCCATCCTCAGCATCTTCACTCACCTCCCAATAACACAACCTGCAGAAACCCATCCTCAGCGTCTTCACTCACCTCCCAATAACACAACCTGCAGAAACCCATCCTCAGCATCTTCACTCACCTCCCAATAACACAACCTGCAGAAACCCATCCTCAACATCTCCACTCACCTCCCAATAACACAACCTGCAGATACCCATCCTAAGCATCTCCACTCACCTCCCAATAACACAACCTGCAGAAACCCATCCTCAGCATCTCCACTCACCTTCCAATGACAGAACCTGCAGAAACCCATCCTCAGCATCTTCACTCACCTCCCAATAACACAACCTGCAGAAACCCATCCTCAGCATCTTCACTCATCTCCCAATAACACAAACTGCATAAACCCATCTACAGCATCTCCACTAACTTCCCAATAACACAACCTGCAGAAACCCATCCTCAGCATCTTCACTCACCTTCCAATAACACAACCTGCAGAAACCCATCCTCAGCATCTCCACTCACCTCCCAATAACACAACCCGCAGAAACCCATCCTCAGCATCTCCACTCACCTCCCAATTACACAACCTGCAGAAACCCTCCTCAGCATCTTCAATAACCTCCCAATAACACAACCTGCAGTAACCCATCCTCAGCATCTTCACTCACCTTCCAGTAAATCAACCTGCAGAAACCCATCCTGAGCATCTCCACTCACCTCCCAATAACACAACCTGCAGAAACCCATCCTCAGCATCTTCACTTACCTCCCAATAACACAACCTGCAGAAACCCATCCTCAGCATCTTCACTCACCTCCCAATAACACAAACTGTAGAAACCCATCCACAGCATCTCCACTAACCTCCCAATAACACAACCTGCAGAAACCCATCCTCAGCATCTTCACTCACCTCCCAATAACACAAACTGTAGAAACCCATCCACAGCATCTCCACTAACCTCCCAATAACACAACCTGCAGAAACCCATCCTCAGCATCTTCACTCACCTCCCAATAACACAACCTGCAGAAACCCATCCTCAGCATCTCCACTCACCTCCCAATAACACAACCTGCAAAAACCCATCCTCAGCATCTCCACTCACCTCCCAATAACACAACCTGCAGAAACCCATCCTCAGCATCTTCACTAACCTCAAATTAACACAACCTGCAGATTCCCATCCTCAGCATCTCCACTCACCTCCCAATAACACAACCTGCAGAAACCATCCTCAGCATCTTCACTCACCTCCCAATAACACAACCTGCAGAAAACCCATCCTCAGCATCTTCACTCACCTCCCAATAACACAACCTGCAGAAACCCATCCTCAGCATCTTCACTCACCTCCCAATAACACAACCTGCAGAAACCCATCCTCAGCCTCTTCACTCACCTTCCAATAACACAATCTGCAGAAACCCATTCTGAGCATCTCCACTCACCTCCCAATAACACAACCTGCAGAAACCCATCCTCAGCATCTCCACTCACCTCCCAATAACACAACCTGCAGAAACCCATCCTCAGCATCTTCACTCACCTCCCAATTACACAACCTGCAGAAACCCATCCTCAGCATCTCCACTGACCTCCCAATAACACAACCTGCAGAAACCCATCCTCAGCATCTTCACTCACCTCCCAATAACACAACCTGCAGAAACCCATCCTCAGCATCTCCACTCACCTCCCAATAACACAACCTGCAGAAATCCATCCTCAGCATCTCCACTCACCTTCCAATAACACAGCCTGCAGAAACCCATCCTCAGCATCTTCACTCACCTCCCAATAACTCAACCTGCAGAAACCCATCCTCAGCATCTCCACTCACCTCCCAATAACACAAACTGCAGAAACCCATCCTCAGCATCTCCACTCACCTTCCAATAACACAACCTGCAGAAACCCATCCTCAGCATCTCCACTCACCTCCCAATAACACAATCTGCAGAAATCCATCCTCAGCATCTCCACTCACCTTCCAATAACACAACCTGCAGAAACCCATCCTCAGCATCTCCACTCACCTTCCAATAACACAACCTGCAGAAACCCATCCTCAGCATCTCCACTCACCTCCCAATAACACAACCTGCAGAAACCCATCCTCAGCATCTTCACTAACCTCCCAATAACAAAACCTGCAGAAACCCATCCTCAGCACCTCCACTCACCTCCCAATAACACAACCTGCAGAAACCCATCCTCAGCATCTCCACTCACCTCCCAATAACACAACCTGCAGAAACCCATCCTCAGCCTCTCCACTCACCTCCCAATAACACAACCTGGAGAAACCCATCCTCAGCATCTCCACTCACCTTCCAATAACACAACCTGCAGAAACCCATACTCAGCATCTCCACTCACCTTCCAATGACAGAACCTGCAGAAACCCATCCTCAGCATCTTCACTCACCTCCAAATAACACAACCTGCAGAAACCCATCCTCAGCATCTTCACTCACCTCCCATTAACACAAACTGCAGAAACCCATCCACAGCATCTCCACTAACCTCCCAATAACACAACCTGCAAAAATCCATCCTCAGCATCTTCACTTACCTCCCAATAACACAACCTGCAGAAACCCATCCTCAGCATCTTCACTCAGCTTCCAATAACACAACCTGCAGAAACCCATCCTCAGCATCTTCACTCACCTCCCAATAACACAAACTGTAGAAACCCATCCACAGCATCTCCACGAACCTCCCAATAACACAACCTGCAGGAATCCATCCTCAGCATCTTCACTCACCTCCCAATAACACAACCTGCAGAAACCCATCCTCAGCGTCTTCACACCTCCCAATAACACAACCTGCAGAAACCGATCCTCAGCATCTTCACTCACCTCCCAATAACACAACCTGCAGAAACCCATCCTCAGCATCTTCACTCACCTCCCAATAACACAACCTGCAGAAACCCATCCTCAGCATCTCCACTCACCTCCCAATAACACAACCTGCAGAAACCCATCCTCAGCATCTCCACTCACCTTCCAATAACACAGCCTGCAGAAACCCATCCTCAGCATCTTCACTCACCTCCCAATAACTCAACCTGCAGAAACCCATCCTCAGCATCTCCACTCACCTCCCAATAACACAAACTGCAGAAACCCATCTTCAGCATCTCCACTCACCTTCCAATAACACAACCTGCAGAAACCCATCCTCAGCATCTCCACTCACCTCCCAATAACACAATCTGCAGAAACCCATCCTCAGCATCTCCACTCACCTTCCAATAACGAAACCTGCAGAAACCCATCCTCAGCATCTCCACTCACCTTCCAATAACACAACCTGCAGAAACCCATCCTCAGCATCTCCACTCACCTCCCAATAACACAACCTGCAGAAACCCATCCTCAGCATCTTCACTAACCTCCCAATAACAAAACCTGCAGAAACCCATCCTCAGCACCTCCACTCACCTCCCAATAACACAACCTGCAGAAACCCATCCTCAGCATCTCCACTCACCTCCCAATAACACAACCTGCAGAAACCCATCCTCAGCCTCTCCACTCACCTCCCAATAACACAACCTGCAGAAACCCATCCTCAGCATCTCCACTCACCTTCCAATAACACAACCTGCAGAAACCCATACTCAGCATCTCCACTCACCTTCCAATGACAGAACCTGCAGAAACCCATCCTCAGCATCTTCACTCACCTCCAAATAACACAACCTGCAGAAACCCATCCTCAGCATCTTCACTCACCTCCCAATAACACAAACTGCAGAAACCCATCCACAGCATCTCCACTAACCTCCCAATAACACAACCTGCAAAAATCCATCCTCAGCATCTTCACTTACCTCCCAATAACACAACCTGCAGAAACCCATCCTCAGCATCTTCACTCAGCTTCCAATAACACAACCTGCAGAAACCCATCCTCAGCATCTTCACTCACCTCCCAATAACACAAACTGTAGAAACCCATCCACAGCATCTCCACGAACCTCCCAATAACACAACCTGCAGGAATCCATCCTCAGCATCTTCACTCACCTCCCAATAACACAACCTGCAGAAACCCATCCTCAGCGTCTTCACACCTCCCAATAACACAACCTGCAGAAACCCATCCTCAGCATCTTCACTCACCTCCCAATAACACAACCTGCAGAAACCCATCCTCAGCATCTCCACTCACCTCCCAATAACACAACCTGCAAAAACCCATCCTCAGCATCTCCACTCACCTCCCAATAACACAACCTGCAGAAAACCATCCTCAGCATCTTCACTCACCTCCCAATTACACAACCTGCAGAAACCCATCCTCAGTATCTTCACTCACCTCCCAATAACACAACCTGCAGAAAACCATCCTCAGCATCTCCACTCACCTCCCAATATCACAACCTGCAGAAAACCATCCTCAGCATCTCCACTCACAACGCAATAACACAACCTGCAGAAACCCATCCTCAGCATCTCCACTCACCTCCCAACAACACAACCTGTAGAAACCCATCCTCAGCATCTCAACTCACCTTCCAATAACACAACTTGCAGAACCCCATCCTCAGAATCTTAACTAACCTTCCAATAACACAGTCTGCAGAAAACCATCCTCAGCATCTCCACTCACCTCCCAATAACACAATCTGCAGAAACCCATCCTCAGCATCTTCACTCACCTCCCAATAACACAACCTGCAGAAACCCATCCTCAGCATCTCCACTCACCTCCCAATAACACAACCTGCAGAAACCCATCCTCAGCATCTCCACTCACCTTCCAATAACACAGCCTGCAGAAACCCATCCTCAGCATCTTCACTCACCTCCCAATAACTCAACCTGCAGAAATCCATCCTCAGCATCTCCACTCACCTCCCAATAACACAACCTGCAGAAACCCATCCTCAGCATCTCCACTCAGCTTCCAATAACACAACCTGCAGAAACCCATCCTCAGCATCTCCACTCACCTCCCAATAACACAAACTGCAGAAACCCATCCTCAGCATCTCAACTCACCTTCCAATAACACAACCTGCAGAAACCCATCCTCAGCATCTCCACTCACCTCCCAATAACACAACCTGCAGAAACCCATCCTCAGCATCTTCACTAACCTCCCAATAACAAAACCTGCAGAAACCCATCCTCAGCACCTCCACTCACCTCCCAATAACACAACCTGCAGAAACCCATCCTCAGCATCTCCACTCACCTCCCAATAACACAACCTGCAGAAACCCATCCTCAGCCTCTCCACTCACCTCCCAATAACACAACCTGCAGAAACCCATCCTCAGCATCTCCACTCACCTTCCAATAACACAACCTGCAGAAACCCATACTCAGCATCTCCACTCACCTTCCAATGACAGAACCTGCAGAAACCCATCCTCAGCATCTTCACTCACCTCCAAATAACACAACCTGCAGAAACCCATCCTCAGCATCTTCACTCACCTCCCAATAACACAAACTGCAGAAACCCATCCACAGCATCTCCACTAACCTCCCAATAACACAACCTGCAAAAATCCATCCTCAGCATCTTCACTTACCTCCCAATAACACAACCTGCAGAAACCCATCCTCAGCATCTACAATCAGCTTCCAATAACACAACCTGCAGAAACCCATCCTCAGCATCTTCACTCACCTCCCAATAACACAAACTGTAGAAACCCATCCACAGCATCTCCACGAACCTCCCAATAACACAACCTGCAGAAACCCATCCTCAGCGTCTTCACACCTCCCAATAACACAACCTGCAGAAACCCATCCTCAGCATCTTCACTCACCTCCCAATAACACAACCTGCAGAAACCCATCCTCAGCATCTCCACTCACCTCCCAATAACACAACCTGCAAAAACCCATCCTCAGCATCTCCACTCAGCTCCCAATAACACAACCTGCAGAAACCCATCCTCAGCATCTTCACTCACCTCCCAATTACACAACCTGCAGAAACCCATCCTCAGTATCTTCACTCACCTCCCAATAACACAACCTGCAGAAAACCATCCTCAGCATCTCCACTCACCTCCCAATAACACAAACTGCAGAAACCCATCCTCCGCATCTCCACTCACCTTCCAATAACACAACCTGCAGAAACCCATCCTCAGCATCTCCACTCACCTTCCAATAACACAACCTGCAGAAACCCATCCTCAGCATCTCCACTCACCTCCCAATAACACAACCTGCAGAAACCCATCCTCAGCATCTTCACTAACCTCCCAATAACACAACCTGCAGAAACCCTTCCTCAGCACCTCCACTCACCTCCCAATAACACAACCTGCAGAAACCCTTCCTCAGCATCTCCACTCGCCTCCCAATAACACAACCTGCAGAAACCCATCCTCAGCATCTCCACTCACCTCCCAATAACACAACCTGCAGAAACCCATCCTCAGCATCTTCACTAACCTCCCAATAACACAACCTGCAGAAACCCATCCTCAGCATCTCCACTCACCTTCCAATAACACAACCTGCAGAAACCCATCCTCAGCATCTCCACTCACCTCCCAATAACACAACCTGCAGAAACCCATCCTCAGCATCTCCACTCACCTTCCAATAACACAACCTGCAGAAACCCACCTCAGCATCTTCAATAACCTCCCAATAACACAACCTGCAGAAACCCATCCTCAGCATCTTCACTCACCTCCCAATTACACAACCTGCAGAAACCCATCCTCAGCATCTCCACTCACCTCCCAATAACACAACCTGCAGAATCCATCCTGAGCATCTCCACTTACCTCCCAATAACACAACCTGCAGAAAACAATCCTCAGCATCTTCACGCACCTTCCAATAAAACAACCTGCAGAAGCCCATCCTCGGCCTCTTCACTCACCTCCCAATAACACAATCTACAGAACTCCAATCTCAGCATCTCCTCTCACCCTCCAATAACACAACCTGCAGAAACCCATCCACAGCAGCTTCACTCACCTCCCAATAACACAAACTGCAGAAACCCATCCACAGCATCTCCACTAACCTCCCAATAACACAACCTGCAGAAACCCATCCTCAGCATCTTCACTCACCTTCCAATAACACAACCTGCAGAAACCCATCCTTAGCAACTCCACTCACCTCCCAATAAGACAACCTGCAGAAACCCTCCTCAGCATCTTCAATAACCTCCCAATAACACAACCTGCAGAAACCCATCCTCAGCATCTTCACTCACCTTCCAGTAACACAGCCTGCAGAAACCCATCCTGAGCATCTCTACTCACCTCCCAATAACACAACCTGCAGAAACCCATCCTCAGCATCTCCACTCACCTTCCAATAACACAACCTGCAGGAATCCATCCTCAGCATCTTCACTCACCTCCCAATAACACAACCTGCAGAAACCCATCCTCAGCGTCTTCACTCACCTCCCAATAACACAACCTGCAGAAACCCATCCTCAGCATCTTCACTCACCTCCCAATAACACAACCTGCAGAAACCCATCCTCAACATCTCCACTCACCTCCCAATAACACAACCTGCAGATACCCATCCTAAGCATCTCCACTCACCTCCCAATAACACAACCTGCAGAAACCCATCCTCAGCATCTCCACTCACCTTCCAATGACAGAACCTGCAGAAACCCATCCTCAGCATCTTCACTCACCTCCCAATAACACAACCTGCAGAAACCCATCCTCAGCATCTTCACTCATCTCCCAATAACACAAACTGCATAAACCCATCTACAGCATCTCCACTAACTTCCCAATAACACAACCTGCAGAAACCCATCCTCAGCATCTTCACTCACCTTCCAATAACACAACCTGCAGAAACCCATCCTCAGCATCTCCACTCACCTCCCAATAACACAACCCGCAGAAACCCATCCTCAGCATCTCCACTCACCTCCCAATTACACAACCTGCAGAAACCCTCCTCAGCATCTTCAATAACCTCCCAATAACACAACCTGCAGTAACCCATCCTCAGCATCTTCACTCACCTTCCAGTAAATCAACCTGCAGAAACCCATCCTGAGCATCTCCACTCACCTCCCAATAACACAACCTGCAGAAACCCATCCTCAGCATCTTCACTTACCTCCCAATAACACAACCTGCAGAAACCCATCCTCAGCATCTTCACTCACCTCCCAATAACACAAACTGTAGAAACCCATCCACAGCATCTCCACTAACCTCCCAATAACACAACCTGCAGAAACCCATCCTCAGCATCTTCACTCACCTCCCAATAACACAAACTGTAGAAACCCATCCACAGCATCTCCACTAACCTCCCAATAACACAACCTGCAGAAACCCATCCTCAGCATCTTCACTCACCTCCCAATAACACAACCTGCAGAAACCCATCCTCAGCATCTCCACTCACCTCCCAATAACACAACCTGCAAAAACCCATCCTCAGCATCTCCACTCACCTCCCAATAACACAACCTGCAGAAACCCATCCTCAGCATCTTCACTAACCTCAAATTAACACAACCTGCAGATTCCCATCCTCAGCATCTCCACTCACCTCCCAATAACACAACCTGCAGAAACCATCCTCAGCATCTTCACTCACCTCCCAATAACACAACCTGCAGAAAACCCATCCTCAGCATCTTCACTCACCTCCCAATAACACAACCTGCAGAAACCCATCCTCAGCATCTTCACTCACCTCCCAATAACACAACCTGCAGAAACCCATCCTCAGCATCTTCACTCACCTCCCAATAACACAACCTGCAGAAACCCATCCTCAGCGTCTTCACACCTCCCAATAACACAACCTGCAGAAACCCATCCTCAGCATCTTCACTCACCTCCCAATAACACAACCTGCAGAAACCCATCCTCAGCATCTCCACTCACCTCCCAATAACACAACCTGCAAAAACCCATCCTCAGCATCTCCACTCACCTCCCAATAACACAACCTGCAGAAAACCATCCTCAGCATCTTCACTCACCTCCCAATTACACAACCTGCAGAAACCCATCCTCAGTATCTTCACTCACCTCCCAATAACACAACCTGCAGAAAACCATCCTCAGCATCTCCACTCACCTCCCAATATCACAACCTGCAGAAAACCATCCTCAGCATCTCCACTCACAACGCAATAACACAACCTGCAGAAACCCATCCTCAGCATCTCCACTCACCTCCCAACAACACAACCTGTAGAAACCCATCCTCAGCATCTCAACTCACCTTCCAATAACACAACTTGCAGAACCCCATCCTCAGAATCTTAACTAACCTTCCAATAACACAGTCTGCAGAAAACCATCCTCAGCATCTCCACTCACCTCCCAATAACACAATCTGCAGAAACCCATCCTCAGCATCTTCACTCACCTCCCAATAACACAACCTGCAGAAACCCATCCTCAGCATCTCCACTCACCTCCCAATAACACAACCTGCAGAAACCCATCCTCAGCATCTCCACTCACCTTCCATTAACACATCCTGCAGAAACCCATCCTCAGCATCTCCACTCACCTCCCAATAACACAAACTGCAGAAACCCATCCTCCGCATCTCCACTCACCTTCCAATAACACAACCTGCAGAAACCCATCCTCAGCATCTCCACTCACCTTCCAATAACACAACCTGCAGTAACCCATCCTCAGCATCTGCACTCACCTCCCAATAACACAACCTGCAGAAACCCATCCTCAGCATCTTCATTAACCTCCCAATAACACAACCTGCAGAAACCCATCCTCAGCACCTCCACTCACCTCCCAATAACACAACCTGCAGAAACCCATCCTCAGCATCTCCACTCGCCTCCCAATAACACAACCTGCAGAAACCCATCCTCAGCATCTCCACTCACCTCCCAATAACACAACCTGCAGAAACCCATCCTCAGCATCTTCACTAACCTCCCAATAACACAACCTGCAGAAACCCATCCTCAGCATCTCCACTCACCTTCCAATAACACAACCTGCAGAAACCCATCCTCAGCATCTCCACTCACCTCCCAATAACACAACCTGCAGAAACCCATCCTCAGCATCTCCACTCACCTTCCAATAACACAACCTGCAGAAACCCACCTCAGCATCTTCAATAACCTCCCAATAACACAACCTGCAGAAACCCATCCTCAGCATCTTCACTCACCTCCCAATTACACAACCTGCAGAAACCCATCCTCAGCATCTCCACTTACCTCCCAATAACACAACCTGCAGAATCCATCCTGAGCATCTCCACTTACCTCCCAATAACACAACCTGCAGAAAACAATCCTCAGCATCTTCACGCACCTTCCCATAAAACAACCTGCAGAAACCCATCCTCGGCCTCTTCACTCACCTCCCAATAACACAACCTGCAGAACTCCATCCTCAGCATCTCCTCTCACCCTCCAATAACACAACCTGCAGAAACCCATCCACAGCAGCTTCACTCACCTCCCAATAACACAAACTGCAGAAACCCATCCACAGCATCTCCACTAACCTCCCAATAACACAACCTGCAGAAACCCATCCTTAGCAACTCCACTCACCTCCCAATAAGACAACCTGCAGAAACCCTCCTCAGCATCTTCAATAACCTCCCAATAACACAACCTGCAGAAACCCATCCTCAGCATCTTCACTCACCTTCCAGTAACACAGCATGCAGAAACCCATCCTGAGCATCTCTACTCACCTCCCAATAACACAACCTGCAGAAACCCATCCTCAGCATCTCCACTCACCTTCCAATAACACAACCTGCAGGAATCCATCCTCAGCATCTTCACTCACCTCCCAATAACACAACCTGCAGAAACCCATCCTCAGCGTCTTCACTCACCTCCCAATAACACAACCTGCAGAAACCCATCCTCAGCATCTTCACTCACCTCCCAATAACACACCCTGCAGAAACCCATCCTCAGCATCTCCACTCACCTCCCAATAACACAACCTGCAGAAACCCATCCTCAACATCTCCACTCACCTCCCAATAACACAACCTGCAGATACCCATCCTCAGCATCTCCACTCACCTCCCAATAACACAACCTGCAGAAACCCATCCTCAGCATCTCCACTCACCTTCCAATGACAGAACCTGCAGAAACCCATCCTCAGCATCTTCACTCACCTCCCAATAACACAACCTGCAGAAACCCATCCTCAGCATCTTCACTCATCTCCCAATAACACAACCTGCAGAAACCCATCCTCAGCCTCTTCACTCACCTTCCAATAACACAATCTGCAGAAACCCATTCTCAGCATCTCCACTCACCTCCCAATAACACAACCTGCAGAAATCCATCCTCAGCATCTCCACTCACCTCCCAATAACACAACCTGCAGAAACCCATCCTCAGCATCTTCACTCACCTCCCAATTACACAACCTGCAGAAACCCATCCTCAGCATCTCCACTGACCTCCCAATAACACAACCTGCAGAAACCCATCCTCAGCATCTTCACTCACCTCCCAATAACACAACCTGCAGAAACCCATCCTCAGCATCTCCACTCACCTCCCAATAACACAACCTGCAGAAACCCATCCTCAGCATCTCCACTCACCTTCCAATAACACAGCCTGCAGAAACCCATCCTCAGCATCTTCACTCACCTCCCAATAACTCAACCTGCAGAAATCCATCCTCAGCATCTCCACTCACCTCCCAATAACACAACCTGCAGAAACCCATCCTCAGCATCTCCACTCAGCTTCCTATAACACAACCTGCAGAAACCCATCCTCAGCATCTCCACTCACCTCCCAATAACACAAACTGCAGAAACCCATCCTCAGCATCTCAACTCACCTTCCAATAACACAACCTGCAGAAACCCATCCTCAGCATCTCCACTCACCTTCCAATAACACAACCTGCAGAAACCCATCCTCAGCATCTCCACTCACCTCCCAATAACACAACCTGCAGAAACCCATCCTCAGCATCTTCACTAACCTCCCAATAACAAAACCTGCAGAAACCCATCCTCAGCACCTCCACTCACCTCCCAATAACACAACCTGCAGAAACCCATCCTCAGCATCTCCACTCACCTCCCAATAACACAACCTGCAGAAACCCATCCTCAGCCTCTCCACTCACCTCCCAATAACACAACCTGCAGAAACCCATCCTCAGCATCTCCACTCACCTTCCAATAACACAACCTGCAGAAACCCATACTCAGCATCTCCACTCACCTTCCAATGACAGAACCTGCAGAAACCCATCCTCAGCATCTTCACTCACCTCCAAATAACACAACCTGCAGAAACCCATCCTCAGCATCTTCACTCACCTCCCAATAACACAAACTGCAGAAACCCATCCACAGCATCTCCACTAACCTCCCAATAACACAACCTGCAAAAATCCATCCTCAGCATCTTCACTTACCTCCCAATAACACAACCTGCAGAAACCCATCCTCAGCATCTACAATCAGCTTCCAATAACACAACCTGCAGAAACCCATCCTCAGCATCTTCACTCACCTCCCAATAACACAAACTGTAGAAACCCATCCACAGCATCTCCACGAACCTCCCAATAACACAACCTGCAGAAACCCATCCTCAGCGTCTTCACACCTCCCAATAACACAACCTGCAGAAACCCATCCTCAGCATCTTCACTGACCTCCCAATAACACAACCTGCAGAAACCCATCCTCAGCATCTCCACTCACCTCCCAATAACACAACCTGCAAAAACCCATCCTCAGCATCTCCACTCAGCTACCAATAACACAACCTGCAGAAACCCATCCTCAGCATCTTCACTCACCTCCCAATTACACAACCTGCAGAAACCCATCCTCAGTATCTTCACTCACCTCCCAATAACACAACCTGCAGAAAACCATCCTCAGCATCTCCACTCACCTCCCAATAACACAAACTGCAGAAACCCATCCTCCGCATCTCCACTCACCTTCCAATAACACAACCTGCAGAAACCCATCCTCAGCATCTCCACTCACCTTCCAATAACACAACCTGCAGAAACCCATCCTCAGCATCTCCACTCACCTCCCAATAACACAACCTGCAGAAACCCATCCTCAGCATCTTCACTAACCTCCCAATAACACAACCTGCAGAAACCCTTCCTCAGCACCTCCACTCACCTCCCAATAACACAACCTGCAGAAACCCTTCCTCAGCATCTCCACTCGCCTCCCAATAACACAACCTGCAGAAACCCATCCTCAGCATCTCCACTCACCTCCCAATAACACAACCTGCAGAAACCCATCCTCAGCATCTTCACTAACCTCCCAATAACACAACCTGCAGAAACCCATCCTCAGCATCTCCACTCACCTTCCAATAACACAACCTGCAGAAACCCATCCTCAGCATCTCCACTCACCTCCCAATAACACAACCTGCAGAAACCCATCCTCAGCATCTCCACTCACCTTCCAATAACACAACCTGCAGAAACCCACCTCAGCATCTTCAATAACCTCCCAATAACACAACCTGCAGAAACCCATCCTCAGCATCTTCACTCACCTCCCAATTACACAACCTGCAGAAACCCATCCTCAGCATCTCCACTCACCTCCCAATAACACAACCTGCAGAATCCATCCTGAGCATCTCCACTTACCTCCCAATAACACAACCTGCAGAAAACAATCCTCAGCATCTTCACGCACCTTCCAATAAAACAACCTGCAGAAGCCCATCCTCGGCCTCTTCACTCACCTCCCAATAACACAATCTACAGAACTCCAATCTCAGCATCTCCTCTCACCCTCCAATAACACAACCTGCAGAAACCCATCCACAGCAGCTTCACTCACCTCCCAATAACACAAACTGCAGAAACCCATCCACAGCATCTCCACTAACCTCCCAATAACACAACCTGCAGAAACCCATCCTCAGCATCTTCACTCACCTTCCAATAACACAACCTGCAGAAACCCATCCTTAGCAACTCCACTCACCTCCCAATAAGACAACCTGCAGAAACCCTCCTCAGCATCTTCAATAACCTCCCAATAACACAACCTGCAGAAACCCATCCTCA
Source organism: Scyliorhinus torazame (assembly GCF_047496885.1). NCBI lineage: Eukaryota > Metazoa > Chordata > Chondrichthyes > Carcharhiniformes > Scyliorhinidae > Scyliorhinus > Scyliorhinus torazame. The sequence continues at coordinate 58,896,101 of NC_092711.1, forward strand.
GCATCTTCACTCACCTTCCAGTAACACAGCCTGCAGAAACCCATCCTGAGCATCTCTACTCACCTCCCAATAACACAACCTGCAGAAACCCATCCTCAGCATCTCCACTCACCTTCCAATAACACAACCTGCAGGAATCCATCCTCAGCATCTTCACTCACCTCCCAATAACACAACCTGCAGAAACCCATCCTCAGCGTCTTCACTCACCTCCCAATAACACCACCTGCAGAAACCCATCCTCAGCATCTTCACTCACCTCCCAATAACACAACCTGCAGAAACCCATCCTCAACATCTCCACTCACCTCCCAATAACACAACCTGCAGATACCCATCCTAAGCATCTCCACTCACCTCCCAATAACACAACCTGCAGAAACCCATCCTCAGCATCTCCACTCACCTTCCAATGACAGAACCTGCAGAAACCCATCCTCAGCATCTTCACTCACCTCCCAATAACACAACCTGCAGAAACCCATCCTCAGCATCTTCACTCATCTCCCAATAACACAAACTGCATAAACCCATCTACAGCATCTCCACTAACTTCCCAATAACACAACCTGCAGAAACCCATCCTCAGCATCTTCACTCACCTTCCAATAACACAACCTGCAGAAACCCATCCTCAGCATCTCCACTCACCTCCCAATAACACAACCCGCAGAAACCCATCCTCAGCATCTCCACTCACCTCCCAATTACACAACCTGCAGAAACCCTCCTCAGCATCTTCAATAACCTCCCAATAACACAACCTGCAGTAACCCATCCTCAGCATCTTCACTCACCTTCCAGTAAATCAACCTGCAGAAACCCATCCTGAGCATCTCCACTCACCTCCCAATAACACAACCTGCAGAAACCCATCCTCAGCATCTCCACTCACCTTCCAATAACACAACCTGCAGGAACCCTCCTCAGCATCTTCAATAACCTTCCAATAAAAAACCTGTAGAAATTCGTCCTCAACATCTCCACTCACCTCCCAATAACACAACCTGCAGAAACCCCTTCTCAGCATCTTCACTCACCTCCCAATAATACAACCTGCAGAAACCCATTCTCAGCATCTTCACTCACCTCCCAATAACACAACCTGCAGAAACACATCCTCAGCATCTTCACTCACCTCCCAATAACACAACCTGCAGAAACCCATCCTCAGCATCTCCACTCACCTCCCAATAACACAACCTGCAGAAACCCATCCTCAGCATCTCCACTCACCTCCCAATAACACAACCTGCAGAAACCCATCCTCAGCATCTCCACTCAACTTCCAATAACACAACCTGCAGAAACCCATCCTCAGCATCTCCACTCACCTCCCAATAACACAAACTGCAGAAACCCATCCTCAGCATCTCCACTCACCTTCCAATAACACAACCTGCAGAAACCCATCCTCAGCATCTCCACTCACCTTGCAATAACACAACCTGCAGAAACCCATCCTCAGCATCTCCACTCACCTCCCAATAACACAACCTGCAGAAACCCATCCTCAGCATCTTCACTCACCTCCCATAAACACAACCTGCAGAAACCCATCCTCAGCGTCTTCACTCACCTCCCAATAACACAAACTGCAGAAACCCATCCTCAGCATCTTCACTCACCTCCCAATAACACAACCTGCAGAAACCCATCCTCAGCATCTCCACTCACCTCCCAATAACACAACCTGCAGAAACCCATCCTCAGCATCTCCACTCACCTCCCAATAACACAACCTGCAGAAACCCATCCTCAGCATCTTCACTCACCTCCCAATTACACAACCTGCAGAAACCCATCCTCAGTATCTTCACTCACCTCCCAATAACACAACCTGCAGAAACCCATCCTCAGCATCTCCACTCACCTCCCAATAACACAACCTGCAGAAACCCATCCTCAGCATCTCCATTCACCTCCCAATAACACAACCTGCAGAAACCCATCCTCAGCATCTCCACTCACCTCCCAATAACACAACCTGCAGAAACCCATCCTCAGCATCTCCACTCACCTTCCAATGACAGAACCTGCAGAAACCCATCCTCAGCATCTTCACTCACCTCCCAATAACAACCTGCAGAAACCCATCCTCAGCATCTTCACTCATCTCCCAATAACACAACCTGCAGAAACCCATCCACAGCAACTCCACTCACCTCCCAATAACACAACCTGCAGAAACCCTCCTCAGCATCTTCAATAACCTCCCAATAACACAACATGCAGAAACCCATCCTCAGCATCTTCACTCACCTTCCAGTAACACAACCTGCAGAAACCCATCCTGAGCATCTCCACTCACCTCCCAATAACACAACCTCCAGAAACCCATCCTCAGCATCTCCACTCACCTTCCAATAACACAACCTGCAGAAACCCTCCTCAGCATCTTCAATAACATTCCAATAACAGAACCTGCAGAAACCCATCCTCAGCATCTTCACTCACCTCCGAATAACACAACCTGCAGAAACCCATCCTCAGCATCTCCACTCACCTCCCAATAACACAACCTGCAGAAACCCATCCTCAGCACCTCCACTCACCTCCCAATAACACAACGTGCAGAAACCCATCCTCAGCATCTCCACTCACCTCCCAATAACACAACCTACAGAAACCCATCCTCAACATCTCCACTCACCTCCCAATAACACAACCTGCAGAAACCCATTCTCAGCATCTTCACTAACCTCCCAATAACACAACCTACAGAAACCCATCCTCAACATCTCCACTCACCTCCCAATAACACAACCTGCAGAAACCCATTCTCAGCATCTTCAATAAACTCCCAATAACACAACGTGCAGAAACCCATCCTCAGCATCTCCACTCACCTCCCAATAACACAACCTGCAGAAACCCATCCTCAGCATCTCCACTCACCTCCCAATAACACAACCTGCAGAAACCCATTCTCAGCATCTTCACTCACCTCCCATTAACACAACCTGCAAAAACACATCCTCAGCATCTTCAGTCACCTCCCAACAACACAACCTGCAGAAACCCATCCTCAGCATCTCAACTCACCTCCCAATAACACAACCTGCAGAAACCCATCCACAGCATCTTCACTCACCTCCCAATAATACAACCTGCAGAAACCCATCCTCAGCATCTCCACTCACCTCCCAATAACACAACCTGCAGAAACCCATTCTCTGCATCTCCAATCACCTTCCAATAACACAACCTGCAGATACCCATCCACAGCATCTCCACTCACCTCCCAATAACACAAACTGCAGAAACCCATCCTCAGCATCTCCACTCACCTTCCAATAACACAACCTGCAGAAACCCATCCTCAGCATCTCCACTTACCTTCCAATAACACAACCTGCAGAAACCCATCCTCTGCATCTCCACTCACCTCCCAATAACACAACCTGCAGAAACCCATCCTCAGCATCTTCACTAACCTCCCAATAACACAACCTGCAGAAACCCATCCTCAGCACCTCCACTCACCTACCAATAACACAACCTGCAGAAACCCATCCTCAGCATCTCCACTCACCTCCCAATAACACAACCTGCAGAAACCCATCCTCAGCATCTCCACTCACCTCCCAATAACACAACCTCGAGAAACCCATCCTCAGCATCTTCACTAACCTGCCAATAACACAACCTGCAGAAACCCATCCTCAGCATCTCCACTCACCTTCCAATAACACAACCTGCAGAAACCCATCCTCAGCACCTCCACTCACCTCCCAATAACACAACCTGCAGAAACTCATCCTCAGCATCTCCACTCACCTCCCAATAACACAACCTGCAGAAACCCATCCTCAGCATCTCCACTCACCTCCCAATAACACAACCTGCAGAAACCCATCCTCAGCATCTTCACTAACCTGCCAATAACACAACCTGCAGAAACCCATCCTCAGCATCTCCACTCACCTTCCAATAACACAACCTGCAGAAACCCATCCTCAGCATCTCCACTCACCTCCCAATAACACAACCTGCAGAAACCCATCCTCAGCATCTCCACTCACCTTCCAATAACACAACCTGCAGAAACCCTCCTCAGCATCTTCAATAACCTCCCAATAACACAACCTGCAGAAACCCATCCTCAGCATCTCCACTCACCTCCCAATTACACAACCTGCAGAAACCCATCCTCAGCATCTCCACTTACCTCCCAATAACACAACCTGCAGAAAACAATCCTCAGCATCTTCACTCACCTTCCAATAAAACAACCTGCAGAAACCCATCCTCGGCCTCTTCACTCACCTCCCAATAACACAACCTGCAGAACTCCATCCTCAGCATCTCTCACCTTCCAATAACACAACCTGCACAAACCCATCCTCAGCATCTCCACTCACCTCCCAATAACACAACCTGCAGAAACCCATCCTCAGCATCTTCACTCACCTCCCAATAACACTACCTGCAGAAACCCATCCTCAGCATCTTCACTCACCTCCCAATAACACAACCTGCAGAAACCCATCCTCAGCATCTTCACTCACCTCCCAATAACACAACCTGCAGAAACCCATCCTCAACACCTTCACTCACCTCCCAATAACACAACCTGCAGAAACCCATCCTCAGCATCTCCGCTAACATTCCAATAACACAACCTGTAGAAACTCATCCTCAGCATCTTCCCTAACCTCCCAATAACACAACCTGCAGAATCCCATCCTCAGCATCTCCACTCACCTCCCAATAACAGAACCTGCAGAAACCCATCCTCAGCATTTCCACTCACCTCCCAATAACACAACCTGCAGAAACCCATCCTCAGCATCTCCACTCAGCTTCCAATAACACAACCTGCAGAAACCCATCCTCAGCATCTTCACTCACCTCCCAATAACACAACCTGCAGAAACCCATCCTCAGCATCTCCACTCACCTCCCAATAACACAACCTGCAGAAACCCATCCTCAGCATCGCCACTTACCTTCCAATAACACAACCTGCAGAAACCCATCCTCAGTATCTTCACTAATCTTCCAATAACACAACCTGCAGAACCCATCCTCAGCATCTTCACTAATCTTCCAATAACACAACCTGCAGAACCCATCCTCAGCATCTTCACTAATCTTCCAATAACACAACCTGCAGAACCCATCCTCAGCATCTCCACTTACCTCCCAATAACACAACCTGCAGAAAACAATCCTCAGCATTTCCACTCACCTTCCAATAAAACAACCTGCAGAAACCCATCCTCAGCATCTTCACTCACCTCCCAATAACACAACCTGCAGAAACCCATCCTCAGCATCTCCACTCACCTCCCAATAATACAGACTGCAGAAACCCATCCTCAGCATCTCCACTCACCTCCCAATAACACAACCTGCAGAAACCCATCCTCAGCATCTTCACTAACCTTCGAATAACCAACCTGCAGAAACCCATTTTCAGCATCTCCACTCACCCCCCAATAACACAACCTGCAGAAACCATCCTCAGCATCTTCACTAACCTTCGAATAACCAACCTGCAGAAACCCATTTTCAGCATCTTCACTCACCTCCCAAGAACACAACCTGCAGAAACCCATTCTCAGCATCTTTAATATCCTCCCAAGGACACAACCTGCAGAAACCCATTCTCAACATCTTCACTGATCCTCCAATAACACAACCTGCAGAAACCCATCCTCAGCCTCTCCACTCACCTCCCAATAACACAAACTGCAGAAACCCATCCTCAGCATCTCCACTCACCTCCCAATAACACAGACTGCAGAAACCCATCCTCAGCATCTTCAGTCACCTCCCAATAACACAACCTGCAGAAACCGATCCTCAGCATCTCCACTCACCTCACAATAACACAACCTGCAGAAACCCATCCTCAGCATCTCCACTCACCTCCCAATAACACAACCTGCAGAAACCCATCCTCAGCATCTTCACTCACCTCCGAATAACACAACCTGCAGAAACCCATCCTCAGCATCTTCACTCACCTCCCAATAACACAACCTGCAGAAACCCATCCTCAGCATCTTCACTCACCTCCCAATAACACAACCTGCAGAAACCCATCCTCAGCATCTTCACTCACCTCCCAATAACACAACCTGCAGAAACCCATCCTCAGTATCTCCGCTAACATTCCAATAACACAACATGCAGAAACCCATCCTCAGCATCTTCCCGAACCTCCCAATAACACAACCTGCAGAATCCCATCCTCAGCATCTCCACTCACCTCCCAATAACACAACCTGCAGAAACCCATCCTCAGCATCTCCACTCACCTCCCAATAACACAACCTGCAGAAATCCATCCTCAGCATCTCCACTCAGCTTCCAATAACACAACCTGCAGAAACCCATCCTCAGCATCTTCACTCACCTCCCAATAACACAACCTGCAGAAACCCATCCTCAGCATCTCCACTCACCTCCCAATAACACAACCTGCAGAAACCCATCCTCAGCATCGCCACTTACCTTCCAATAACACAACCTGCAGAAACCCATCCTCAGTATCTTCACTAATCTTCCAATAACACAACCTGCAGAACCCATCCTCAGCATCTTCACTAATCTTCCAAAAACACAACCTGCAGAACCCATCCTCAGCATCTTCACTAATCTTCCAATAACACAACCTGCAGAACCCATCCTCAGCATCTCCACTTACCTCCCAATAACACAACCTGCAGAAAACAATCCTCAGCATTTCCACTCAGCTTCCAATAAAACAACCTGCAGAAACCCACCCTCAGCATCTTCACTCACCTCCCTATAACACAACCTGCAGAAACCCATCCTCAGCATCTCCACTCACCTTCCAATAACACAACCAGCAGACACCCATCCTCAGCCTCTTCACTCACCTTCCAATAACACAACCTGCAGAAACCCATTCTCAGCATCTTCACTCACCTCCCAATAACACAACCTGCAGAAACCCATCCTCAGCACCTTCACTCACCTCCCAATAACACAACCTGCAGAAACCGATCCTCAGCATCTCGACTCACCTCCCAATAACACAACCTGCAGAAACCCATCCTCAGCATCTCCACTCACCTCCCAATAACACAACCTGCAGAAACCCATCCTCAACATCTCCACTCACCTCCCAATAACACAACCTGCAGAAACCCATCCTCAGCATCACCACTCACCTCCCAATAACACAACCTGCAGAAACCCATCCTCAGCTTCTTCACTCACCTCCCAATTACACAACCTGCAGAAACCCATCCTCAGCATCTCCACTGACCTCCCAATAACACAAGCTACAGAAACCCATCCACAGCATCTTCACTCACCTCCCAATAACACAACCTGCAGAAACCCATCCTCAGCATCTCCACTCACCTCCCAATAACACAACCTGCAGAAAGCCATCCTCAGCATCTGCACTCACCTTCCAATAACACAACCTGCAGAAACCCATCCTCAGCATCTCCACTCACCTCCCAATAACACAACCTGCAGAAACCAATCCTCAGCATCTCCACTCACCTACCAATAACACAACCTGCAGAAACCCATTCTCAGCATCTCTACTGACCTCCCAATATCACGACCTGCAGAAACCCATCCTCAGCATCTCCACTCACCTCCCAATAACACAACCTGCAGAAACCCATCCTCAGCATCTCCACTCACCTCCCAATAACGAACCTGCAGAAACCCATTTTCAGCATCTTCACTCACCTCCCAAGAACACAACCTGCAGAAACCCATCCTCAGCATCTTTAATATCCTCCCAAGAACACAACCTGCAGAAACCCATTCTCAACATCTTCACGGACCTTCCAATAACACAACCTGCAGAAACCCATCCTCAGCCTCTCCACCCTCCTCCTAATAACACAAACTGCAGAAACCCATCCTCAGCATCTCCACTCACCTCCCAATAACACAGACTGCAGAAACCCATCCTCAGCATCTCCACTCACCTTCCAATGACAGAACCTGCAGAAACCCATCCTCAGCATCTTCACTCACGTCCGAATAACACAACCTGCAGAAACCCATCCTCAGCATCTCCACTCACCTCCCAATAACACAACCTGCAGAAAGCCATCCTCAGCATCTTCACTCACCTTCCAATAACACAACCTGCAGAAACCCATCCTTACCAACTCCACTCACCTCCCAATAACACAACCTGCAGAAACCCATCCTCAGCATCTCCACTCACCTCCCAATAACACAACCTGCAGAAACCCATCCTCAGTTTCTTCACTGACCTCCCAATAACACAACCTGCAGAAACCCTTCCTCAGCATCTTCACTCACCTCCCAATTACACAACCTGCAGAAACCCATCCTCAGTATCTTCGCTAATCTTCCAATAACACAACCTGCAGAACCCATCCTCAGCATCTTCACTAATCTTCCAAAAACACAACCTGCAGAACCCATCCTCAGCATCTTCACTAATCTTCCAATAACACAACCTGCAGAACCCATCCTCAGCATCTCCACTTACCTCCCAATAACACAACCTGCAGAAAACAATCCTCAGCATTTCCACTCACCTTCCAATAAAACAACCTGCAGAAACCCACCCTCAGCATCTTCACTCACCTCCCAATAACACAACATGCAGAAACCCATCCTCAGCATCTCCACTCACCTTCCAATAACACAACCTGCAGAAACCCGTCCTCAGCCTCTTCACTCACCTTCCAATAACACAACCTGCAGAAACCCATTCTCAGCATCATCACTCACCTCCCAATAACACAACCTGCAGAAACCCATCCTCAGCACCTTCACTCACCTCCCAATAACACAACCTGCAGAAACCGATCCTCAGCATCTCCACTCACCTCCCGATAACACAACCTGCAGAAACCCATCCTCAGCATCTCCACTCACCTCCCAATAACACAACCTGCAGAAACGCATCCTCAACATCTCCACTCACCTCCCAATAACACAACCTGCAGAAACCCATCCTCAGCATCACCACTCACCTCCCAATAACACAACCTGCAGAAACCCATCCTCAGCATCTTCACTCGCCTCCCAATTACACAACCTGCAGAAACCCATCCTCAGCATCTCCACTGACCTCCCAATAACACAACCTGCATAAACCCATCCTCAGCATCTTCACTCACCTCCCAATAACACAACCTGCAGAAACCCATCCTCAGCATCTCCACTCACCTCCCAATAACACAACCTGCAGAAACCCATCCTCAGTATCTTCACTAATCTTCCAATAACACGACCTGCAGAACCCATCCTCAGCATCTTCACTAATCTTCCAAAAACACAACCTGCAGAACCCATCCTCAGCATCTTCACTAATCTTCCAATAACACAACCTGCAGAACCCATCCTCAGCATCTTCACTCACCTCCCAATTACACAACCTGCAGAAACCCATCCTCAGTATCTTCACTAATCTTCCAATAACACGACCTGCAGAACCCATCCTCAGCATCTTCACTCACCTCCCAATAACACAGACCGCAGAAACCCATCCTCAGCATCTCCACTCACCTTCCAATGACAGAACCTGCAGAAACCCATCCTCAGCATCTTTACTCACGTCCGAATAACACAGCCTGCAGAAACCCATCCTCAGCATCTCCACTCACCTTCCAATAACACAACCTGCAGAAACCCATCCTCAGCATCTCCACTCACCTTCCAATGACAGAACCTGCAGAAACCCATCCTCAGCATCTCCACTCACCTTCCAATAACACAACCTGCAGAAACCCATCCTCAGCATCTCCACTCACCTTCCAATGACAGAACCTGCAGAAACCCATCCTCAGCATCTTCACTCACCTCCGAATAACACAACCTGCAGAAACCCATCCTCAGCATCTCCACTCACCTCCCAATAACACAACCTGCAGAAACCCATCCTCAGTTTCTTCACTGACCTCCCAATAACACAACCTGCAGAAACCCTTCCTCAGCATCTTCACTCACCTCCCAATTACACAACCTGCAGAAACCCATCCTCAGTATCTTCACTAATCTTCCAATAACACGACCTGCAGAACCCATCCTCAGCATCTTCACTAATCTTCCAAAAACACAACCTGCAGAACCCATCCTCAGCATCTTCACTAATCTTCCAATAACACAACCTGCAGAACCCATCCTCAGCATCTCCACTTACCTCCCAATAACACAACCTGCAGAAAACAATCCTCAGCATTTCCACTCACCTTCCAATAAAACAACCTGCAGAAACCCACCCTCAGCATCTTCACTCACCTCCCAATAACACAACATGCAGAAACCCATCCTCACCATCTCCACTCACCTTCCAATAACACAACCTGCAGAAACCCATCCTCAGCCTCTTCACTCACCTTCCAATAACACAACCTGCAGAAACCCATTCTCAGCATCTTCACTCACCTCCCAATAACACAACCTGCAGAAACCCATCCTCAGCACCTTCACTCACCTCCCAATAACACAACCTGCAGAAACCGATCCTCAGCATCTCCACTCACCTCCCAATAACACAACCTGCAGAAACCCATCCTCAGCATCTCCACTCACCTCCCAATAACACAACCTGCAGAAACGCATCCTCAACATCTCCACTCACCTCCCAATAACACAACCTGCAGAAACCCATCCTCAGCATCACCACTCACCTCCCAATAAGACAACCTGCAGAAACCCATCCTCAGCATCTTCACTCACCTCCCAATTACACAACCTGCAGAAACCCATCCTCAGCATCTTCACTCACCTCCGAATAACACAACCTGCAGAAACCCATCCTCAGCATCTCCACTCACCTCCCAATAACACAACCTGCAGAAACCCATCCTCAGTTTCTTCACTGACCTCCCAATAACACAACCTGCAGAAACCCTTCCTCAGCATCTTCACTCACCTCCCAATTACACAACCTGCAGAAACCCATCCTCAGTATCTTCACTAATCTTCCAATAACACGACCTGCAGAACCCATCCTCAGCATCTTCACTAATCTTCCAAAAACACAACCTGCAGAACCCATCCTCAGCATCTTCACTAATCTTCCAATAACACAACCTGCAGAACCCATCCTCAGCATCTCCACTTACCTCCCAATAACACAACCTGCAGAAAACAATCCTCAGCATTTCCACTCACCTTCCAATAAAACAACCTGCAGAAACCCACCCTCAGCATCTTCACTCACCTCCCAATAACACAACATGCAGAAACCCATCCTCACCATCTCCACTCACCTTCCAATAACACAACCTGCAGAAACCCATCCTCAGCCTCTTCACTCACCTTCCAATAACACAACCTGCAGAAACCCATTCTCAGCATCTTCACTCACCTCCCAATAACACAACCTGCAGAAACCCATCCTCAGCACCTTCACTCACCTCCCAATAACACAACCTGCAGAAACCGATCCTCAGCATCTCCACTCACCTCCCAATAACACAACCTGCAGAAACCCATCCTCAGCATCTCCACTCACCTCCCAATAACACAACCTGCAGAAACGCATCCTCAACATCTCCACTCACCTCCCAATAACACAACCTGCAGAAACCCATCCTCAGCATCACCACTCACCTCCCAATAAGACAACCTGCAGAAACCCATCCTCAGCATCTTCACTCACCTCCCAATTACACAACCTGCAGAAACCCATCCTCAGCATCTCCACTGACCTCCCAATAACACAACCTGCAGAAACCCATCCTCAGCATCTCCACTCACTTCCAATAACACAACCTGCAGAAACCCATCCTCAGCATCTCCACTCACCTCCCAATAACACAACCGGCAGAAACCCATCCTCAGCATCTCCACTCACCTTCCAATAACACAACCTGCAGAAACCCATCCTCAGCATCTCCACTCACCTTTCAATAACACAACCTGCATAGACCCATCCTCAGCATCTCCACTCACCTCCCAATAACACAACCTGCAGAAACCAATCCTCAGCATCTCCACTCACCTACCAATAACACAACCTGCAGAAACCCATCCTCAGCATCTCTACTGACTTCCCAATATCACAACCTGCAGAAACCCATCCTCAGCATCTCCACTCACCTCCCAATAACACAACCTGCAGAAACCCATCCTCAGCATCTCCACTCACCTCCCAATAACACAACCTGCAGAAACCCATCTTTAGCATCTCCACTCACCTTCCAATACCACAACCTGCAGAAACCCATCCTCAGCATCTCCACTCACCTTTCAATGACAGAACCTGCAGAAACCCATCCTCAGCATCTTCACTCACCTCCGAATAACACAACCTGAAGAAACCCATCCTCAGCATCTTGACTCACCTCCCAATAACACAAACTGCAGAAACCCATCCACAGCATCTCCACTAACCTCCCAATAAAACAACCTGCAGAAAGCCATCCTCAGCATCTTCACTCACCTTCCAATAACACAACCTGCAGAAACCCATCCTTAGCAACTCCACTCACCTCCCAATAACACAACCTGCAGAAACCCATTCTCAGCATCTCCACTCACCTCCCAATAACACAACCTGCAGAAACCCATCTTCAGTTTCTTCACTCACCTCCCAATAACACAACCTGCAGAAACCATTCCTCAGCATCTTCACCCACCTCCCAATTACACAACCTGCAGAAACCCTTCCTCAGTATCTTCACTCACCTTCCAATAACACAACCTGCAGAAACCCATCCTTACCATCTCCACTCACCTCCCAATAACACAACCTGCAGAAACCCATCCTCAGCATCTCCACTCACCTCCCAATAACACAACCTGCAGAAACCAATCCTCAGCATCTCCACTCACCTACCAATAACACAACCTGCAGAAACACATCCTCAGCATCTCTACTGACCTCCCAATATCACGACCTGCAGAAACCCATCCTCAGCATCTCCACTCACCTCCCAATAACACAACCTGCAGAAACCCATCCTCAGCATCTCCACTCACCTCCCAATAACCAACCTGCAGAAACCCATTTTCAGCATCTTCACTCACCTCCCAAGAACACAACCTGCAGAAACCCATCCTCAGCATCTTTAATATCCTCCCAAGAACACAACCTGCAGAAACCCATTCTCAACATCTGCACGGACCTTCCAATAACACAACCTGCAGAAACCCATCCTCAGCCTCTCCACCCTCCTCCTAATAACACAAACTGCAGAAACCCATCCTCAGCATCTCCACTCACCTCCCAATAACACAGACTGCAGAAACCCATCCTCAGCATCTCCACTCACCTTCCAATGACAGAACCTGCAGAAACCCATCCTCAGCATCTTCACTCACGTCCGAATAACACAACCTGCAGAAACCCATCCTCAGCATCTCCACTCACCTCCCAATAACACAACCTGCAGAAAGCCATCCTCAGCATCTTCACTCACCTTCCAATAACACAACCTGCAGAAACCCATCCTTACCAACTCCACTCACCTCCCAATAACACAACCTGCAGAAACCCATCCTCAGCATCTCCACTCACCTCCCAATAACACAACCTGCAGAAACCCATCCTCAGTTTCTTCACTGACCTCCCAATAACACAACCTGCAGAAACCCTTCCTCAGCATCTTCACTCACCTCCCAATTACACAACCTGCAGAAACCCATCCTCAGTATCTTCGCTAATCTTCCAATAACACAACCTGCAGAACCCATCCTCAGCATCTTCACTAATCTTCCAAAAACACAACCTGCAGAACCCATCCTCAGCATCTTCACTAATCTTCCAATAAGACAACCTGCAGAACCCATCCTCAGCATCTCCACTTACCTCCCAATAACACAACCTGCAGAAAACAATCCTCAGCATTTCCACTCACCTTCCAATAAAACAACCTGCAGAAACCCACCCTCAGCATCTTCACTCACCTCCCAATAACACAACATGCAGAAACCCATCCTCAGCATCTCCACTCACCTTCCAATAACACAACCTGCAGAAACCCGTCCTCAGCATCTCCACTCACCTTCCAATAACACAACCTGCAGAAACCCATCCTCAGCATCTCCACTCACCTTCCAATGACAGAACCTGCAGAAACCCATCCTCAGCATCTCCACTCACCTTCCAATAACACAACCTGCAGAAACCCATCCTCAGCATCTCCACTCACCTTCCAATGACAGAACCTGCAGAAACCCATCCTCAGCACCTTCACTCACCTCCGAATAACACAACCTGCAGAAACCCATCCTCAGCATCTCCACTCACCTCCCAATAACACAACCTGCAGAAACCCATCCTCAGTTTCTTCACTGACCTCCCAATAACACAACCTGCAGAAACCCTTCCTCAGCATCTTCACTCACCTCCCAATTACACAACCTGCAGAAACCCATCCTCAGTATCTTCACTAATCTTCCAATAACACGACCTGCAGAACCCATCCTCAGCATCTTAACTAATCTTCCAAAAACACAACCTGCAGAACCCATCCTCAGCATCTTCACTAATCTTCCAATAACACAACCTGCAGAACCCATCCTCAGCATCTCCACTTACCTCCCAATAACACAACCTGCAGAAAACAATCCCCAGCATTTCCACTCACCTTCCAATAAAACAACCTGCAGAAACCCACCCTCAGCATCTTCACTCACCTCCCAATAACACAACATGCAGAAACCCATCCTCAGCATCTCCACTCACCTTCCAATAACACAACCTGCAGAAACCCATCCTCAGCCTCTTCACTCACCTTCCAATAACACAACCTGCAGAAACCCATTCTCAGCATCTTCACTCACCTCCCAATAACACAACCTGCAGAAACTCATCCTCAGCACCTTCACTCACCTCCCAATAACACAACCTGCAGAAACCGATCCTCAGCATCTCCACTCACCTCCCAATAACACAACCTGCAGAAACCCATCCTCAGCATCTCCACTCACCTCCCAATAACACAACCTGCAGAAACGCATCCTCAACATCTCCACTCACCTCCCAATAACACAACCTGCAGAAACCCATCCTCAGCATCACCACTCACCTCCCAATAACACAACCTGCAGAAACCCATCCTCAGCATCATCACTCACCTCCCAATTACACAACCTGCAGAAACCCATCCTCAGCATCTCCACTGACCTCCCAATAACACAACCTGCAGAAACCCATCCTCAGCATCTCCACTCACTTCCAATAACACAACCTGCAGAAACCCATCCTCAGCATCTCCACTCACCTCCCAATAACACAACCGGCAGAAACCCATCCTCAGCATCTCCACTCACCTTCCAATAACACAACCTGCAGAAACCCATCCTCAGCATCTCCACTCACCTTTCAATAACACAACCTGCATAGACCCATCCTCAGCATCTCCACTCACCTCCCAATAACACAACCTGCAGAAACCAATCCTCAGCATCTCCACTCACCTACCAATAACACAACCTGCAGAAACCCATCCTCAGCATCTCTACTGACCTCCCAATATCACAACCTGCAGAAACCCATCCTCAGCATCTCCACTCACCTCCCAATAACACAACCTGCAGAAACCCATCCTCAGCATCTCCACTCACCTCCCAATAACACAACCTGCAGAAACCCATCCTTAGCATCTCCACTCACCTTCCAATACCACAACCTGCAGAAACCCATCCTCAGCATCTCCACTCACCTTTCAATGACAGAACCTGCAGAAACCCATCCTCAGCATCTTCACTCACCTCCGAATAACACAACCTGAAGAAACCCATCCTCAGCATCTTGACTCACCTCCCAATAACACAAACTGCAGAAACCCATCCACAGCATCTCCACTAACCTCCCAATAACACAACCTGCAGAAAGCCATCCTCAGCATCTTCACTCACCTTCCAATAACACAACCTGCAGAAACCCATCCTTAGCAACTCCACTCACCTCCCAATAACACAACCTGCAGAAACCCATTCTCAGCATCTCCACTCACCTCCCAATAACACAACCTGCAGAAACCCATCCTCAGTTTCTTCACTCACCTCCCAATAACACAACCTGCAGAAACCATTCCTCAGCATCTTCACTCACCTCCCAATTACACAACCTGCAGAAACCCATCCTCAGTATCTTCACTCACCTTCCAATAACACAACCTGCAGAAACCCATCCTCAGCATCTCCACTCACCTCCCAATAACACAACCTGCAGAAACCCATCCTCAGCATCTCCACACACCTCCCAATAACACAACCTGCAGAAACCCATCCTCAGCATCTCCATTCACCTCCCAATAACACAACCTGCAGAAACCCATCCTCAGCATCTTCACTCACCTCCCAATAACACAACCTGCAGAAACCCATCCTCAGCATCTCCACTCACCTCCCAATAACACAACCTGCAGAACCCCATCCTCAGCATCTCCACTCACCTCCCAATAACACAACCTGCAGAAACCCATCCTCAATATCTTCACTAACCTTCGAATAACCAACCTGCAGAAACCCATTTTCAGCATCTCCACTCACCCCCCAATAACACAACCTGCAGAAACCATCCTCAGCATCTTCACTAACCTTCGAATAACCAACCTGCAGAAACCCATTTTCAGCATCTTCACTCACCTCCCAAGAACACAACCTGCAGAAACCCATCCTCAGCATCTTTAATATCCTCCCAAGAACACAACCTGCAGAAACCCATTCTCAACATCTTCACGGACCTTCCAATAACACAACCTGCAGAAACCCATCCTCAGCCTCTCCACCCTCCTCCTAATAACACAAACTGCAGAAACCCATCCTCAGCATCTCCACTCACCTCCCAATAACACAGACTGCAGAAACCCATCCTCAGCATCTCCACTCACCTTCCAATGACAGAACCTGCAGAAACCCATCCTCAGCATCTTCACTCACGTCCGAATAACACAACCTGCAGAAACCCATCCTCAGCATCTCCACTCACCTCCCAGTAACACAACCTGCAGAAAGCCATCCTCAGCATCTTCACTCACCTTCCAATAACACAACCTGCAGAAACCCATCCTTACCAACTCCACTCACCTCCCAATAACACAACCTGCAGAAACCCATCCTCAGCATCTCCACTCACCTCCCAATAACACAACCTGCAGAAACCCATCCTCAGTTTCTTCACTGACCTCCCAATAACACAACCTGCAGAAACCCTTCCTCAGCATCTTCACTCACCTCCCAATTACACAACCTGCAGAAACCCATCCTCAGTATCTTCACTAATCTTCCAATAACACAACCTGCAGAACCCATCCTCAGCATCTTCACTAATCTTCCAAAAACACAACCTGCAGAACCCATCCTCAGCATCTTCACTAATCTTCCAATAACACAACCTGCAGAACCCATCCTCAGCATCTCCACTTACCTCCCAATAACACAACCTGCAGAAAACAATCCTCAGCATTTCCACTCACCTTCCAATAAAACAACCTGCAGAAACCCACCCTCAGCATCTTCACTCACCTCCCAATAACACAACATGCAGAAACCCATCCTCAGCATCTCCACTCACCTTCCAATAACACAACCTGCAGAAACCCATCCTCAGCCTCTTCACTCACCTTCCAATAACACAACCTGCAGAAACCCATTATCAGCATCATCACTCACCTCCCAATAACACAACCTGCAGAAACCCATCCTCAGCACCTTCACTCACCTCCCAATAACACAACCTGCAGAAACCGATCCTCAGCATCTCCACTCACCTCCCAATAACACAACCTGCAGAAACCCATCCTCAGCATCTCCACTCACCTCCCAATAACACAACCTGCAGAAACGCATCCTCAACATCTCCACTCACCTCCCAATAACACAACCTGCAGAAACCCATCCTCAGCATCACCACTCACCTCCCAATAACACAACCTGCAGAAACCCATCCTCAGCATCTTCACTCACCTCCCAATTACACAACCTGCAGAAACCCATCCTCAGCATCTCCACTGACCTCCCAATAACACAACCTGCAGAAACCCATCCTCAGCATCTTCACTCACCTCCCAATAACACAACCTGCAGAAACCCATCCTCAGCATCTCCACTCACCTCCCAATAACACAACCTGCAGAAACCCATCCTCAGCATCTCCACTCACCTTCCAATAACACAACCTGCAGAAACCCATCCTCAGCATCTCCACTCACCTTTCAATAACACAACCTGCAGAAACCCATCCTCAGCATCTCCACTCACCTCCCAATAACACAACCTGCAGAAACCAATCCTCAGCATCTCCACTCACCTACCAATAACACAACCTGCAGAAACCCATCCTCAGCATCTCTACTGACCTCCCAATATCACAACCTGCAGAAACCCATCCTCAGCATCTCCACTCACCTCCCAATAACACAACCTGCAGAAACCCATCCTCAGCATCTCCACTCACCTCCCAATAACACAACCTGCAGAAACCCATCCTCAGCATCTCCACTCACCTTCCAATACCACAACCTGCAGAAACCCATCCTCAGCATCTCCACTCACCTTTCAATGACAGAACCTGCAGAAACCCATCCTCAGCATCTTCACTCACCTCCGAATAACACAACCTGAAGAAACCCATCCTCAGCATCTTGACTCACCTCCCAATAACACAAACTGCAGAAACCCATCCACAGCATCTCCACTAATCTCCCAATAACACAACCTGCAGAAAGCCATCCTCAGCATCTTCACTCACCTTCCAAGAACACAACCTGCAGAAACCCATCCTTAGCAACTCCACTCACCTCCCAATAACACAACCTGCAGAAACCCATTCTCAGCATCTCCACTCACCTCCCAATAACACAACCTGCAGAAACCCATCCTCAGTTTCTTCACTCACCTCCCAATAACACAATCTGCAGAAACCCTTCCTCAGCATCTTCACTCACCTCCCAATTACACAACCTGCAGAAACCCATCCTCAGTATCTTCACTCACCTTCCAATAACACAACCTGCAGAAACCCATCCTCAGCATCTCCACTCACCTCCCAATAACACAACCTGCAGAAACCCATCCTCAGCATCTCCACTCACCTCCCAATAACACAACCTGCAGAAACCCATCCTCAGCATCTCCATTCACCTCCCAATAACACAACCTGCAGAAACCCATCCTCAGCATCTTCACTCACCTCCCAATAACACAACCTGCAGAAACCCATCCTCAGCATCTCCACTCACCTCCCAATAACACAACCTGCAGAACCCCATCCTCAGCATCTCCACTCACCTCCCAATAACACAACCTGCAGAAACCCATCCTCAATATCTTCACTAACCTTCGAATAACCAACCTGCAGAAACCCATTTTCAGCATCTCCACTCACCCCCCAATAACACAACCTGCAGAAACCATCCTCAGCATCTTCACTAACCTTCGAATAACCAACCTGCAGAAACCCATTTTCAGCATCTTCACTCACCTCCCAAGAACACAACCTGCAGAAACCCATCCTCAGCATCTTTAATATCCTCCCAAGAACACAACCTGCAGAAACCCATTCTCAACATCTTCACGGACCTTCCAATAACACAACCTGCAGAAACCCATCCTCAGCATCTCCACCCTCCTCCCAATAACACAAACTGCAGAAACCCATCCTCAGCATCTCCACTCACCTCCCAATAACACAGACTGCAGAAACCCATCCTCAGCATCTCCACTCACCTTCCAATGACAGAACCTGCAGAAACCCATCCTCAGCATCTTTACTCACGTCCGAATAACACAACCTGCAGAAACCCATCCTCAGCATCTCCACTCACCTTCCAATAACACAACCTGCAGAAACCCATCCTCAGCATCTCCACTCACCTTCCAATGACAGAACCTGCAGAAACCCATCCTCAGCATCTCCACTCACCTTCCAATAACACAACCTGCAGAAACCCATCCTCAGCATCTCCACTCACCTTCCAATGACAGAACCTGCAGAAACCCATCCTCAGCATCTTCACTCACCTCCGAATAACACAACCTGCAGAAACCCATCCTCAGCATCTCCACTGACCTCCCAATAACACAACCTGCAGAAACCCATCCTCAGCATCTTCACTCACCTCCCAATAACACAACCTGCAGAAACCCATCCTCAGCATCTCCACTCACCTCCCAATAACACAACCTGCAGAAACCCATCCTCAGCATCTCCACTCACCTTCCAATAACACAACCTGCAGAAACCCATCCTCAGCATCTCCACTCACCTTTCAATAACACAACCTGCAGAAACCCATCCTCAGCATCTCCACTCACCTCCCAATAACACAACCTGCAGAAACCAATCCTCAGCATCTCCACTCACCTACCAATAACACAACCTGCAGAAACCCATCCTCAGCATCTCTACTGACCTCCCAATATCACAACCTGCAGAAACCCATCCTCAGCATCTCCACTCACCTCCCAATAACACAACCTGCAGAAACCCATCCTCAGCATCTCCACTCACCTCCCAATAACACAACCTGCAGAAACCCATCCTCAGCATCTCCACTCACCTTCCAATACCACAACCTGCAGAAACCCATCCTCAGCATCTCCACTCACCTTTCAATGACAGAACCTGCAGAAACCCATCCTCAGCATCTTCACTCACCTCCGAATAACACAACCTGAAGAAACCCATCCTCAGCATCTTGACTCACCTCCCAATAACACAAACTGCAGAAACCCATCCACAGCATCTCCACTAATCTCCCAATAACACAACCTGCAGAAAGCCATCCTCAGCATCTTCACTCACCTTCCAATAACACAACCTGCAGAAACCCATCCTTAGCAACTCCACTCACCTCCCAATAACACAACCTGCAGAAACCCATTCTCAGCATCTCCACTCACCTCCCAATAACACAACCTGCAGAAACCCATCCTCAGTTTCTTCACTCACCTCCCAATAACACAATCTGCAGAAACCCTTCCTCAGCATCTTCACTCACCTCCCAATTACACAACCTGCAGAAACCCATCCTCAGTATCTTCACTCACCTTCCAATAACACAACCTGCAGAAACCCATCCTCAGCATCTCCACTCACCTCCCAATAACACAACCTGCAGAAACCCATCCTCAGTTTCTTCACTCACCTCCCAATAACACAATCTGCAGAAACCCTTCCTCAGCATCTTCACTCACCTCCCAATTACACAACCTGCAGAAACCCATCCTCAGTATCTTCACTCACCTTCCAATAACACAACCTGCAGAAACCCATCCTCAGCATCTCCACTCACCTCCCAATAACACAACCTGCAGAAACCCATCCTCAGCATCTCCACTCACCTCCCAATAACACAACCTGCAGAAACCCATCCTCAGCATCTCCATTCACCTCCCAATAACACAACCTGCAGAAACCCATCCTCAGCATCTTCACTCACCTCCCAATAACACAACCTGCAGAAACCCATCCTCAGCATCTCCACTCACCTCCCAATAACACAACCTGCAGAACCCCATCCTCAGCATCTCCACTCACCTCCCAATAACACAACCTGCAGAAACCCATCCTCAATATCTTCACTAACCTTCGAATAACCAACCTGCAGAAACCCATTTTCAGCATCTCCACTCACCCCCCAATAACACAACCTGCAGAAACCATCCTCAGCATCTTCACTAACCTTCGAATAACCAACCTGCAGAAACCCATTTTCAGCATCTTCACTCACCTCCCAAGAACACAACCTGCAGAAACCCATCCTCAGCATCTTTAATATCCTCCCAAGAACACAACCTGCAGAAACCCATTCTCAACATCTTCACGGACCTTCCAATAACACAACCTGCAGAAACCCATCCTCAGCATCTCCACCCTCCTCCCAATAACACAAACTGCAGAAACCCATCCTCAGCATCTCCACTCACCTCCCAATAACACAGACTGCAGAAACCCATCCTCAGCATCTCCACTCACCTTCCAATGACAGAACCTGCAGAAACCCATCCTCAGCATCTTTACTCACGTCCGAATAACACAACCTGCAGAAACCCATCCTCAGCATCTCCACTCACCTTCCAATAACACAACCTGCAGAAACCCATCCTCAGCATCTCCACTCACCTTCCAATGACAGAACCTGCAGAAACCCATCCTCAGCATCTCCACTCACCTTCCAATAACACAACCTGCAGAAACCCATCCTCAGCATCTCCACTCACCTTCCAATGACAGAACCTGCAGAAACCCATCCTCAGCATCTTCACTCACCTCCGAATAACACAACCTGCAGAAACCCATCCTCAGCATCTCCACTGACCTCCCAATAACACAACCTGCAGAAACCCATCCTCAGCATCTTCACTCACCTCCCAATAACACAACCTGCAGAAACCCATCCTCAGCATCTCCACTCACCTCCCAATAACACAACCTGCAGAAACCCATCCTCAGCATCTCCACTCACCTTCCAATAACACAACCTGCAGAAACCCATCCTCAGCATCTCCACTCACCTTTCAATAACACAACCTGCAGAAACCCATCCTCAGCATCTCCACTCACCTCCCAATAACACAACCTGCAGAAACCAATCCTCAGCATCTCCACTCACCTACCAATAACACAACCTGCAGAAACCCATCCTCAGCATCTCTACTGACCTCCCAATATCACAACCTGCAGAAACCCATCCTCAGCATCTCCACTCACCTCCCAATAACACAACCTGCAGAAACCCATCCTCAGCATCTCCACTCACCTCCCAATAACACAACCTGCAGAAACCCATCCTCAGCATCTCCACTCACCTTCCAATACCACAACCTGCAGAAACCCATCCTCAGCATCTCCACTCACCTTTCAATGACAGAACCTGCAGAAACCCATCCTCAGCATCTTCACTCACCTCCGAATAACACAACCTGAAGAAACCCATCCTCAGCATCTTGACTCACCTCCCAATAACACAAACTGCAGAAACCCATCCACAGCATCTCCACTAATCTCCCAATAACACAACCTGCAGAAAGCCATCCTCAGCATCTTCACTCACCTTCCAATAACACAACCTGCAGAAACCCATCCTTAGCAACTCCACTCACCTCCCAATAACACAACCTGCAGAAACCCATTCTCAGCATCTCCACTCACCTCCCAATAACACAACCTGCAGAAACCCATCCTCAGTTTCTTCACTCACCTCCCAATAACACAATCTGCAGAAACCCTTCCTCAGCATCTTCACTCACCTCCCAATTACACAACCTGCAGAAACCCATCCTCAGTATCTTCACTCACCTTCC
This sequence comes from Scyliorhinus torazame, assembly GCF_047496885.1. NCBI lineage: Eukaryota > Metazoa > Chordata > Chondrichthyes > Carcharhiniformes > Scyliorhinidae > Scyliorhinus > Scyliorhinus torazame. The sequence goes on from NC_092711.1 coordinate 58,919,291, forward strand.
AATAACACAACCTGCAGAAACCCATCCTCAGCATCTCCACTCACCTCCCAATAACACAACCTGCAGAAACCCATCCTCAGCATCTCCACTCACCTCCCAATAACACAACCTGCAGAAACCCATCCTCAGCATCTCCATTCACCTCCCAATAACACAACCTGCAGAAACCCATCCTCAGCATCTTCACTCACCTCCCAATAACACAACCTGCAGAAACCCATCCTCAGCATCTCCACTCACCTCCCAATAACACAACCTGCAGAACCCCATCCTCAGCATCTCCACTCACCTCCCAATAACACAACCTGCAGAAACCCATCCTCAATATCTTCACTAACCTTCGAATAACCAACCTGCAGAAACCCATTTTCAGCATCTCCACTCACCCCCCAATAACACAACCTGCAGAAACCATCCTCAGCATCTTCACTAACCTTCGAATAACCAACCTGCAGAAACCCATTTTCAGCATCTTCACTCACCTCCCAAGAACACAACCTGCAGAAACCCATCCTCAGCATCTTTAATATCCTCCCAAGAACACAACCTGCAGAAACCCATTCTCAACATCTTCACGGACCTTCCAATAACACAACCTGCAGAAACCCATCCTCAGCATCTCCACCCTCCTCCCAATAACACAAACTGCAGAAACCCATCCTCAGCATCTCCACTCACCTCCCAATAACACAGACTGCAGAAACCCATCCTCAGCATCTCCACTCACCTTCCAATGACAGAACCTGCAGAAACCCATCCTCAGCATCTTTACTCACGTCCGAATAACACAACCTGCAGAAACCCATCCTCAGCATCTCCACTCACCTTCCAATAACACAACCTGCAGAAACCCATCCTCAGCATCTCCACTCACCTTCCAATGACAGAACCTGCAGAAACCCATCCTCAGCATCTCCACTCACCTTCCAATAACACAACCTGCAGAAACCCATCCTCAGCATCTCCACTCACCTTCCAATGACAGAACCTGCAGAAACCCATCCTCAGCATCTTCACTCACCTCCGAATAACACAACCTGCAGAAACCCATCCTCAGCATCTCCACTCACCTCCCAATAACACAACCTGCAGAAACCCATCCTCAGTTTCTTCACTGACCTCCCAATAACACAACCTGCAGAAACCCTTCCTCAGCATCTTCACTCACCTCCCAATTACACAACCTGCAGAAACCCATCCTCAGTATCTTCACTAATCTTCCAATAACACGACCTGCAGAACCCATCCTCAGCATCTTCACTAATCTTCCAAAAACACAACCTGCAGAACCCATCCTCAGCATCTTCACTAATCTTCCAATAACACAACCTGCAGAACCCATCCTCAGCATCTCCACTTACCTCCCAATAACACAACCTGCAGAAAACAATCCTCAGCATTTCCACTCACCTTCCAATAAAACAACCTGCAGAAACCCACCCTCAGCATCTTCACTCACCTCCCAATAACACAACATGCAGAAACCCATCCTCAGCATCTCCACTCACCTTCCAATAACACAACCTGCAGAAACCCATCCTCAGCCTCTTCACTCACCTTCCAATAACACAACCTGCAGAAACCCATTCTCAGCATCTTCACTCACATCCCAATAACACAACCTGCAGAAACCCATCCTCAGCACCTTCACTCACCTCCCAATAACACAACCTGCAGAAACCGATCCTCAGCATCTCCACTCACCTCCCAATAACACAACCTGCAGAAACCCATCCTCAGCATCTCCACTCACCTCCCAATAACACAACCTGCAGAAACGCATCCTCAACATCTCCACTCACCTCCCAATAACACAACCTGCAGAAACCCATCCTCAGCATCACCACTCACCTCCCAATAACACAACCTGCAGAAACCCATTCTCAGCATCTTCACTCACCTCCCAATTACACAACCTGCAGAAACCCATCCTCAGCATCTCCACTGACCTCCCAATAACACAACCTGCAGAAACCCATCCTCAGCATCTCCACTCACTTCCAATAACACAACCTGCAGAAACCCATCCTCAGCATCTCCACTCACCTCCCAATAACACAACCGGCAGAAACCCATCCTCAGCATCTCCACTCACCTTCCAATAACACAACCTGCAGAAACCTATCCTCAGCATCTCCACTCACCTTTCAATAACACAACCTGCATAAACCCATCCTCAGCATCTCCACTCACCTCCCAATAACACAACCTGCAGAAACCAATCCTCAGCATCTCCACTCACCTACCAATAACACAACCTGCAGAAACCCATCCTCAGCATCTCTACTGACCTCCCAATATCACAACCTGCAGAAACCCATCCTCAGCATCTCCACTCACCTCCCAATAACACAACCTGCAGAAACCCATCCTCAGCATCTCCACTCACCTCCCAATAACACAACCTGCAGAAACCCATCCTTAGGATCTCCACTCACCTTCCAATCCCACAACCTGCAGAAACCCATCCTCAGCATCTCCACTCACCTTTCAATGACAGAACCTGAAGAAACCCATCGTCAGCATCTTCACTCACCTCCGAATAACACAACCTGAAGAAACACATCCTCAGCATCTTGACTCACCTCCCAATAACACAAACTGCAGAAACCCATCCACAGCATCTCCACTAACCTCCCAATAACACAACCTGCAGAAAGCCATCCTCAGCATCTTCACTCACCTTCCAATAACACAACCTGCAGAAACCCATCCTTAGCAACTCCACTCACCTCCCAATAACACAACCTGCAGAAACCCATTCTCAGCATCTCCACTCACCTCCCAATAACACAACCTGCAGAAACCCATCCTCAGCTTCTTCACTCACCTCCCAATAACACAACCTGCAGAAACCATTCCTCAGCATCTTCACTCACCTCCCAATTACACAACCTGCAGAAACCCATCCTCAGTATCTTCACTCACCTTCCAATAACACAACCTGCAGAAACCCATCCTCAGCATCTCCACTCACCTCCCAATAACACAACCTGCAGAAACCCATCCTCAGCATCTCCACTCACCTCCCAATAACACAACCTGCAGAAACCCATCCTCAGCATCTCCATTCACCTCCCAATAACACAACCTGCAGAAACCCATCCTCAGCATCTTCACTCACCTCCCAATAACACAACCTGCAGAAACCCATCCTCAGCATCTCCACTCACCTCCCAATAACACAACCTGCAGAACCCCATCCTCAGCATCTCCACTCACCTCCCAATAACACAACCTGCAGAAACCCATCCTCAATATCTTCACTAACCTTCGAATAACCACCTTGCAGAAACCCATTTTCAGCATCTCCACTCACCCCCCAATAACACAACCTGCAGAAACCATCCTCAGCATCTTCACTAACCTTCGAATAACCAACCTGCAGAAACCCATTTTCAGCATCTTCACTCACCTCCCAAGAACACAACCTGCAGAAACCCATCCTCAGCATCTTTAATATCCTCCCAAGAACACAACCTGCAGAAACCCATTCTCAACATCTTCACGGACCTTCCAATAACACAACCTGCAGAAACCCATCCTCAGCCTCTCCACCCTCCTCCTAATAACACAAACTGCAGAAACCCATCCTCAGCATCTCCACTCACCTCCCAATAACACAGACTGCAGAAACCCATCCTCAGCATCTCCACTCACCTTCCAATGACAGAACCTGCAGAAACCCATCCTCAGCATCTTCACTCACGTCCGAATAACACAACCTGCAGAAACCCATCCTCAGCATCTCCACTCACCTTCCAATAACACAACCTGCAGAAACCCATCCTCAGCATCTCCACTCACCTTCCAATGACAGAACCTGCAGAAACCCATCCTCAGCATCTTCACTCACCTCCGAATAACACAACCTGAAGAAACCCATCCTCAGCATCTTCACTCACCTCCCAATAACACAAACTGCACAAGCCCATCCACAGCATCTCCACTAACCTCCCAATAACACAACCTGCAGAAAGCCATCCTCAGCATCTTCACTCACCTTCCAATAACACAACCTGCAGAAACCCATCCTTACCAACTCCACTCACCTCCCAATAACACAACCTGCAGAAATCCATCCTCAGCATCTCCACTCACCTCCCAATAACACAACCTGCAGAAACCCATCCTCAGTTTCTTCACTGACCTCCCAATAACACAACCTGCAGATACCCTTCCTCAGCAGCTTCACTCACCTCCCAATTACACAACCTGCAGAAACCCATCCTCAGTATCTTCACTAATCTTCCAATAACACAACCTGCAGAACCCATCCTCAGCATCTTCACTAATCTTCCAAAAAAACAACCTGCAGAACCCATCCTCAGCATCTTCACTAATCTTCCAATAACACAACCTGCAGAACCCATCCTCAGCATCTCCACTTACCTCCCAATAACACAACCTGCAGAAAACAATCCTCAGCATTTCCACTCACCTTCCAATAAAACAACCTGCAGAAACCCACCCTCAGCATCTTCACTCACCTCCCAATAACACAACATGCAGAAACACATCCTCAGCATCTCCAATCACCTTCCAATAACACAACCTGCAGAAACCCATCCTCAGCCTCTTCACTCACCTTCCAATAACACAACCTGCAGAAACCCATTCTCAGCATCTTCACTCACCTCCCAATAACACAACCTGCAGAAACCCATCCTCAGCACCTTCACTCACCTCCCAATAACACAACCTGCAGAAACCGATCCTCAGCATCTCCACTCACCTCCCAATAACACAACCTGCAGAAACCCATCCTCAGCATCTCCACTCACATCCCAATAACACAACCTGCAGAAACCCATCCTCAACATCTCCACTCACCTCCCAATAACACAACCTGCAGAAACCCATCCTCAGCATCACCACTCACCTCCCAATAACACAACCTGCAGAAACCCATCCTCAGCATCTTCACTCACCTCCCAATTACACAACCTGCAGAAACCCATCCTCAGCATCTCCACTGACCTCCCAATAACACAACCTGCAGAAACCCATCCTCAGCATCTTCACTCACCTCCCAATAACACAACCTGCAGAAACCCATCCTCAGCATCTCCACTCACCTCCCAATAACACAACCTGCAGAAACCCATCCTCAGCATCTCCACTCACCTTCCAATAACACAACCTGCAGAAACCCATCCTCAGCATCTCCACTCACCTTAAAATAACACAACCTGCAGAAACCCATCCTCAGCATCTCCACTCACCTCCCAATAACACAACCTGCAGAAACCAATCCTCAGCATCTCCACTCACCTAACAATAACACAACCTGCAGAAACCCATCCTCAGCATCTCTACTGACCTCCCAATATCACAACATGCAGAAACCCATCCTCAGCATCTCCACTCACCTCCCAATAACACAACCTGCAGAAACCCATCCTTAGCAACTCCACTCACCTCCCAATATCACAACCTGCAGAAACCCATTCTCAGCATCTCCACTCACCTCCCAATAACACAACCTGCAGAAACCCATCCTCAGTTTCTTCACTCACCTCCCAATAACACAACCTGCAGAAACCCTTCCTCAGCATCTTCACTCACCTCCCAATTACACAACCTGCAGAAACCCATCCTCAGTATCTTCACTCACCTTCCAATAACACAACCTGCAGAAACCCATCCTCAGCATCTCCACTCACCTCCTAATAACACAACCTGCAGAAACCCATCCTCAGCATCTCCACTCACCTCCCAATAACACAACCTGCAGAAACCCATCCTCAGCATCTCCATTCACCTCCCAATAACACAACCTGCAGAAACCCATCCTCAGCATCTTCACTCACCTCCCAATAACACAACCTGCAGAAACCCATCCTCAGCATCTCCACTCACCTCCCAATAACACAACCTGCAGAACCCTATCCTCAGCATCTCCACTCACCTCCCAATAACCCAACCTGCAGAAACCCATCCTCAATATCTTCACTAACCTTCGAATAACCAACCTGCAGAAACACATTTTCAGCATCTCCACTCACCCCCCAATAACACAACCTGCAGAAACCATCCTCAGCATCTTCACTAACCTTCGAATAACCAACCTGCAGAAACCCATTTTCAGCATCTTCACTCACCTCCCAAGAACACAACCTGCAGAAACCCATCCTCAGCATCTTTAATATCCTCCCAAGAACACAACCTGCAGAAACCCATTCTCAACATCTTCACGGACCTTCCAACAACACAACCTGCAGAAACCCATCCTCAGCCTCTCCACCCTCCTCCCAATAACACAAACTGCAGAAACCCATCCTCAGCATCTCCACTCACCTCCCAATAACACAAACTGCAGAAACCCATCCTCAGCATCTCCACTCACCTTCCAATGACAGAACCTGCAGAAACCCATCCTCAGCATCTTCACTCACGTCCGAATAACACAACCTGAAGAAACCCATCCTCAGCATCTTCACTCACCACCCAATAACACAAACTGCAGAAGCCCGTCCACAGCATCTCCACTAACCTCCCAATAACACAACCTGCAGAAAGCCATCCTCAGCATCTTCACTCACCTTCCAATAACACAACCTGCAGAAACCCATCCTTAGCAACTCCACTCACCTCCCAATAACACAACCTGCAGAAACCCATCCTCAGCATCTCCACTCACCTCCCAATAACACAACCTGCAGAAACCCATCCTCAGTTTCTTCACTCACCTCCCAATAACACAACCTGCAGAAACCCTTCCTCTGCATCTTCACTCACCTCCCAATTACACAACCTGCAGAAACCCATCCTCAGTATCTTCACTAATCTTCCAATAACACAACCTGCAGAACCCATCCTCAGCATCTTCACTAATCTTCCAAAAACACAACCTGCAGAACCCATCCTCAGCATCTTCACTAATCTTCCAATAACACAACCTGCAGAACCCATCCTCAGCATCTCCACTTACCTCCCAATAACACAACCTGCAGAAAACAATCCTCAGCATTTCCACTCACCTTCCAATAAAGCAACCTGCAGAAACCCACCCTCAGCATCTTCACTCACCTCCCAATAACACAACATGCAGAAACCCATCCTCAGCATCTCCACGCACCTTCCAATAACACAACCAACAGAAACCCATCCTCAGCCTCTTCACTCACCTTCCAATAACACAACCTGCAGAAACCCATTCTCAGCATCTTCACTCACCTCCCAATAACACAACCTGCAGAAACCCATCCTCAGCACCTTCACTCACCTCCCAATAACACAACCTGCAGAAACCCATCCTCAGCATCTCCACTCACCTCCCAATAACACAACCTGCAGAAACCCATCCTCAGCATCTCCACTCACCTCCCAATAACACAACCTGCAGAAACCCATCCTCAACATCTCCACTCACCTCCCAATAACACAACCTGCAGAAACCCATCCTCAGCATCACCACTCACCTCCCAATAACACAACCTGCAGAAACCCATCCTCAGCATTTTCACTCACCTCCCAATTACACAACCTGCAGAAACCCATCCTCAGCATCTCCACTGACCTCCCAATAACACAACCTGCAGAAACCCATCCTCAGCATCTGCACTCACCTCCCAATAACACAACCTGCAGAAACCCATCCTCAGCATCTCCACTCACCTCCCAATAACACAACCTGCAGAAACCCATCCTCAGCATCTCCACTCACCTTCCAATAACACAACCTGCAGAAACCCATCCTCAGCATCTCCACTCACCTTTCAATAACACAACCTGCAGAAACCCATCCTCAGCATCTCCACTCACCTCCCAATAACACAACCTGCAGAAACCAATCCTCAGCATCTGCACTCACCTACCAATAACACAACCTGCAGAAACCCATCCTCAGCATCTCTACTGACCTCCCAATATCACAACCTGCAGAAACCCATCCTCAGCATCTCCACTCACCTCCCAATAACACAACCTGCAGAAACCCATCCTCAGCATCTCCACTCACCTCCCAATAACACAACCTGCAGAAACCCATCCTCAGCATCTCCACTCACCTTCCAATAACACAACCTGCAGAAACCCATCCTCAGCACCTCCACTCACCTTCCAATGACAGAACCTGCAGAAACCCATCCTCAGCATATTCACTCACCTCCGAATAACACAACCTGAAGAAACCCATCCTCAGCATCTTCACTCACCTCCGAATAACACAACCTGCAGAAACCCATCCTCAGTTTCTTCACTGATCTCCCAATAACACAACCTGCAGAAACCCTTCCTCAGCAGCTTCACTCACCTCCCAATTACACAACCTGCAGAAACCCATCCTCAGTATATTCACTAATCTTCCAATAACACAACCTGCAGAACCCATCCTCAGCATCTTCACTAATCTTCCAAAAACACAACCTGCAGAACCCATCCTCAGCATCTTCACTAATCTTCCAATAACACAACCTGCAGAACCCATCCTCAGCATCTCCACTTACCTCCCAATAACACAACCTGCAGAAAACAATCCTCAGCATTTCCACTCACCTTCCAATAAAACAACCTGCAGAAACCCACCCTCAGCATCTTCACTCACCTCCCAATAACACAACATGCAGAAACCCATCCTCAGCATCTCCACTCACCTTCCAATAACACAACCTGCAGAAACCCATCCTCAGCCTCTTCACTCACCTTCCAATAACACAACCTGCAGAAACCCATTCTCAGCATCTTCACTCACCTCCCAATAACACAACCTGCAGAAACCCATCCTCAGCACCTTCACTCACCTCCCAATAACACAACCTGCAGAAACCGATCCTCAGCATCTCCACTCACCTCCCAATAACACAACCTGCAGAAACCCATCCTCAGCATCTCCACTCACATGCCAATAACACAACCTGCAGAAACCCATCCTCAACATCTCCACTCACCTCCCAATAACACAACCTGCAGAAACCCATCCTCAGCATCACCACTCACCTCCCAATAACACAACCTGCAGAAACCCATCCTCAGCATCTTCACTCACCTCCCAATTACACAACCTGCAGAAACCCATCCTCAGCATCTCCACTGACCTCCCAATAACACAACCTGCAGAAATCCATCCTCAGCATCTTCACTCACCTCCCAATAACACAACCTGCAGAAACCCATCCTCAGCATCTCCACTCACCTCCCAATAACACAACCTGCAGAAACTCATCCTCAGCATCTCCACTCACCTTCCAATAACACAACCTGCAGAAACCCATCCTCAGCATCTCCACTCACCTTTCAATAACACAACCTGCAGAAACCCATCCTCAGCATCTCCACTCACCTCCCAATAACACAACCTGCAGAAACCAATCCTCAGCATCTCCACTCACCTAACAATAACACAACCTGCAGAAACCCATCCTCAGCATCTCTACTGACCTCCCAATATCACAACATGCAGAAACCCATCCTCAGCATCTCCACTCACCTCCCAATAACACAACCTGCAGAAACCCATCCTCAGCATCTCCACTCACCTCCCAATAACACAACCTGCAGAAACCCATCCTCAGCATCTCCACTCACCTTCCAATAACACAACCTGCAGAAACCCATCCTCAGCATCTCCACTCACCTTCCAATGACAGAACCTGCAGAAACCCATCCTCACCATCTTCACTCATCTCCGAATAACACAACCTGAAGAAACCCATCCTCAGCATCTTGACTCACCTCCCAATAACACAAACTGCAGAAACCCATCCACAGCATCTCCACTAACCTCCCAATAACACAACCTGCAGAAAGCCATCCTCAGCATCTTCACTCACCTTCCAATAACACAACCTGCAGAAACCCATCATTAGCAACTCCACTCACCTCCCAATAACACAACCTGCAGAAACCCATTCTCAGCATCTCCACTCACCTCCCAATAACACAACCTGCAGAAACCCATCCTCAGTTTCTTCACTCACCTCCCAATAACACAACCTGCAGAAACCCTTCCTCAGCATCTTCACTCACCTCCCAATTACACAACCTGCAGAAACCCATCCTCTGTATCCTCACTCACCTTCCAATAACACAACCTGCAGAAACCCATCCTCAGCATCTCCACTCACCTCCCAATAACACAACCTGCAGAAACCCATCCTCAGCATCTCCACTCACCTCCCAATAACTCAACCTGCAGAAACCCATCCTCAGCATCTCCATTCACCTCCCAATAACACAACCTGCAGAAACCCATCCTCAGCATCTTCACTCACCTCCCAATAACACAACCTGCAGAAACCCATCCTCAGCATCTCCACTCACCTCCCAATAACACAACCTGCAGAACCCCATCCTCAGCATCTCCACTCACCTCCCAATAACACAACCTGCAGAAACCCATCCTCAATATCTTCACTAACCTTCGAATAACCAACCTGCAGAAACACATTTTCAGCATCTCCACTCACCCCCCAATAACACAACCTGCAGAAACCATCCTCAGCATCTTCACTAACCTTCGAATAACCAACCTGCAGAAACCCATTTTCAGCATCTTCACTCACCTCCCAAGAACACAACCTGCAGAAACCCATCCTCAGCATCTTTAATATCCTCCCAAGAACACAACCTGCAGAAACCCATTCTCAACATCTTCACGGACGTTCCAACAACACAACCTGCAGAAACCCATCCTCAGCCTCTCCACCCTCCTCCCAATAACACAAACTGCAGAAACCCATCCTCAGCATCTCCACTCACCTCCCAATAACACAGACTGCAGAAACCCATCCTCAGCATCTCCACTCACCTTCCAATGACAGAACCTGCAGAAACCCATCCTCAGCATCTTCACTCACGTCCGAATAACACAACCTGAAGAAACCCATCCTCAGCATCTTCACTCACCTCCCAATAACACAAACTGCAGAAGCCCATCCACAGCATCTCCACTAACCTCCCAATAACACAACCTGCAGAAAGCCATCCTCAGCATCTTCACTCACCTTCCAATAACACAACCTGCAGAAACCCATCTTTAGCAACTCCACTCACCTCCCAATAACACAACCTGCAGAAACCCATCCTCAGCATCTCCACTCACCTCCCAATAACACAACCTGCAGAAACCCATCGTCAGTTTCTTCACTCACCTCCCAATAACACAACCTGCAGAAACCCTTCCTCAGCATCTTCACTCACCTCCCAATTACACAACCTGCAGAAACCCATCCTCAGTATCTTCACTAATCTTCCAATAACACAACCTGCAGAACCCATCCTCAGCATCTTCACTAATCTTCCAAAAACACAACCTGCAGAACCCGTCCTCAGCATCTCCACTTACCTCCCAATAACACAACCTGCAGAAAACAATCCTCAGCATTTCCACTCACCTTCCAATAAAACAACCTGCAGAAACCCACCCTCAGCATCTTCACTCACCTCCCAATAACACAACATGCAGAAACCCATCCTCAGCATCTCCACTCACCTTCCAATAACACAACCAACAGAAACCCATCCTCAGCCTCTTCACTCACCTTCCAATAACACAACCTGCAGAAACCCATTCTCAGCATCTTCACTCACCTCCCAATAACACAACCTGCAGAAACCCATCCTCAGCACCTTCACTCACCTCCCAATAACACAACCTGCAGAAACCGATCCTCAGCATCTCCACTAACCTCCCAATAACACAACCTGCAGAAACCCATCCTCAGCATCTCCACTCACCTCCCAATAACACAACCTGCAGAAACCCATCGTCAACATCTCCACTCACCTCCCAATAACACAACCTGCAGAAACCCATCCTCAGCATCACCACTCACCTCCCAATAACACAACCTGCAGAAACGCATCCTCAGCATTTTCACTCACCTCCCAATTACACAACCTGCAGAAACCCATCCTCAGCATCTCCACTGACCTCCCAATAACACAACCTGCAGAAACCCATCCTCAGCATCTTCACTCACCTCCCAATAACACAACCTGCAGAAACCCATCCTCAGCATCTCCACTCACCTCCCAATAACACAACCTGCAGAAACCCATCCTTAGCATCTCCACTCACCTTCCAATAACACAACCTGCAGAAACCCATCCTCAGCATCTCCACACACCTTTCAATAACACAACCTGCAGAAACCCATCCTCAGCATCTCCACTCACCTCCCAATAACACAACCTGCAGAAACCAATCCTCAGCATCTCCACTCACCTACCAATAACACAACCTGCAGAAACCCATCCTCAGCATCTCTACTGACCTCCCAATATCACAACCTGCAGAAACCCATCCTCAGCATCTCCACTCACCTCCCAATAACACAACCTGCAGAAACCCATCCTCAGCATCTCCACTCACCTCCCAATAACACAACCTGCAGAAACCCATCCTCAGCATCTCCACTCACCTTCCAATAACACAACCTGCAGAAACCCATCCTCAGCATCTCCACTCACCTTCCAATGACAGAACCTGCAGAAACCCATCCTCAGCATATTCACTCACCTCCGAATAACACAACCTGAAGAAACCCATCCTCAGCATCTTCACTCACCTCCCAATAACACAAACTGCAGAAACCCATCCACAGCATCTCCACTAACCTCCCAATAACACAACCTGCAGAAAGCCATCCTCAGCATCTTCACTCACCTTCCAATAACACAACCTGCAGAAACCCATCCTTAGCAACTCCACTCACCTCCCAATAACACAACCTGCAGAAACCCATTCTCAGCATCTCCACTCACATCCCAATAACACAACCTGCAGAAACCCATCCTCAGTTTCTTCACTCACCTCCCAATCACACAACCTGCAGAAACCCTTCCTCAGCATCTTCACTCATCTCCCAATTACACAACCTGCAGAAACCCATCCTCAGTATCTTCACTCACCTTCCAATAACACAACCTGCAGAAACCCATCCTCAGCATCTCCACTCACCTCCCAATAACACAACCTGCAGAAACCCTTCCTCAGCATCTTCACTCACCTCCCAATTACACAACCTGCAGAAACCCATCCTCAGTATCTTCACTAATCTTCCAATAACACAACCTGCAGAACCCATCCTCAGCATCTTCACTAATCTTCCAAAAACACAACCTGCAGAATCCATCCTCAGCATCTTCACTAATCTTCCAATAACACAACCTGCAGAACCCATCCTCAGCATCTCCACTTACCTCCCAATAACACAACCTGCAGAAAACAATCCTCAGCATTTCCACTCACCTTCCAATAAAACAACCTGCAGAAACCCACCCTCAGCATCTTCACTCACCTCCCAATAACACAACATGCAGAAACCCATCCTCAGCATCTCCTCTCACCTTCCAATAACACAACCAACAGAAACCCATCCTCAGCCTCTTCACTCACCTTCCAATAACACAACCTGCAGAAACCCATTCTCAGCATCTTCACTCACCTCCCAATAACACAACCTGCAGAAACCCATCCTCAGCACCTTCACTCACCTCCCAATAACACAACCTGCAGAAACCGATCCTCAGCATCTCCACTCACCTCCCAATAACACAACCTGCAGAAACCCATCCTCAGCATCTCCACTCACCTCCCAATAACACAACCTGCAGAAACCCATCCTCAACATCTCCACTCACCTCCCAATAACACAACCTGCAGAAACCCATCCTCAGCATCACCACTCACCTCCCAATAACACAACCTGCAGAAACCCATCCTCAGCATTTTCACTCACCTCCCAATTACACAACCTGCAGAAACCCATCCTCAGCATCTCCACTGACCTCCCAATAACACAACCTGCAGAAACCCATCCTCAGCATCTTCACTCACCTCCCAATAACACAACCTGCAGAAACCCATCCTCAGCATCTCCACTCACCTCCCAATAACACAACCTGCAGAAACCCATCCTCAGCATCTCCACTCACCTTCCAATAACACAACCTGCAGAAACCCATCCTCAGCATCTCCACTCACCTTTCAATAACACAACCTGCAGAAACCCATCCTCAGCATCTCCACTCACCTCCCAATAACACAACCTGCAGAAACCAATCCTCAGCATCTCCACTCACCTACCAATAACACAACCTGCAGAAACCCATCCTCAGCATCTCTACTGACCTCCCAATATCACCACCTGCAGAAACCCATCCTCAGCATCTCCACTCACCTCCCAATAACACAACCTGCAGAAACCCATCCTCAGCATCTCCACTCACCTCCCAATAACACAACCTGCAGAAACCCATCCTCAGCATCTCCACTCACCTTCCAATAACACAACCTGCAGAAACCCATCCTCAGCATCTCCACTCACCTTCCAATGACAGAACCTGCAGAAACCCATCCTCAGCATATTCACTCACCTCCGAATAACACAACCTGAAGAAACCCATCCTCAGCATCTTCACTCACCTCCCAATAACACAAACTGCAGAAACCCATCCACAGCATCTCCACTAACCTCCCAATAACACAACCTGCAGAAACCCATCCTCAGCATCTTCACTCACCTCCCAATAACACAACCTGCAGAAACCCATCCTCAGCATCTCCACTCACCTCCCAATAACACAACCTGCAGAAACCCATCCTCAGCATCTCCACTCACCTTCCAATAACACAACCTGCAGAAACCCATCCTCAGCATCTCCACTCACCTTTCAATAACACAACCTGCAGAAACCCATCCTCAGCATCTCCACTCACCTCCCAATAACACAACCTGCAGAAACCAATCCTCAGCATCTCCACTCACCTACCAATAACACAACCTGCAGAAACCCATCCTCAGCATCTCTACTGACCTCCCAATATCACAACCTGCAGAAACCCATCCTCAGCATCTCCACTCACCTCCCAATAACACAACCTGCAGAAACCCATCCTCAGCATCTCCACTCACCTCCCAATAACACAACCTGCAGAAACCCATCCTCAGCATCTCCACTCACCTTCCAATAACACAACCTGCAGAAACCCATCCTCAGCATCTCCACTCACCTTCCAATGACAGAACCTGCAGAAACCCATCCTCAGCATATTCACTCACCTCCGAATAACACAACCTGAAGAAACCCATCCTCAGCATCTTCACTCACCTCCCAATAACACAAACTGCAGAAACCCATCCACAGCATCTCCACTAACCTCCCAATAACACAACCTGCAGAAAGCCATCCTCAGCATCTTCACTCACCTTCCAATAACACAACCTGCAGAAACCCATCCTTAGCAACTCCACTCACCTCCCAATAACACAACCTGAAGAAACCCATTCTCAGCATCTCCACTCACCTCCCAATAACACAACCTGCAGAAACCCATCCTCAGTTTCTTCACTCACCTCCCAATAACACAACCTGCAGAAACCCTTCCTCAGCATCTTCACTCATCTCCCAATTACACAACCTGCAGGAACCCATCCTCAGTATCTTCACTCACCTTCCAATAACACAACCTGCAGAAACCCATCCTCAGCATCTCCACTCACCTCCCAATAACACAACCTGCAGAAACCCATCCTCAGCATCTCCACTCACCTCCCAATAACACAACCTGCAGAAACCCATCCTCAGCATCTCCATTCACCTCCCAATAACACAAACTGCAGAAACCCATCCTCAGCATCTTCACTCACCTCCCAATAACACAACCTGCAGAAACCCATCCTCAGCTTCTCCACTCACCTCCCAATAACACAACCTGCAGAACCCCATCCTCAGCATCTCCACTCACCTCCCAATAACACAACCTGCAGAAACCCATCCTCAATATCTTCACTAACCTTCGAATAACCAACCTGCAGAAACCCATTTTCAGCATCTCCACTCACCCCCCAATAACACAACCTGCAGAAACCATCCTCAGCATCTTCACTAACCTTCGAATAACCAACCTGAAGAAACCCATTTTCAGCATCTTCACTCACCTCCCAAGAACACAACCTGCAGAAACCCATCCTCAGCATCTTTAATATCCTCCCAAGAACACATCCTGCAGAAACCCATTCTCAACATCTTCACTGACCTTCCAATAACACAACCTGCAGAAGCCCATCCTCAGCCTCTCCACCCTCCTCCCAATAACACAAACTGCAGAAACCCATCCTCAGCATCTCCACTCACCTGCCAATAACACAGACTGCAGAAACCCATCCTCAGCATCTCCACTCACCTCCCAATAACACAACCTGCAGAAACCCATCCTCAGCATCTTCACTCACCTCCCAATAACACAACCTGCAGAAACCCATCCTCAGCATCTTCACTCACCTCCCAATAACACAATCTGCAGAAACCCATCCTCAGCATCTTCACTCACCTCCCAATAACACAACCTGCAGAAACCCATCCTCAGCATCTCCGCTAACATTCCAATAACACAACCTGCAGAAACCCATCCTCAGTATCTTCCCTAACCTCCCAATAACACAACCTGCAGAATCCCATCCTCAGCATCTCCACTCACCTCCCAATAACACAACCTGCAGAAACCATCCTCAGCATCTCCACTCACCTCCCAATAACACAACCTGCAGAAACCCATCCTCAGCATCTCCACTCAGCTTCCAATAACACAACCTGCAGAAACCCATCCTCAGCATCTTCACTCACCTCCCAATAACATAACCTGCAGAAACCCATCCTCAGCATCTCCACTCACCTCCCAATAACACAACCTGCAGAAACCCATCCTCAGCATCGCCACTTACCTTCCAATAACACAACCTGCAGAAACCCTTCCTCAGTATCTTCACTAATCTTCCAATAACACAACCTGCAGAACCCATCCTCAGCATCTTCGCTAATCTTCCAATAACACAACCTGCAGAACCCATCCTCAGCATCTCCACTTACCTCCCAATAACACAACCTGCAGAAAACAATCCTCTGCATTTCCACTCACCTTCCAATAAAACAAACTGCAGAAACCCATCCTCAGCATCTTCACTCACGTCCCAATAACACAACCTGCAGAAACCCATCCTCAGCATCTCCACTCACCTTCCAATAACACAACCTGCAGAAACCCATCCTCAGCATCTTCACTCACCTTCCAATAACACAACCTGCAGAAACCCATTCTCAGCATCTTCACTCACCTCCCAATAACACAACCTGCAGAAACCCATCCTCAGCACCTTCACTCACCTCCCAATAACACAACCTGCAGAAACCCATCCTCAGCATCTCCACTCACCTCCCAATAACACAACCTGCAGAAACCCATCCTCAGCATCTCCACTCACCTCCAAATAACGCAACCTGCAGAAACCCATCCTCAACATCTCCACTCACCTCCCAATAACACAACCTGCAGAAACCCATCCTCAGCATCACCACTCACCTCCCAATAACACAACCTGCAGAAACCCATCCTCAGCATCTTCACTCACCTCCCAATTACACAACCTGCAGAAACCCATCCTCAGCGTCTCCACTGACCTCCCAATAACACAACCTGCAGAAACCCATCCTCAGCATCTTCACTCACCTCCCAATAACACAACCTGCAGATACCCATCCTCAGCATCTCCACTCACCTCCCAATAACACAACCTGCAGAAACCCATCCTCAGCATCTCCACTCACCTTCCAATAACACAACCTGCAGAAACCCATCCTCAGCATCTCCACTCACCTTCCAATAACACAACCTGCAGAAACCCATCCTCAGCATCTCCACTCACCTCCCAATAACACAACCTGCAGAAACGCATCCTCAGCATCTTCACTCACCTCCCAATAACACAACCTGCAGAAACCCATCCGCAGCATCTCTACTGACCTCCCAATATCACAACCTGCAGAAACCCATCCTCAGCATCTCCACTCACCTCCCAATAACACAACCTGCAGAAAACCATCCTCAGCATCTCCACTCACCTCCCAATAACACAACCTGCAGAAACCCATCCTCAGCATCTCACTCACCTTCCAATAACACAACCTGCAGAAACCCATCCTCAGCATCTCCACTCACCTTCCAATGACAGAACCTGCAGAAAACCATCCTCAGAATCTTCACTCACCTCCGAATAACTCAACCTCAAGAAACCCATCCTCAGCATCTTCACTCACCTCCCAATAACACAAACTGCAGAAACCCATCCACAGCATCTCCACTAACCTCCCAATAACACAACCTGCAGAAACCCATCCTCAGCATCTTCACTCACCTTCCAGTAACACAACCTGCAGAAACCCATCCTTAGCAACTCCACTCACCTCCCAATAACACAACCTGCAGAAACCCATCCTCAGCATCTCCACTCACCTCCCAATAACACAACCTGCAGAAACCCATCCTCAGCATCTTCACTCACCTCCCAATAACACAACCTGCAGAAACCCATCCTCAGCATCTTCACTCACCTCCCAACTACACAACCTGCAGAAACCCATCCTCAGTATCTTCACTCACCTCCCAATAACACAACCTGCAGAAACCCATCCTCAGCATCTCCACTCACCTCCCAATAACACAAACTGCAGAAACCCATCCTCAGCATCTCCACTCACCTCCCAATAACACAACCTGCAGAAACCCATCCTCAGCATCTCCACTCACCTCCCAATAACACAACCTGCAGAACCCATCCTCAGCATCTCCACTCACCTCCCAATAACACAACCTGCAGAAACCCATCCTCAGCATCTCCACTCACCTCCCAATAACACAACCTGCAGAAACCCATCCTCAGCATCTCCATTCACCTCCCAATAACACAACCTGCAGAAACCCATCCTCAGCATCTTCACTCACCTCCCAATAACACAACCTGCAGAAACCCATCCTCAGCTTCTCCACTCACCTCCCAATAACACAACCTGCAGAACCCCATCCTCAGCATCTCCACTCACCTCCCAATAACACAACCTGCAGAAACCCATCCTCAATATCTTCACTAACCTTCGAATAAGCAACCTGCAGAAACCCATTTTCAGCATCTCCACTCACCCCCCAATAACACAACCTGCAGAAACCATCCTCAGCATCTTCACTAAACTTCGAATAACCAACCTGAAGAAACCCATTTTCAGCATCTTCACTCACCTCCCAAGAACACAACCTGCAGAAACCCATCCTCAGCATCTTTAATATCCTCCCAAGAACACAACCTGCAGAAACCCATTCTCAACATCTTCACTGACCTTCCAATAACACAACCTGCAGAAGCCCATCCTCAGCCTCTCCACCCTCCTCCCAATAACACAAACTGCAGAAACCCATCCTCAGCATCTCCACTCACCTGCCAATAACACAGAATGCAGAAACCCATCCTCAGCATCTCCACTCACCTCCCAATAACACAAACTGCAGAAACCCATCCTCAGCATCTTCACTCACCTCCCAATAACACAACCTGCAGAAACCCATCCTCAGCATCTTCACTCACCTCCCAATAACACAACCTGCAGAAACCCATCCTCAGCATCTTCACTCACCTCCCAATAACACAACCTGCAGAAACCCATCCTCAGCATCTCCGCTAACATTCCAATAACACAACCTGCAGAAACCCATCCTCAGTATCTTCCCTAACCTCCCAATAACACAACCTGCAGAATCCCATCCTCAGCATCTCCACTCACCTCCCAATAACACAACCTGCAGAAACCATCCTCAGCATCTCCACTCACCTCCCAATAACACAACCTGCAGAAACCCATCCTCAGCATCTCCACTCAGCTTCCAATAACACAACCTGCAGAAACCCATCCTCAGCATCTTCACTCACCTCCCAATAACATAACCTGCAGAAACCCATCCTCAGCATCTCCACTCACCTCCCAATAACACAACCTGCAGAAACCCATCCTCAGCATCGCCACTTACCTTCCAATAACACAACCTGCAGAAACCCATCCTCAGTATCTTCACTAATCTTCCAATAACACAACCTGCAGAACCCATCCTCAGCATCTTCGCTAATCTTCCAATAACACAACCTGCAGAACCCATCCTCAGCATCTCCACTTATCTCCCAATAACACAACCTGCAGAAAACAATCCTCTGCATTTCCACTCACCTTCCAATAAAACAACCTGCAGAAACCCATCCTCAGCATCTTCACTCACGTCCCAATAACACAACCTGCAGAAACCCATCCTCAGCATCTCCACTCACCTTCCAATAACACAACCTGCAGAAACCCATCCTCAGCACCTTCACTCACCTCCCAATAACACAACCTGCAGAAACCCATCCTCAGCATCTCCACTCACCTCCCAATAACACAACCTGCAGAAACCCATCCTCAGCATCTCCACTCACCTCCAAATAACGCAACCTGCAGAAACCCATCCTCAACATCTCCACTCACCTCCCAATAACACAACCTGCAGAAACCCATCCTCAGCATCACCACTCACCTCCCAATAACACAACCTGCAGAAACCCATCCTCAGCATCTTCACTCACCTCCCAATTACACAACCTGCAGAAACCCATCCTCAGCATCTCCACTGACCTCCCAATAACACAACCTGCAGAAACCCATCCTCAGCATCTTCACTCACCTCCCAATAACACAACCTGCAGAAAGCCATCCTCAGCATCTCCACTCACCTCCCAATAACACAACCTGCAGAAACCCATCCTCAGCATCTCCACTCACCTTCCAATAACACAACCTGCAGAAACCCATCCTCAGCATCTCCACTCACCTTCCAATAACACAACCTGCAGAAACCCATCCTCAGCATCTCCACTCACCTCCCAATAACACAACCTTCAGAAACCCATCCTCAGCATCTCCACTCACCTCCCAATAACACAACCTGCAGAAAACCATCCTCAGTATCTCCACTCACCTCCCAATAACACAACCTGCAGAAACCCATCCTCAGCATCTCACTCACCTTCCAATAACACAACCTGCAGAAACCCATCCTCAGCATCTCCACTCACCTTCCAATGACAGAACCTGCAGAAACCCATCCTCAGAATCTTCACTCACCTCCGAATAACTCAACCTCAAGAAACCCATCCTCAGCATCTTCACTCACCTCCCAATAACACAAACTGCAGAAACCCATCCACAGCATCTCCACTAACCTCCCAATAACACAACCTGCAGAAACCCATCCTCAGCATCTTCACTCACCTTCCAATAACACAACCTGCAGAAAATCATCCTTAGCAACTCCACTCACCTCCCAATAACACAACCTGCAGAAACCCATCCTCAGCATCTCCACTCACCTCCCAATAACACAACCTGCAGAAACACATCCTCAGCATCTTCACTCACCTCCCAATAACACAACCTGCAGAAACCCATCCTCAGCATCTTCACTCACCTCCCAACTACACAACCTGCAGAAACCCATCCTCAGTATCTTCACTCACCTCCCAATAACACAACCTGCAGAAACCCATCCTCAGCATCTCCACTCACCTCCCAATAACACAAACTGCAGAAGCCCATCCTCAGCATCTCCACTCACCTCCCAATAACACAACCTGCAGAAACCCATCCTCAGCATCTCCACTCACCTCCCAATAACACAACCTGCAGAAACCCATCCTCAGCATCTCCACTCACCTCCCAATAACACAACCTGCAGAAACCCATCCTCAGCATCTCCACTCTCCTCCCAATAACACAACTGCAGAAACCCATCCTCAGCATCTCCACTCACTTCCCAATAACACAACCTGCAGAAACCCATCCTCAGCATCTTCACTCACCTTCCAATTACAGAACCTGCAGAAACCCATCCTCAGCATCTTCACACACCTTCCAATAACACGACATGCAGAAACCCATCCTTAGCAACTCCACTCACCTCCCAATAACACAACATGCAGAGACCCATCCTCAGCATCTCCACTCACCTTCCAATAACACAACCTGCAGAAACCCTCCTCAGCATCTTCAATAACCTTCCAATAACAAAACCTGTAGAAATTCATCCTCAACATCTCCACTCACCTCCCAATGACACAACCTGCAGAAACCCATTCTCAGCATCTTCACTCACCTCCCAATAACACAACCTGCAGAAACCCATTCTCGGCATCTTCACTCACCTCCCAATAACACAACCTGCAGAAACACATCCTCAGCATCTTCACTCACCTCCCAATAACACAACCTGCAGAAACCCATCCTCAGCATCTCAAATCACCTTCCAATAACACAACCTGCAGAAACCCATCCTCAGCATCTCCACTCACCTCCCAATAACACAACCTGCAGAAACCCATCCACAGCATCTCCACTCACCTGCCAAGAACACAACCTGCAGAAACCCATCCTCAGCATCTCCACTCACCTCCCAATAACACAACCTGCGGAAACCCATCCTCAGCATCTCCACTCACCTCCCAATAACACAACCTGCAGAAGCCCATCCTCAGCATCGCCACTTACCTTCCAATATCACAACCTGCAGAAACCCATCCTCAGTATCTTCACTAATCTTCCAATAACACAACCTGCAGAACCCATCCTCAGCATCTTCACTAATCTTCCAATAACACAACCTGCAGAACCCATCCTCAGCATCTTCACTAATCTTCCAATAACACAACCTGCAGAACCCATCCTCAGCATCTCCACTTACCTCCCAATAACACAACCTGCAGAAAACAATCCTCAGCATTTCCACTCACCTTCCAATAAAACAACCTGCAGAAACCCATCCTCAGCATCTTCACTCACCTCCCAATAACACAACCTGCAGAAACCCATCCTCAGCCTCTTCACTCAACTTCCAATAACACAACCTGCAGAAACCCATTCTCAGCATCTTCACTCACCTCCCAATAACACAACCTGCAGAAACCCATCCTCAGCACCTTCACTCACCTCCCAATAACACAACCTGCAGAAACCCATCCTCAGCATCTCCACTCACCACCCAATAACACAACCTGCAGAAACCCATCCTCAGCATCTCCACTCACCTCCCAATAACGCAACCTGCAGAAACCCATCCTCAACATCTCCACTCACCTCCCAATAACACAACCTGCAGAAACCCATCCTCAGCATCACCACTCACCTCCCAATAACACAACCTGCAGAAACCCATCCTCAGCATCTTCACTCACCTCCCAATCACACAACCTGCAGAAACCCATCCTCAGCATCTCCACTGACCTCCCAATAACACAACCTGCAGAAACCCATCCTCAGCATCTTCACTCACCTCCCAATAACACAACCTGCAGAAACCCATCCTCAGCATCGCCACTCACCTCCCAATAACACAACCTGCAGAAACCCATCCTCAGCATCTCCACTCACCTTCCAATAACACAACCTGCAGAAACCCATCCTCTGCATCTCCACTCACCTTCCAATAACACAACCTGCAGAAACCCATCCTCAGCATCTTCACTCACCTCCCAATAACACAACCTGCAGAAACCAATCCTGAGCATCTCCACTCACCTACCAATAACACAACCTGCAGAAACCCATCCGCAGCATCTCTACTGACCTCCCAATATCACAACCTGCAGAAACCCATCCTCAGCATCTCCACTCACCTCCCAATAACACAACCTGCAGAAACCCATCCTCAGCATCTCCACTCACCTTCCAATAACACAACCTGCAGAAACCCATCCTCAGCACCTCCACTCACCTCCCAATAACACAACCTGCAGAAACCCATCCTCAGCATCTCCACTCACCTCCCAATAACACAACCTGCAGAAACCCATCCTCAGCATCTCCACTCACCTCCCAATAACACAACCTGCAGAAACCCATCCTCAGCATCTTCACTAACCTGCCAATAACACAACCTGCAGAAACCCATTCTAAGCATCTCCACTCACCTTCCAATATCACAACCTGCAGAAACCCATCCTCAGCATCTCCACTCACCTCCCAATAACACAACCTGCAGAAACCCATCCTCAGCATCTTCACTCACCTTCCAATAACACAACCTGCAGAAACCCTCCTCAGCACCTTCAATAACCTCCCAATAACACAACCTGCAGAAACCCATCCTCAGCATCTCCACTCACCTCCCAATTACACAACCTGCAGAAACCCATCCTCAGCATCTCCACTCACCTCCCAATAACACAACCTGCAGAATCCTTTCTGAGCATCTCCACTTACCTCCCAATAACACAACCTGCAGAAAACAATCCTCAGCATCTTCACTCACCTTCCAATAAAACAACCTGCAGAAACCCATCCTCGGCCTCTTCACTCACCTCCCAATAACACAACCTGCAGAACTCCATCCTCAGCATCTCTCACCTTCCAATAACACAACCTGCAGAAACCCATCCTCAGCAGCTTCACTCACCTCCCAATAACACAAACTGCAGAAACCCATCCACAGCATCTCCACTAACCTCCCAATAACACAACCTGCAGAAACCCATCCTCAGCATCTTCACTCACCTTCCAATAACACAACCTGCAGAATCCCATCCTTAGCAACTCCACTCACCTCCCAATAAGACAACCTGCAGAAACCCTCCTCAGCATCTTCAATAACCTCCCAATAACACAACCTGCAGAAACCCATCCTCAGCATCTTCACTAACCTTCCACTAACACAACCTGCAGAAACCCATCCTGAGCATCTCCACTCACCTCCCAATAACACAACCTGCAAAAACCCATCCTCAGCATCTCCACTCACCTTCCAATAACACAACCTGCAGAAACCCTCCTCAGCATCTTCAATAACCTTCCATTATCAAAACCTGTAGAAATTCATCCTCAACATCTCCACTCACCTCCCAATAACACAACCTGCAGAAACCCATCCTCAGCATCTTCACTAACCTTCCAATAACACAATCTGCAGAAAACCATCCTCAGCATCTTCCCCAACCTTCCAACAACACAACCTGCAGAAACCCATCTTATTCATCTCCACTCCCCTCCCAATAACACAACCTGCAGAAAACCATCCTCAGCATCTTCCCTAACTTTCCAATAAAACAACCTGCAGAAACCGATCCTCAGCTTCTCCACTCTCCTCCCAATAACACAACCTGCAGAAACCCATCCTCAGCATCTCCACTCACCTCCCAATAGCACAACCTGCATAAACCCGTCCTCAGCATCTCCACTCACCTGCCAATAAGACAACCTGCAGAAACCCATCCTCAGCATCTCCACTCACCTTCCAATAGCACAACCTGCATAAACCCGTCCTCAGCATCTCCACTCACCTCCCAATAACACAACCTGCAGAAACCCATCCTCAGCATCTCCACTCACCTCCCAGTAACACAACCTGCAGAAACCCATCCTCAGCATCTCCACTCACCCCCCAATAACACAACCTGCAGAAACCCATCCTCAGCATCTTCACTCACCTCCCAATAACACAACCTGCAGAAACCCATCCTCAGCATCTCCACTCACCTTCCAATAACACAACCTGCAGAAACCCATCCTCAGCATCTCCACTCACCTCCCAGTGACACAACCTGAAGAAACGCATTCTCAGCATCTCCACTCACTTTCCAATAAAACAACCTGCAGAAACCCATCCTCAGCATCTTCACTCACCTCCCAATAACACAATCTGCAGAAACACATCCTCAGAATCTCCACTAACCTCCGAATAACACAACCTGCAGAAACCCAACCTCAGCATCTCCACTCACCTCCCAATAACACACCCTGCAGAAACCCATCCTCAGCATCTCCAATCACATCCCAATAACACAACATGCAGAAACCCATCCTCAGCATCTTCACTAACCTCAAATTAACACAACCTGCAGAAACGCATCCTCAGCATCTCCACTCACCCCCCAATAACACAACCTGCAGAAACCATCCTCAGCATCTTCGCTAACCTTCGAATAACCAACCTGCAGAAACCCATTTTAGCATCTCCACTCACCCCCCAATAACACAACCTGCAGAACCCATCCTCAGCATCTTCACTAACCTTCGAATAACCAACCTGCAGAAACCCATTTTCAGCATCTTCACTCACCTCCCAAGAACACAACCTGCAGAAACCCATCCTCAGCATCTTTAATATCCTCCCAAGAACACAACCTGCAGAAACCCATTCTCAACATCTTCACTGACCTTCCAATAACACAACCTGCAGAAACCCATCCTCAGCCTCTCCACTCACCTCCCAATAACACAAACTGCAGAAACCCATCCTCAGCATCTCCAATCACCTCCGAATAACACAGACTGCAGAAACCCATCCTCAGCATCTTCACTCACCTCCCAATAACACATCCTGCAGAAACCCATCTTCAGCATCTCCACTCACCTCCCAATAACACAACCTGCAGAAACCCATCCTCAGCATCTCCACTCACCTCCCAATAACACAACCTGCAGAAACCCATCCTCAGCATCTTCACTCACCTCCCAATAACACAACCAGCAGAAACCCATCCTCAGCATCTTCACTCACCTCCCAATAACACAACCTGCAGAAACCCATCCTCAGCATCTTCACTCACCTCCCAATAACATAACCTGCAGAAACCCATCCTCAGCACCTTCACTCACCTCCCAATAACACAACCTGCAGAAACCAATCCTCAGCATCTCCACTCACCTACCAATAACACAACCTGCAGAAACCCCATCCGCAGCATCTCTACTGACCTCCCAATATCACAACCTGCAGAAACCCATCCTCAGCATCTCCACTCACCTCCCAATAACACAACCTGCAGAAACCCATCCTCAGCATCTCCACTCACCTTCCAATAACACAACCTGCAGAAACCCATCCTCAGCACCTCCACTCACCTCCCAATAACACAACCTGCAGAAACCCATCCTCAGCATCTCCACTCACCTCCCAATAACACAACCTGCAGAAACCCATCCTCAGCATCTCCACTCACCTCCCAATAACACAACCTGCAGAAACCCATCCTCAGCATCTTCACTAACCTGCCAATAACACAACCTGCAGAAACCCATCCTCAGCATCTCCACTCACCTTCCAATATCACAACCTGCAGAAACCCATCCTCAGCATCTCCACTCACCTCCCAATAACACAACCTGCAGAAACCCATCCTCAGCATCTTCACTCACCTTCCAATAACACAACCTGCAGAAACCCTCCTCAGCACCTTCAATAACCTCCCAATAACACAACCTGCAGAAACCCATCCTCAGCATCTCCACTCACCTCCCAATTACACAACCTGCAGAAACCCATCCTCAGCATCTCCACTCACCTCCCAATAACACAACCTGCAGAATCCATTCTGAGCATCTCCACTTACCTCCCAATAACACAACCTGCAGAAAACAATCCTCAGCATCTTCACTCACCTTCCAATAAAACAACCTGCAGAAACCCATCCTCGGCCGCTTCACTCACCTCCCAATAACACAACCTGCAGAACTCCATCCTCAGCATCTCTCACCTTCCAATAACACAACCTGCAGAAACCCATCCTCAGCAGCTTCACTCACCTCCCAATAACACAAACTGCAGAAACCCATCCACAGCATCTCCACTAACCTCCCAATAACACAACCTGCAGAAACCCATCCTCAGCATCTTCACTCACCTTCCAATAACACAACCTGCAGAATCCCATCCTTAGCAACTCCACTCACCTCCCAATAAGACAACCTGCAGAAACCCTCCTCAGCATCTTCAATAACCTCCCAATAACACAACCTGCAGAAACCCATCCTCAGCATCTTCACTAACCTTCCACTAACACAACCTGCAGAAACCCATCCTGAGCATCTCCACTCACCTCCCAATAACACAACCTGCAGAAACCCATCCTCAGCATCTCCACTCACCTTCCAATAACACAACCTGCAGAAACCCTCCTCAGCATCTTCAATAACCTTCCAAAATCAAAACCTGTAGAAATTCATCCTCAACATCTCCACTCACCTCACAATAACACAACCTGCAGAAACCCATCCTCAGCATCTTCACTAACCTTCCAATAACACAATCTGCAGAAAACCATCCTCAGCATCTTCCCCAACCTTCCAACAACACAACCTGCAGAAACCCATCTTATTCATCTCCACTCCCCTCCCAATAACACAACCTGCAGAAAACCATCCTCAGCATCTTCCCTAACTTTCCAATAAAACAACCTGCAGAAACCGATCCTCAGCTTCTCCACTCTCCTCCCAATAACACAACCTGCAGAAACCCATCCTCAGCATCTCCACTCACCTCCCAATAGCACAACCTGCATAAACCCGTCCTCAGCATCTCCACTCACCTGCCAATAAGACAACCTGCAGAAACCCATCCTCAGCATCTCCACTCACCTTCCAATAGCACAACCTGCATAAACCCGTCCTCAGCATCTCCACTCACCTCCCAATAACACAACCTGCAGAAACCCATCCTCAGCATCTCCACTCACCTCCCAGTAACACAATCTGCAGAAACCCATCCTCAGCATCTCCACTCACCCCCCAATAACACAACCTGCAGAAACCCATCCTCAGCATCTTCACTCACATCCCAATAACTCAACCTGCAGAAACCCATCCTCAGCATCTCCACTCACCTTCCAATAACACAACCTGCAGAAACCCATCCTCAGCATCTCCACTCACCTCCCAGTGACACAACCTGAAGAAACGCATTCTCAGCATCTCCACTCACTTTCCAATAAAACAACCTGCAGAAACCCATCCTCAGCATCTTCACTCACCTCCCAATAACACAACCTGCAGAAACACATCCTCAGCATCTCCACTAACCTCCGAATAACACAACCTGCAGAAACCCATCCTCAGCATCTCCACTCACCTCCCAATAACACACCCTGCAGAAACCCATCCTCAGCATCTCCAATCACGTCCCAATAACACAACATGCAGAAACCCATCCTCAGCATCTTCACTAACCTCAAATTAACACAACCTGCAGAAACGCATCCTCAGCATCTCCACTCACCCCCCAATAACACAACCTGCAGAAACCATCCTCAGCATCTTCGCTAACCTTCGAATAACCAACCTGCAGAAACCCATTTTAGCATCTCCACTCACCCCCCAATAACACAACCTGCAGAACCCATCCTCAGCATCTTCACTAACCTTCGAATAACCAACCTGCAGAAACCCATTTTCAGCATCTTCACTCACCTCCCAAGAACACAACCTGCAGAAACCCATCCTCAGCATCTTTAATATCCTCCCAAGAACACAACCTGCAGAAACCCATTCTCAACATCTTCACTGACCTTCCAATAACACAACCTGCAGAAACCCATCCTCAGCCTCTCCACTCACCTCCCAATAACACAAACTGCAGAAACCCATCCTCAGCATCTCCACTAACCTCCGAATAACACAGACTGCAGAAACCCATCCTCAGCATCTTCACTCACCTCCCAATAACACAACCTGCAGAAACCCATCTTCAGCATCTCCACTCACCTCCCAATAACACAACCTGCAGAAACCCATCCTCAGCATCTCCACTCACCTCCCAATAACACAACCTGCAGAAACCCATCCTCAGCATCTTCACTCACCTCCCAATAACACAACCAGCAGAAACCCATCCTCAGCATCTCCACTCACCTCCCAATAACACAACCTACAGAAACCCATCCTCAGCATCTCCACTCACCTTCCAATAACACAACCTGCAGAAACCCATCCTCAGCACCTCCACTCACCTCCCAATAACACAACCTGCAGAAACCCATCCTCAGCATCTCCACTCACCTCCCAATAACACAACCTGCAGAAACCCATCCTCAGCATCTCCACTCACCTCCCAATAACACAACCTGCAGAAACCCATCCTCAGCATCTTCACTAACCTGCCAATAACACAACCTGCAGAAACCCATCCTCAGCATCTCCACTCACCTTCCAATATCACAACCTGCAGAAACCCATCCTCGGCATCTCCACTCACCTCCCAATAACACAACCTGCAGAAACCCATCCTCAGCATCTTCACTCACCTTCCAATAACACAACCTGCAGAAACCCTCCTCAGCACCTTCAATAACCTCCCAATAACACAACCTGCAGAAACCCATCCTCAGCATCTCCACTCACCTCCCAATTACACAACCTGCAGAAACCCATCCTCAGCATCTCCACTCACCTCCCAATAACACAACCTGCAGAATCCATTCTGAGCATCTCCACTTACCTCCCAATAACACAACCTGCAGAAAACAATCCTCAGCATCTTCACTCACCTTCCAATAAAACAACCTGCAGAAACCCATCCTCGGCCTCTTCACTCACCTCCCAATAACACAACCTGCAGAACTCCATCCTCAGCATCTCTCACCTTCCAATAACACAACCTGCAGAAACCCATCCTCAGCAGCTTCACTCACCTCCCAATAACGCAAACTGCAGAAACCCATCCACAGCATCTCCACTAACCTCCCAATAACACAACCTGCAGAAACCCATCCTCAGCATCTTCACTCACCTTCCAATAACACAACCTGCAGAATCCCATCCTTAGCAACTCCACTCACCTCCCAATAAGACAACCTGCAGAAACCCTCCTCAGCATCTTCAATAACCTCCCAATAACACAACCTGCAGAAACCCATCCTCAGCATCTTCACTAACCTTCCACTAACACAACCTGCAGAAACCCATCCTGAGCATCTCCACTCACCTCCCAATAACACAACCTGCAGAAACCCATCCTCAGCATCTCCACTCACCATCCAATAACACAACCTGCAGAAACCCTCCTCAGCATCTTCAATAACCTTCCATTATCAAAACCTGTAGAAATTCATCCTCAACATCTCCACTCACCTCCCAATAACACAACCTGCAGAAACCCATCCTCAGCATCTTCACTAACCTTCCAATAACACAATCTGCAGAAAACCATCCTCAGCATCTTCCCCAACCTTCCAACAACACAACCTGCAGAAACCCATCTTATTCATCTCCACTCCCCTCCCAATAACACAACCTGCAGAAAACCATCCTCAGCATCTTCCCTAACTTTCCAATAAAACAACCTGCAGAAACCGATCCTCAGCTTCTCCACTCTCCTCCCAATAACACAACCTGCAGAAACCCATCCTCAGCATCTCCACTCACCTCCCAATAGCACAACCTGCATAAACCCGTCCTCAGCATCTCCACTCACCTGCCAATAAGACAACCTGCAGAAACCCATCCTCAGCATCTCCACTCACCTTCCAATAGCACAACCTGCATAAACCCGTCCTCAGCATCTCCACTCACCTCCCAATAACACAACCTGCAGAAACCCATCCTCAGCATCTCCACTCACCTCCCAGTAACACAATCTGCAGAAACCCATCCTCAGCATCTCCACTCACCCCCCAATAACACAACCTGCAGAAACCCATCCTCAGCATCTTCACTCACCTCCCAATAACACAACCTGCAGAAACCCATCCTCAGCATCTCCACTCACCTTCCAATAACACAACCTGCAGAAACCCATCCTCAGCATCTCCACTCACCTCCCAGTGACACAACCTGAAGAAACGCATTCTCAGCATCTCCACTCACTTTCCAAAAAAACAACCTGCAGAAACCCATCCTCAGCATCTTCACTCACCTCCCAATAACACAACCTGCAGAAACACATCCTCAGCATCTCCACTAACCTCCGAATAACACAACCTGCAGAAACCCATCCTCAGCATCTCCACTCACCTCCCAATAACACACCCTGCAGAAACCCATCCTCAGCATCTCCAATCACGTCCCAATAACACAACATGCAGAAACCCATCCTCAGCATCTTCACTAACCTCAAATTAACACAACCTGCAGAAACGCATCCTCAGCATCTCCACTCACCCCCCAATAACACAACCTGCAGAAACCATCCTCAGCATCTTCGCTAACCTTCGAATAACCAACCTGCAGAAACCCATTTTAGCATCTCCACTCACCCCCCAATAACACAACCTGCAGAACCCATCCTCAGCATCTTCACTAACCTTCGAATAACCAATCTGCAGAAACCCATTTTCAGCATCTTCACTCACCTCCCATGAACACAACCTGGAAAAACCCATCCTCAGCATCTTTAATATCCTCCCAAGAACACAACCTGCAGAAACCCATTCTCAACATCTTCACTGACCTTCCAATAACACAACCTGCAGAAACCCATCCTCAGCCTCTCCACTCACCTCCCAATAACACAAACTGCAGAAACCCATCCTCAGCATCTCCACTCACCTCCGAATAACACAGACTGCAGAAACCCATCCTCAGCATCTTCACTCACCTCCCAATAACACAACCTGCAGAAACCCATCTTCAGCATCTCCACTCACCTCCCAATAACACAACCTGCAGAAACCCATCCTCAGCATCTCCACTCACCTCCCAATAACACAACCTGCAGAAACCCATCCTCAGCATCTTCACTCACCTCCCAATAACACAACCAGCAGAAACCCATCCTCAGCATCTTCACTCACCTCCCAATAACACAACCTGCAGAAACCCATCCTCAGCATCTTCACTCACCTCCCAATAACATAACCTGCAGAAACCCATCCTCAGCACCTTCACTCACCTCCCAATAACACAACCTGCAGAAACCCATCCTCAGCACCTCCGCTAACATTCCAATAACACAACCTGCAGAAACCCATCCTCAGCATCTTCCCTAACCTGCCAATAACACAACCTGCAGAATCCCATCCTCAACATCTCCACTCACCTCCCAATAACACAATCTGTAGAAACCCATCCTCAGCATTTCCACTCACCTCCCAATAACACAACCTGCAGAAACCCATCCTCAGTATCTTCACTAATCTTCCAATAACACAACCTGCAGAACCCATCCTCAGCTTCTTCACTAATCTACCAATAACACAACCTGCAGAACCCATCCTCAGCATCTTCACTAATCTTCCAATAACACAACCTGCAGAACCCATCCTCAGCATCTCCACTTACCTCCCAATAACACAACCTGCAGAAAACAATCCTCAGCATTTCCACTCACCTTCCAATAAAACAACCTGCAGAAACCCATCCTCAGCATCTTCACTCACCTCCCAATAACACAACCTGCAGAAACCCATCCTCAGCATCTCCACTCACCTCCCAATAATACAGACTGCAGAAACCCATCCTCAGCATCTTCACTCACCTCCCAATAACACAACCTGCAGAAACCCATCCTCAGCATCTCCACTCACCTCCCAATAACACAACCTGCAGAAACCCATCCTCAGCATCTTCACCAACCTTCGAATAACGAACCTGCAGAAACCCATTTTCAGCATCTCCACTCACCCCCCAATAACACAACCTGCAGAAACCATCCTCAGCATCTTCACTAACCTTCGAATAACCAACCTGCAGAAACCCATTTTCAGCATCTTCACTCACCTCCCAAGAACACAACCTGCAGTAACCCATTCTCAGCATCTTTAATATCCTCCCAAGGACACAACCTGCAGAAACCCATTCTCAACATCTTCACTGATATTCCAATAACACAACCTGCAGAAACCCATCCTCAGCCTCTCCACTCACCTCCCAATAACACAAACTGCAGAAACCCATCCTCAGCATCTCCACTCACCTCCCAATAACACAACCTGCAGAAACCCATCCTCAGCATCTCCACTCACCTTCCAATAGCACAACCTGCATAAACCCGTCCTCAGCATCTCCACTCACCTCCCAATAACACAACCTGCAGAAACC
This sequence comes from Scyliorhinus torazame, assembly GCF_047496885.1. NCBI lineage: Eukaryota > Metazoa > Chordata > Chondrichthyes > Carcharhiniformes > Scyliorhinidae > Scyliorhinus > Scyliorhinus torazame. The sequence continues at coordinate 58,952,885 of NC_092711.1, forward strand.
CATCCTCAGCATCTCCACTCAACTCCCAGTAACACAATCTGCAGAAACCCATCCTCAGCATCTCCACTCACCCCCCAATAACACAACCTGCAGAAACCCATCCTCAGCATCTTCACTCACCTCCCAATAACACAACCTGCAGAAACCCATCCTCAGCATCTCCACTCACCTTCCAATAACACAACCTGCAGAAACCCATCCTGAGCATCTCCACTCACCTCCCAGTGACACAACCTGAAGAAACGCATTCTCAGCATCTCCACTCACTTTCCAAAAAAACAACCTGCAGAAACCCATCCTCAGCATCTTCACTCACCTCCCAATAACACAACCTGCAGAAACACATCCTCAGCATCTCCACTAACCTCCGAATAACACAACCTGCAGAAACCCATCCTCAGCATCTCCACTCACCTCCCAATAACACACCCTGCAGAAACCCATCCTCAGCATCTCCAATCACGTCCCAATAACACAACATGCAGAAACCCATCCTCAGCATCTTCACTAACCTCAAATTAACACAACCTGCAGAAACGCATCCTCAGCATCTCCACTCACCCCCCAATAACACAACCTGCAGAAACCATCCTCAGCATCTTCGCTAACCTTCGAATAACCAACCTGCAGAAACCCATTTTAGCATCTCCACTCACCCCCCAATAACACAACCTGCAGAACCCATCCTCAGCATCTTCACTAACCTTCGAATAACCAACCTGCAGAAACCCATTTTCAGCATCTTCACTCACCTCCCAAGAACACAACCTGCAGAAACCCATCCTCAGCATCTTTAATATCCTCCCAAGAACACAACCTGCAGAAACCCATTCTCAACATCTTCACTGACCTTCCAATAACACAACCTGCAGAAACCCATCCTCAGCCTCTCCACTCACCTCCCAATAACACAAACTGCAGAAACCCATCCTCAGCATCTCCACTCACCTCCGAATAACACAGACTGCAGAAACCCATCCTCAGCATCTTCACTCACCTCCCAATAACACAACCTGCAGAAACCCATCTTCAGCATCTCCACTCACCTCCCAATAACACAACCTGCAGAAACCCATCCTCAGCATCTCCACTCACCTCCCAATAACACAACCTGCAGAAACCCATCCTCAGCATCTTCACTCACCTCCCAATAACACAACCAGCAGAAACCCATCCTCAGAATCTTCACTCACCTCCCAATAACACAACCTGCAGAAACCCATCCTCAGCATCTTCACTCACCTCCCAATAACATAACCTGCAGAAACCCATCCTCAGCACCTTCACTCACCTCCCAATAACACAACCTGCAGAAACCCATCCTCAGCATCTCCGCTAACATTCCAATAACACAACCTGCAGAAACCCATCCTCAGCATCTTCCCTAACCTGCCAATAACACAACCTGCAGAATCCCATCCTCAACATCTCCACTCACCTCCCAATAACACAATCTGTAGAAACCCATCCTCAGCATTTCCACTCACCTCCCAATAACACAACCTGCAGAAACCCATCCTCAGCATCTCCACTCAGCTTCCAATAACACAAACTGCAGAAACCCATCCTCAGCATCTTCACTCACCTCCCAATAACACAACCTGCAGAAACCCATCCTCAGCATCTCCACTCACCTCCCAATAACACAACCTGCAGAAACCCATCCTCAGCATCGCCACTTACCTTCCAATAACACAACCTGCAGAAACCCATCCTCAGTATCTTCACTAATCTTCCAATAACACAACCTGCAGAACCCATCCTCAGCTTCTTCACTAATCTACCAATAACACAACCTGCAGAACCCATCCTCAGCATCTTCACTAATCTTCCAATAACACAACCTGCAGAACCCATCCTCAGCATCTCCACTCACCTCCCAATAGCACAACCTGCATAAACCCGTCCTCAGCATCTCCACTCACCTGCCAATAAGACAACCTGCAGAAACCCATCCTCAGCATCTCCACTCACCTTCCAATAGCACAACCTGCATAAACCCGTCCTCAGCATCTCCACTCACCTCCCAATAACACAACCTGCAGAAACCCATCCTCAGCATCTCCACTCACCTCCCAGTAACACAATCTGCAGAAACCCATCCTCAGCATCTCCACTCACCCCCCAATAACACAACCTGCAGAAACCCATCCTCAGCATCTTCACTCACCTCCCAATAACACAACCTGCAGAAACCCATCCTCAGCATCTCCACTCACCTTCCAATAACACAACCTGCAGAAACCCATCCTCAGCATCTCCACTCACCTCCCAGTGACACAACCTGAAGAAACGCATTCTCAGCATCTCCACTCACTTTCCAAAAAAACAACCTGCAGAAACCCATCCTCAGCATCTTCACTCACCTCCCAATAACACAACCTGCAGAAACACATCCTCAGCATCTCCACTAACCTCCGAATAACACAACCTGCAGAAACCCATCCTCAGCATCTCCACGCACCTCCCAATAACACACCCTGCAGAAACCCATCCTCAGCATCTCCAATCACGTCCCAATAACACAACATGCAGAAACCCATCCTCAGCATCTTCACTAACCTCAAATTAACACAACCTGCAGAAACGCATCCTCAGCATCTCCACTCACCCCCCAATAACACAACCTGCAGAAACCATCCTCAGCATCTTCGCTAACCTTCGAATAACCAACCTGCAGAAACCCATTTTAGCATCTCCACTCACCCCCCAATAACACAACCTGCAGAACCCATCCTCAGCATCTTCACTAACCTTCGAATAACCAACCTGCAGAAACCCATTTTCAGCATCTTCACTCACCTCCCAAGAACACAACCTGCAGAAACCCATCCTCAGCATCTTTAATATCCTCCCAAGAACACAACCTGCAGAAACCCATTCTCAACATCTTCACTGACCTTCCAATAACACAACCTGCAGAAACCCATCCTCAGCCTCTCCACTCACCTCCCAATAACACAAACTGCAGAAACCCATCCTCAGCATCTCCACTCACCTCCGAATAACACAGACTGCAGAAACCCATCCTCAGCATCTTCACTCACCTCCCAATAACACAACCTGCAGAAACCCATCTTCAGCATCTCCACTCACCTCCCAATAACACAACCTGCAGAAACCCATCCTCAGCATCTCCACTCACCTCCCAATAACACAACCTGCAGAAACCCATCCTCAGCATCTTCACTCACCTCCCAATAACACAACCAGCAGAAACCCATCCTCAGCATCTTCACTCACCTCCCAATAACACAACCTGCAGAAACCCATCCTCAGCATCTTCACTCACCTCCCAATAACATAACCTGCAGAAACCCATCCTCAGCACCTTCACTCACCTCCCAATAACACAACCTGCAGAAACCCATCCCTAGCATCTCCGCTAACATTCCAATAACACAACCTGCAGAAACCCATCCTCAGCATCTTCCCTAACCTGCCAATAACACAACCTGCAGAATCCCATCCTCAACATCTCCACTCACCTCCCAATAACACAATCTGTAGAAACCCATCCTCAGCATTTCCACTCACCTCCCAATAACACAACCTGCAGAAACCCATCCTCAGCATCTCCACTCAGCTTCCAATAACACAAACTGCAGAAACCCATCCTCAGCATCTTCACTCACCTCCCAATAACACAACCTGCAGAAACCCATCCTCAGCATCTCCACTCACCTCCCAATAACACAACCTGCAGAAACCCATCCTCAGCATCGCCACTTACCTTCCAATAACACAACCTGCAGAAACCCATCCTCAGTATCTTCACTAATCTTCCAATAACACAACCTGCAGGACCCATCCTCAGCTTCTTCACTAATCTACCAATAACACAACCTGCAGAACCCATCCTCAGCATCTTCACTAATCTTCCAATAACACAACCTGCAGAAACCCATCCTCAGCATCTTCACTCACCTCCCAATAACACAACCTGCAGAAACCCATCCTCAGCATCTCCACTCACCTTCCAATAACACAACCTGCAGAAACCCATCCTCAGCATCTCCACTCACCTCCCAGTGACACAACCTGAAGAAACGCATTCTCAGCATCTCCACTCACTTTCCAAAAAAACAACCTGCAGAAACCCATCCTCAGCATCTTCACTCACCTCCCAATAACACAACCTGCAGAAACACATCCTCAGCATCTCCACTAACCTCCGAATAACACAACCTGCAGAAACCCGTCCTCAGCATCTCCACTCACCTCCCAATAACACACCCTGCAGAAACCCATCCTCAGCATCTCCAATCACGTCCCAATAACACAACATGCAGAAACCCATCCTCAGCATCTTCACTAACCTCAAATTAACACAACCTGCAGAAACGCATCCTCAGCATCTCCACTCACCCCCCAATAACACAACCTGCAGAAACCATCCTCAGCATCTTCGCTAACCTTCGAATAACCAACCTGCAGAAACCCATTTTAGCATCTCCACTCACCCCCCAATAACACAACCTGCAGAACCCATCCTCAGCATCTTCACTAACCTTCGAATAACCAACCTGCAGAAACCCATTTTCAGCATCTTCACTCACCTCCCAAGAACACAACCTGCAGAAACCCATCCTCAGCATCTTTAATATCCTCCCAAGAACACAACCTGCAGAAACCCATTCTCAACATCTTCACTGACCTTCCAATAACACAACCTGCAGAAACCCATCCTCAGCCTCTCCACTCACCTCCCAATAACACAAACTGCAGAAACCCATCCTCAGCATCTCCACTCACCTCCGAATAACACAGACTGCAGAAACCCATCCTCAGCATCTTCACTCACCTCCCAATAACACAACCTGCAGAAACCCATCTTCAGCATCTCCACTCACCTCCCAATAACACAACCTGCAGAAACCCATCCTCAGCATCTCCACTCACCTCCCAATAACACAACCTGCAGAAACCCATCCTCAGCATCTTCACTCACCTCCCAATAACACAACCAGCAGAAACCCATCCTCAGAATCTTCACTCACCTCCCAATAACACAACCTGCAGAAACCCATCCTCAGCATCTTCACTCACCTCCCAATAACATAACCTGCAGAAACCCATCCTCAGCACCTTCACTCACCTCCCAATAACACAACCTGCAGAAACCCATCCTCAGCATCTCCGCTAACATTCCAATAACACAACCTGCAGAAACCCATCCTCAGCATCTTCCCTAACCTGCCAATAACACAACCTGCAGAATCCCATCCTCAACATCTCCACTCACCTCCCAATAACACAATCTGTAGAAACCCATCCTCAGCATTTCCACTCACCTCCCAATAACACAACCTGCAGAAACCCATCCTCAGCATCTCCACTCAGCTTCCAATAACACAAACTGCAGAAACCCATCCTCAGCATCTTCACTCACCTCCCAATAACACAACCTGCAGAAACCCATCCTCAGCATCTCCACTCACCTCCCAATAACACAACCTGCAGAAACCCATCCTCAGCATCGCCACTTACCTTCCAATAACACAACCTGCAGAAACCCATCCTCAGTATCTTCACTAATCTTCCAATAACACAACCTGCAGAACCCATCCTCAGCTTCTTCACTAATCTACCAATAACACAACCTGCAGAACCCATCCTCAGCATCTTCACTAATCTTCCAATAACACAACCTGCAGAACCCATCCTCAGCATCTCCACTTACCTCCCAATAACACAACCTGCAGAAAACAATCCTCAGCATTTCCACTCACCTTCCAATAAAACAACCTGCAGAAACCCATCCTCAGCATCTTCACTCACCTCCCAATAACACAACCTGCAGAAACCCATCCTCAGCATCTCCACTCACCTCCCAATAATACAGACTGCAGAAACCCACCCTCAGCATCTTCACTCACCTCCCAATAACACAACCTGCAGAAACCCATCCTCAGCATCTCCACTCACCTCCCAATAACACAACCTGCAGAAACCCATCCTCAGCATCTTCACCAACCTTCGAATAACGAACCTGCAGAAACCCATTTTCAGCATCTCCACTCACCCCCCAATAACACAACCTGCAGAAACCATCCTCAGCATCTTCACTAACCTTCGAATAACCAACCTGCAGAAACCCATTTTCAGCATCTTCACTCACCTCCCAAGAACACAACCTGCAGTAACCCATTCTCAGCATCTTTAATATCCTCCCAAGGACACAACCTGCAGAAACCCATTCTCAACATCTTCACTGATATTCCAATAACACAACCTGCAGAAACCCATCCTCAGCCTCTCCACTCACCTCCCAATAACACAAACTGCAGAAACCCATCCTCAGCATCTCCACTCACCTCCCAATAACACAGACTGCAGAAACCCATCCTCAGCATCTTCACTCACCTCCCAATAACACAACCTGCAGAAACCCATCCTCAGCATCTCCACTCACCTCCCAATAACACAACCTGCAGAAACCCATACTCAGCATCTCCACTCACCTCCCAATAACACAACCTGCAGAAACCCATCCTCAGCATCTTCACTCACCTCCCAATAACACAACCTGCAGAAACCCATCCTCAGCATCTTCACTCACCTCCCAATAACACAACCTGCAGAAACCCATCCTCAGCATCTTCATTCACCTCCCAATAACACAACCTGCAGAAACCCATCCTCAGCATCTTCACTCACCTCCCAATAACACAACCTGCAGAAACCCATCCTCAGTATATCCGCTAACATTCCAATAAAACAACCTGCAGAAACCCATCCTCAGCATCTTCAATAACCTCCCAATAACACAACCTGCAGAATCCCATCCTCAGCATCTCCACTCACCTCCCAATAACACAACCTGCAGAAACCCATCCACAGCATCTCCACTCACCTTCCAATAACACAACCTGCAGAAACCCATCCTCAGCATCTCCACTCAGCTTCCAATAACACAACCTGCAGAAACCCATCCTCAGCATCTTCACTCACCTCCCAATAACACAACCTGCAGAAACCCATCCTCAGCATCTCCACTCACCTCCCAATAACACAACCTGCAGAAACCCATCCTCAGCATCGCCACTTACCTTCCAATAACACAACCTGCAGAAACCAATCCTCAATATCTTCACTAATCTTCCAATAACACAACCTGCAGAACCCATCCTCAGCATCTTCACTAATCTTCCAAAAACACAACCTGCAGAACCCATCCTCAGCATCTTCACTAATCTTCCAATAACACAACCTGCAGAACCCATCCTCAGCATCTCCACTTACCTCCCAATAACACAACCTGCAGAAACCCATCCTCAGCATCTCCACTCACCTTCCAATAACACAACCTGCAGAAACCCATCCTCAGCATCTCCACTCACCTCCCAATAACACAACCTGCAGAAACCCATCCTCAACATCTCCACTCACCTCCCAATAACACAACCTGCAGAAACCCATCCTCAGCATCACCACTCACCTCCCAATAACACAACCTGCAGAAACCCATCCTCAGCATCTTCACTCACCTCCCAATTGCACAACCTGCAGAAACCCATCCTCAGCATCTCCACTGACCTCCCAATAACACAACCTGCAGAAACCCATCCTCAGCATCTTCACTCACCTCCCAATAACACAACCTGCAGAAACCCATCCTCAGCATCTCCACTCACCTCCCAATAACACAACCTGCAGAAACCCATCCTCAGCATCTCCACTCACCTTCCAATAACACAACCTGCAGAAACCCATCCTCAGCATCTCCACTCACCTTTCAATAACACAACCTGCAGAAACCCATCCTCAGCATCTCCACTCACCTCCCAATAACACAACCTGCAGAACCCATCCTCAGCATCTCCACTTACCTCCCAATAACACAACCTGCAGAAAACAATCCTCAGCATTTCCACTCACCTTCCAAAAAAACAACCTGCAGAAACCCACCCTCAGCATCTTCACTCACCTCCCAATAACACAACCTGCAGAAACCCATCCTCAGCATCTCCACTCACCTTCCAATAACACAACCTGCAGAAACCCATCCTCAGCCTCTTCACTCACCTTCCAATAACACAACCTGCAGAAACCCATTCTCAGCATCTTCACTCACCTCCCAATAACACAACCTGCAGAAACCCATCCTCAGCACCTTCACTCACCTCCCAATAACACAACCTGCAGAAACCGATCCTCAGCATCTCCACTCACCTCCCAATAACACAAACTGCAGAAACCCATCCTCAGCATCTCCACTCATCTCCCAATAACACAACCTGCAGAAACCCATCCTCAACATCTCCACTCACCTCCCAATAACACAACCTGCAGAAACCCATCCTCAGCATCACCACTCACCTCCCAATAACACAACCTGCAGAAACCCATCCTCAGCATCTTCACTCACCTCCCAATTACACAACCTGCAGAAACCCATCCTCAGCATCTCCACTGACCTCCCAATAACACAACCTGCAGAAACCCATCCTCAGCATCTTCACTCACCTCCCAATAACACAACCTGCAGAAACCCATCCTCAGCATCTCCACTCACCTCCCAATAACACAACCTGCAGAAACCCATCCTCAGCATCTCCACTCACCTTCCAATAACACAACCTGCAGAAACCCATCCTCAGCATCTCCACTCACCTTTCAATAACACAACCTGCAGAAACCCATCCTCAGCATCTCCACTCACCTCCCAATAACACAACCTGCAGAAACCAATCCTCAGCATCTCCACTCACCTACCAATAACACAACCTGCAGAAACCCATCCTCAGCATCTCTACTGACCTCCCAATATCACAACCTGCAGAAACCCATCCTCAGCATCTCCACTCACCTCCCAATAACACAACCTGCAGAAACCCATCCTCAGCATCTCCACTCACCTCCCAATAACACAACCTGCAGAAACCCATCCTCAGCATCTCCACTCACCTTCCAATAACACAACCTGCAGAAACCCATCCTCAGCACCTCCACCCACCTTCCAATGACAGAACCTGCAGAAACCCATCCTCAGCATCTTCACTCACCTCCGAATAACACAACATGAAGAAACCCATCCTCAGCATCTTCACTCACCTCCCAATAACACAAACTGCAGAAACCCATCCACAGCATCTCCACTAACCTCCCAATAACACAACCTGCAGAAACCCATCCTTAGCAACTCCACTCACCTCCCAATAACACAACCTGCAGAAACCCATCTTCAGCATCTCCACTCACCTCCCAATAACACAACCTGCAGAAACCCATCCTCAGTTTCTTCACTCACCTCCCAATAACACAACCTGCAGAAACCCTTCCTCAGCATCTTCACTCACCTCCCAATTACACAACCTGCAGAAACCCATCTTCAGTATCTTCACTCACCTTCCAATAACACAACCTGCAGAAACCCATCCTCAGCATCTCCACTCACCTCCCAATAACACAACCTGCAGAAACCCATCCTCAGCATCTCCACTCACCTCCCAATAACACAACCTGCAGAAATCCATCCTCAGCATCTCCATTCACCTCCCAATAACACAACCTGCAGAAACCCATCCTCAGCATCTTCACTCACCTCCCAATAACACAACCTGCAGAAACCCATCCTCAGCATCTCCACTCAACTCCCAACAACACAACCTGCAGAAACCCATCCTCAGCATCGCCACTTACCTTCCAATAACACAACCTGCAGAAACCCATCCTCAGTATCTTCACTAATCTTCCAATAACACAACCTGCAGAACCCATCCTCAGCATCTTCACTAATCTTCCAATAACACAACCTGCAGAACCCATCCTCAGCATCTTCACTAATCTTCCAATAACACAACCTGCAGAACCCATCCTCAGCATCTCCACTTACCTCCCAATAACACAACCTGCAGAAAACAATCCTCAGCATTTCCACTCACCTTCCAATAAAACAACCTGCAGAAACCCGTCCTCAGCATCTTCACTCACCTCCCAATAACACAACCTGCAGAAACCCATCCTCAGCATCTCCACTCACCTTCCAATAACACAACCTGCAGAAACCCATCCTCAGCCTCTTCACTCACCTTCCAATAACACAACCTGCAGAAACCCATTCTCAGCATCTTCACTCACCTCCCAATAACACAACCTGCAGAAACCCATCCTCAGCACCTTCACTCACCTCCCAATAACACAACCTGCAGAAACCCATCCTCAGCATCTCCACTCACCTCCCAATAACACAACCTGCAGAAACCCATCCTCAGCATCTCCACTCACCTCCCAATAACGCAACCTGCAGAAACCCATCCTCAACATCTCCACTCACCTCAAAATAACGCAACCTGCAGAAACCCATCCTCAGCATCACCACTCACCTCCCAATAACACAACCTGCAGAAACCCATCCTCAGCATCTTCACTCACCTCCCAATTACACAACCTGCAGAAACCCATCCTCAGCATCTCCACTGACCTCCCAATAACACAACCTGCAGAAACTCATCCTCAGCATCTTCACTCACCTCCCAATAACACAACCTGCAGAAACCCATCCTCAGCATCTCCACTCACCTCCCAATAACACAACCTGCAGAAACCCATCCTCAGCATCTTCACTCACCTCCCAATAACACAACCTGCAGAAACCCATCCTCAGCATCTTCACTCACCTCCCAATAACACAACCTGCAGAAACCCATCCTCAGCACCTTCACACACCTCCCAATAACACAACCTGCAGAAACCCATCCTCAGCATCTCCGCTAACATTCCAATAACACAACCTGCAGAAACCCATCCTCAGCATCTTCCCTAACCTCCCAATAACACAACCTGCAGGATCCCATCCTCAGCATCTCCACTCACCTCCCAATAACACAATCTGCAGAAACCCATCCTCAGCATTTCCACTCACCTCCCAATAACACAACCTGCAGAAACCCATCCTCAGCATCTCCACTCAGCTTCCAATAACACAAACTGCAGAAACCCATCCTCAGCATCTTCACTCACCTCCCAATAACACAACCTGCAGAAACCCATCCTCAGCATCTCCACTCACCTCCCAATAACACAACCTGCAGAAACCCATCCTCAGCATCGCCACTTAGCTTCCAATAACACAACCTGCAGAAACCCATCCTCAGTATCTTCACTAATCTTCCAATAACACAACCTGCAGAACCCATCCTCAGCATCTTCACTAATCTTCCAATAACACAACCTGCAGAACCCATCCTCAGCATCTTCACTAATCTTCCAATAACACAACCTGCAGAACCCATCCTCAGCATCTCCACTTACCTCCCAATAACACAACCTGCAGAAAACAATCCTCAGCATTTCCACTCACCTTCCAATAAAACAACCTGCAGAAACCCATCCTCAGCATCTTCACTCACCTCCCAATAACACAACCTGCAGAAACCCATCCTCAGCATCTCCACTCACCTCCCAATAATACAGACTGCAGAAACCCATCCTCAGCATCTTCACTCACCTCCCAATAACACAACCTGCAGAAACCCATCCTCAGCATCTCCACTCACCTCCCAATAACACAACCTGCAGAAACCCATCCTCAGCATCTTCACTAAACTTCGAATAACCAACCTGCAGAAACCCATTTTCAGCATCTCCACTCACCCCCCAATAACACAACCTGCAGAAACCATCCTCAGCATCTTCACTAACCTTCGAATAACCAACCTGCAGAAACCCATTTTCAGCATCTTCACTCACCTCCCAAGAACACAACCTGCAGAAACCCATTCTCAGCATCTTTAATATCCTCCCAAGGACACAACCTGCAGAAACGCATTCTCAACATCTTCACTGATCTTCCAATAACACAACCTGCAGAAACCCATCCTCAGCCTCTCCACTCACCTCCCAATAAAACAAACTGCAGAAACCCGTCCTCAGCATCTCCACTCACCTCCCAATAACACAGACTGCAGAAACCCATCCTCAGCATCTTCACTCATCTCCCAATAACACAACCTGCAGGAACCCATCCTCAGCATCTCCACTCACCTCCCAATAACACAACCTGCAGAAACCCATCCTCAGCATCTCCACTCACCTCCCAATAACACAACCTGCAGAAACCCATCCTCAGCATCTTCACTCACCTCCCAATAACACAGCCTGCAGAAACCCATCCTCAGCATCTTCACTCACCTCCCAATAACACAACCTGCAGAAACCCATCCTCAGCATCTTCACTCACCTCCCAATAACACAACCTGCAGAAACCCATCCTCAGCATCTTCACTCACCTCCCAATAACACAACCTGCAGAAACCCATCCTCAGCATCTCCGCTAACATTCCAATAAAACAACCTGCAGAAACCCATCCTCAGCATCTTGCCTAACCTCCCAATAACACAACCTGAAGAATCCCATCCTCAGCATCTCCACTCACCTCCCAATAACACAACCTGCAGAAACCCATCCTCAGCATCTCCACTCACCTCCCAATAACACAACCTGCAGAAACCCATCCTCAGCATCTCCACTCAGCTTCCAATAACACAACCTGCAGAAACCCATCCTCAGCATCTTCACTCACCTCCCAATAACACAACCTGCAGAAACCCATCCTCAGCATCTCCACTCACCTCCCAATAACACAACCTGCAGAAACCCATCCTCAGCATCGCCACTTACCTTCCAATAACACAACCTGCAGAAACCCATCCTCAGTATCTTCACTAATCTTCCAATAACACAACCTGCAGAACCCATCCTCAGCATCTTCACTAATCTTCCAAAAACACAACCTGCAGAACCCATCCTCAGCATCTTCACTAATCTTCCAATAACACAACCTGCAGAACCCATCCTCAGCATCTCCACTTACCTCCCAATAACACAACCTGCAGAAAACAATCCTCAGCATTTCCACTCAGCTTCCAATAAAACAACCTGCAGAAACCCACCCTCAGCATCTTCACTAATCTTCCAATAACACAACCTGCAGAACCCATCCTCAGCATCTCCACTAACCTCCCAATAACACAACCTGCAGAAAACAATCCTCAGCATTTCCACTCACCTTCCAATAAAACAACCTGCAGAAACCCATCCTCAGCATCTTCACTCACCTCCCAATAACACAACCTGCAGAAACCCATCCTCAGCATCTCCACTCACCTCCCAATAATACAGACTGCAGAAACCCATCCTCAGCATCTTCACTCACCTCCCAATAACACAACCTGCAGAAACCCATCCTCAGCATCTCCACTCACCTCCCAATAACACAACCTGCAGAAACCCATCCTCAGCATCTTCACTAACCTTCGAATAACCAACCTGCAGAAACCCATTTTCAGCATCTCCACTCACCCCCCAATAACACAACCTGCAGAAACCATCCTCAGCATCTTCACTAACCTTCGAATAACCAACCTGCAGAAACCCATTTTCAGCATCTTCACTCACCTCCCAAGAACACAACCTGCAGAAACCCATTCTCAGCATCTTTAATATCCTCCCAAGGACACAACCTGCAGAAACGCATTCTCAACATCTTCACTGATCTTCCAATAACACAACCTGCAGAAACCCATCCTCAGCCTCTCCACTCACCTCCCAATAAAACAAACTGCAGAAACCCATCCTCAGCATCTCCACTCACCTCCCAATAACACAGACTGCAGAAACCCATCCTCAGCATTTTCACTCATCTCCCAATAACACAACCTGCAGGAACCCATCCTCAGCATCTCCACTCACCTCCCAATAACACAACCTGCAGAAACCCATCCTCAGCATCTCCACTCACCTCCCAATAACACAACCTGCAGAAACCCATCCTCAGCATCTTCACTCACCTCCCAATAACACAGCCTGCAGAAACCCATCCTCAGCATCTTCACTCACCTCCCAATAACACAACCTGCAGAAACCCATCCTCAGCATCTTCACTCACCTCCCAATAACACAACCTGCAGAAACCCATCCTCAGCATCTTCACTCACCTCCCAATAACACAACCTGCAGAAACCCATCCTCAGCATCTTGCCTAACCTCCCAATAACACAACCTGAAGAATCCCATCCTCAGCATCTCCACTCACCTCCCAATAACACAACCTGCAGAAACCCATCCTCAGCATCTCCACTCACCTCCCAATAACACAACCTGCAGAAACCCATCCTCAGCATCTCCACTCAGCTTCCAATAACACAACCTGCAGAAACCCATCCTCAGCATCTTCACTCACCTCCCAATAACACAACCTGCAGAAACCCATCCTCAGCATCTCCACTCACCTCCCAATAACACAACCTGCAGAAACCCATCCTCAGCATCGCCACTTACCTTCCAATAACACAACCTGCAGAAACCCATCCTCAGTATCTTCACTAATCTTCCAATAACACAACCTGCAGAACCCATCCTCAGCATCTTCACTAATCTTCCAAAAACACAACCTGCAGAACCCATCCTCAGCATCTTCACTAATCTTCCAATAACACAACCTGCAGAACCCATCCTCAGCATCTCCACTTACCTCCCAATAACACAACCTGCAGAAAACAATCCTCAGCATTTCCACTCAGCTTCCAATAAAACAACCTGCAGAAACCCACCCTCAGCATCTTCACTCACCTCCCAATAACACAACCTGCAGAAACCCATCCTCAGCATCTCCACTCACCTTCCAATAACACAACCTGCAGAAACCCATCCTCAGCCTCTACACTCACCTTCCAATAACACAACCTGCAGAAACCCATTCTCAGCATCTTCACTCACCTCCCAATAACACAACCTGCAGAAACCCATCCTTAGCACCTTCACTCACCTCCCAATAACACAACCTGCAGAAACCGATCCTCAGCATCTCCACTCACCTCCCAATAACACAACCTGCAGAAACCCATCCTCAGCATCTCCACTCACCTCCCAATAACACAACCTGCAGAAACCCATCCTCAACATCTCCACTCACCTCCCAATAACAAAACCTGCAGAAACCCATCCTCAGCATCTCCACTCACCTCCCAATAACACAACCTGCAGAAACCAATCCTCAGCATCTCCACTCACCTACCAATAACACAACCTGCAGAAACCCATCCTCAGCATCTCTACTGACCTCCCAATATCACAACCTGCAGAAACCCATCCTCAGCATCTCCACTCACCTCCCAATAACACAACCTGCAGAAACCCATCCTCAGCATCTCCACTCACCTCCCAATAACACAACCTGCAGAAACCCATCCTCAGCATCTTCACTCACCTCCCAATAACACAGCCTGCAGAAACCCATCCTCAGCATCTTCACTCACCTCCCAATAACACAACCTGCAGAAACCCATCCTCAGCATCTTCACTCACCTCCCAATAACACAACCTGCAGAAACCCATCCTCAGCATCTTCACTCACCTCCCAATAACACAACCTGCAGAAACCCATCCTCAGCATCTCCGCTAACATTCCAATAAAACAACCTGCAGAAACCCATCCTCAGCATCTTGCCTAACCTCCCAATAACACAACCTGAAGAATCCCATCCTCAGCATCTCCACTCACCTCCCAATAACACAACCTGCAGAAACCCATCCTCAGCATCTCCACTCACCTCCCAATAACACAACCTGCAGAAACCCATCCTCAGCATCTCCACTCAGCTTCCAATAACACAACCTGCAGAAACCCATCCTCAGCATCTTCACTCACCTCCCAATAACACAACCTGCAGAAACCCATCCTCAGCATCTCCACTCACCTCCCAATAACACAACCTGCAGAAACCCATCCTCAGCATCGCCACTTACCTTCCAATAACACAACCTGCAGAAACCCATCCTCAGTATCTTCACTAATCTTCCAATAACACAACCTGCAGAACCCATCCTCAGCATCTTCACTAATCTTCCAAAAACACAACCTGCAGAACCCATCCTCAGCATCTTCACTAATCTTCCAATAACACAACCTGCAGAACCCATCCTCAGCATCTCCACTTACCTCCCAATAACACAACCTGCAGAAAACAATCCTCAGCATTTCCACTCAGCTTCCAATAAAACAACCTGCAGAAACCCACCCTCAGCATCTTCACTCACCTCCCAATAACACAACCTGCAGAAACCCATCCTCAGCATCTCCACTCACCTTCCAATAACACAACCTGCAGAAACCCATCCTCAGCATCTTCACTCACCTCCCAATAACACAGCCTGCAGAAACCCATCCTTAGCAACTCCACTCACCTCCCAATAACACAACCTGCAGAAACCCATCCTCAGCATCTCCACTCACCTCCCAATAACACAATCTGCAGAAACCCATCCTCAGTTTCTTCACTCACCTCCCAACAACACAACCTGCAGAAACCCTTCCTCAGCATCTTCACTCACCTCCCAATTACACAACCTGCAGAAACCCATCCTCAGTATCTTCACTCACCTTCCAATAACACAACCTGCAGAAACCCATCCTCAGCATCTCCACTCACCTCCCAATAACACAACCTGCAGAAACCCATCCTCAGCATCTCCACTCACCTCCCAATAACACAACCTGCAGAAACCCATCCTCAGCATCTCCACTCACCTACCAATAACACAACCTGCAGAAACCCATCCTCAGCATCTTCACTCACCTCCCAATAACACAACCTGCAGAAACCCATCCTCAGCATCTCCACTCACCTCCCAATAACACAACCTGCAGAACCCCATCCTCAGCATCTCCACTCACCTCCCAATAACACAACCTGCAGAAACCCATCCTCAATATCTTCACTAACCTTCGAATAACCAACCTGCAGAAACCCATTTTCAGCATCTCCACTCACCCCCCAATAACACAACCTGCAGAAACCATCCTCAGCATCTTCACTAACCTTCGAATAACCAACCTGCAGAAACCCATTTTCAGCATCTTCACTCACCTCCCAAGAACACAACCTGCAGAAACCCATCCTCAGCATCTTTAATATCCTCCCAAGAACACAACCTGCAGAAACCCATTCTCAACATCTTCACTGACCTTCCAATAACACAACCTGCAGAAACCCATCCTCAGCCTCTCCACCCTCCTCCCAATAACACAAACTGCAGAAACCCATCCTCAGCATCTCCACTCACCTCCCAATAACACAGACTGCAGAAACCCATCCTCAGCATCTTCACTCACCTACCAATAACACAACCTGCAGAAACCCATCCTCAGCATCTCCACTCACCTCCCAATAACACAACCTGCAGAAACCCATCCTCAGCATCTCCACTCACCTCCCAATAACACAACCTGCAGAAACCCATCCTCAGCATCTTCACTCACCTCCCAATAACACAACCTGCAGAACCCATCCTCAGCATCTCCACTTACCTCCCAATAACACAACCTGCAGAAAACAATCCTCAGCATTTCCACTCACCTTCCAATAAAACAACCTGCAGAAACCCACCCTCAGCATCTTCACTCACCTCCCAATAACACAACCTGCAGAAACCCATCCTCAGCATCTCCACTCACCTTCCAATAACACAACCTGCAGAAACCCATCCTCAGCCTCTTCACTCACCTTCCAATAACACAACCTGCAGAAACCCATTCTCAGCATCTTCACTCACCTCCCAATAACACAACCTGCAGAAACCCATCCTCAGCACCTTCACTCACCTCCCAATAACACAACCTGCAGAAACCGATCCTCAGCATCTCCACTCACCTCCCAATAACACAACCTGCAGAAACCCATCCTCAGCATCTCCACTCACCTCCCAATAACACAACCTGCAGAAACCCATCCTCAACATCTCCACTCACCTCCCAATAACACAATCTGCAGAAACCCATCCTCAGCATCACCACTCACCTCCCAATAACACAACCTGCAGAAACCCATCCTCAGCATCTTCACTCACCTCCCAATTACACAACCTGCAGAAACCCATCCTCAGCATCTCCACTGACCTCCCAATAACACTACCTGCAGAAACCCATCCTCAGCATCTTCACTCACCTCCCAATAACACAACCTGCAGAAACCCATCCTCAGCATCTCCACTCACCTACCAATAACACAACCTGCAGAAACCCATCCTCAGCATCTTCACTCACCTCCCAATAACACAACCTGCAGAAACCCATCCTCAGCATCTCCACTCACCTCCCAATAACACAACCTGCAGAACCCCATCCTCAGCATCTCCACTCACCTCCCAATAACACAACCTGCAGAAACCCATCCTCAATATCTTCACTAACCTTCGAATAACCAACCTGCAGAAACCCATTTTCAGCATCTCCACTCACCCCCCAATAACACAACCTGCAGAAACCATCCTCAGCATCTTCACTAACCTTCGAATAACCAACCTGCAGAAACCCATTTTCAGCATCTTCACTCACCTCCCAAGAACACAACCTGCAGAAACCCATCCTCAGCATCTTTAATATCCTCCCAAGAACACAACCTGCAGAAACCCATTCTCAACATCTTCACTGACCTTCCAATAACACAACCTGCAGAAACCCATCCTCAGCCTCTCCACCCTCCTCCCAATAACACAAACTGCAGAAACCCATCCTCAGCATCTCCACTCACCTCCCAATAACACAGACTGCAGAAACCCATCCTCAGCATCTTCACTCACCTACCAATAACACAACCTGCAGAAACCCATCCTCAGCATCTCCACTCACCTCCCAATAACACAACCTGCAGAAACCCATCCTCAGCATCTCCACTCACCTCCCAATAACACAACCTGCAGAAACCCATCCTCAGCATCTTCACTCACCTCCCAATAACACAACCTGCAGAACCCATCCTCAGCATCTCCACTTACCTCCCAATAACACAACCTGCAGAAAACAATCCTCAGCATTTCCACTCACCTTCCAATAAAACAGCCTGCAGAAACCCACCCTCAGCATCTTCACTCACCTCCCAATAACACAACCTGCAGAAACCCATCCTCAGCATCTCCACTCACCTTCCAATAACACAACCTGCAGAAACCCATCCTCAGCCTCTTCACTCACCTTCCAATAACACAACCTGCAGAAACCCATTCTCAGCATCTTCACTCACCTCCCAATAACACAACCTGCAGAAACCCATCCTCAGCACCTTCACTCACCTCCCAATAACACAACCTGCAGAAACCGATCCTCAGCATCTCCACTCACCTCCCAATAACACAACCTGCAGAAACCCATCCTCAGCATCTCCACTCACCTCCCAATAACACAACCTGCAGAAACCCATCCTCAACATCTCCACTCACCTCCCAATAACACAATCTGCAGAAACCCATCCTCAGCATCACCACTCACCTCCCAATAACACAACCTGCAGAAACCCATCCTCAGCATCTTCACTCACCTCCCAATTACACAACCTGCAGAAACCCATCCTCAGCATCTCCACTGACCTCCCAATAACACTACCTGCAGAAACCCATCCTCAGCATCTTCACTCACCTCCCAATAACACAACCTGCAGAAACCCATCCTCAGCATCTCCACTCACCTCCCAATAACACAACCTGCAGAAACCCATCCTCAGCATCTCCACTCACCTTCCAATAACACAACCTGCAGAAACCCATCCTCAGCATCTCCAGTCACCTTTCAATAACACAACCTGCAGAAACCCATCCTCAGCATCTCCACTCACCTCCCAATAACACAACCTGCAGAAACCAATCCTCAGCATCTCCACTCACCTACCAATAACACAACCTGCAGAAACCCATCCTCAGCATCTCTACTGACCTCCCAATATCACAACCTGCAGAAGCCCATCCTCAGCATCTCCACTCACCTCCCAATAACACAACCTGCAGAAACCCATCCTCAGCATCTCCACTCACCTCCCAATAACACAACCTGCAGAAACCCATCCTCAGCATCTCCACTCACCTTCCAATAACACAACCTGCAGAAACCCATCCTCAGCATCTCCACCCACCTTCCAATGACAGAACCTGCAGAAACCCATCCTCAGCATCTTCACTCACCTCCGAATAACACAACCTGAAGAAACCCATCCTCAGCATCTTCACTCACCTCCCAATAACACAAACTGCAGAAACCCATCCACAGCATCTCCACTAACCTCCAAATAACACAACCTGCAGAAACCCATCCTTAGCAACTCCACTCACCTCCCAATAACACAACCTGCAGAAACCCATCCTCAGCATCTCCACTCACCTCCCAATAACACAACCTGCAGAAACCCATCCTCAGTTTCTTCACTCACCTCCCAATAACACAACCTGCAGAAACCCTTCCTCAGCATCTTCACTCACCTCCCAATCACACAACCTGCAGAAACCCATCCTCAGTATCTTCACTCACCTTCCAATAACACAACCTGCAGAAACCCATCCTCAGCATCTCCACTCACCTCCCAATAACACAACCTGCAGAAACCCATCCTCAGCATCTCCACTCACCTCCCAATAACACAACCTGCAGAAACCCATCCTCAGCATCTCCATTCACCTCCCAATAACACAACCTGCAGAAACCCATCCTCAGCATCTTCACTCACCTCCCAATAACACAACCTGCAGAAACCCATCCTCAGCATCTCCACTCACCTCCCAATAACACAACCTGCAGATCCCCATCCTCAGCATCTCCACTCACCTCCCAATAACACAACCTGCAGAAACCCATCCTCAATATCTTCACTAACCTTCGAATAACCAACCTGCAGAAACCCATTTTCAGCATCTCCACTAACCCCCCAATAACACAACCTGCAGAAACCATCCACAGCATCTTCACTAACCTTCGAATAACCAACCTGCAGAAACCCATTTTCAGCATCTTCACTCACCTCCCAAGAACACAACCTGCAGAAACCCATCCTCAGCATCTTTAATATCCTCCCAAGAACACAACCTGCAGAAACCCATTCTCAACATCTTCACTGACCTTCCAATAACACAACCTGCAGAAACCCATCCTCAGCCTCTCCACCCTCCTCCCAATAACACAAACTGCAGAAACCCATCCTCAGCATCTCCACTCACCTCCCAATAACACAGACTGCAGAAACCCATCCTCAGCATCTTCACTCACCTCCCAATAACACAACCTGCAGAAACCCATCCTCAGCATCTCCACTCACCTCCCAATAACACAACCTGCAGAAACCCATCCTCAGCATCTCCACTCACCTCCCAATAACACAACCTGCAGAAACCCATCCTCAGCATCTTCACTCACCTCCCAATAACACAACCTGCAGAAACCCATCCTCAGCATCTTCACTCACCTCCCAATAACACAACCTGCAGAAACCCATCCTCAGCATCTTCACTCACCTCCCAATAACACAACCTGCAGAAACCCATCCTCAGCATCTTCACTCACCTCCCAATAACACAACCTGCAGAAACCCATCCTCAGCATCTCCGCTAACATTCCAATAACACAACCTGCAGAAACCCATCCTCAGCATCTTCCCTAACCTCCCAATAACACAACCTGCAGAATCCCATCCTCAGCATCTCCACTCACCTCCCAATAACACTACCTGCAGAAACCCATCCTCAGCATCTCCACTCACCTCCCAATAACACAACCTGCAGAAACCCATCCTCAGCATCTCCACTCAGCTTCCAATAACACAACCTGCAGAAACCCATCCTCAGCATCTTCACTCACCTCCCAATAACACAACCTGCAGAAACCCATCCTCAGCATCTCCACTCACCTCCCAACAACACAACCTGCAGAAACCCATCCTCAGCATCGCCACTTACCTTCCAATAACACAACCTGCAGAAACCCATCCTCAGCATCTTCACTCACCTCCCAATAACACAACCTGCAGAAACCCATCCTCAGCATCTTCACTCACCTCCCAATAACACAACCTGCAGAAACCCATCCTCAGCATCTTCACTCACCTCCCAATAACACAACCTGCAGAAACCCATCCTCAGCATCTCCGCTAACATTCCAATAAAACAACCTGCAGAAACCCATCCTCAGCATCTTGCCTAACCTCCCAATAACACAACCTGAAGAATCCCATCCTCAGCATCTCCACTCACCTCCCAATAACACAACCTGCAGAAACCCATCCTCAGCATCTCCACTCACCTCCCAATAACACAACCTGCAGAAACCCATCCTCAGCATCTCCACTCAGCTTCCAATAACACAACCTGCAGAAACCCATCCTCAGCATCTTCACTCACCTCCCAATAACACAACCTGCAGAAACCCATCCTCAGCATCTCCACTCACCTCCCAATAACACAACCTGCAGAAACCCATCCTCAGCATCGCCACTTACCTTCCAATAATACAACCTGCAGAAACCCATCCTCAGTATCTTCACTAATCTTCCAATAACACAACCTGCAGAACCCATCCTCAGCATCTTCACTAATCTTCCAAAAACACAACCTGCAGAACCCATCCTCAGCATCTCCACTAATCTTCCAATAACACAACCTGCAGAACCCATCCTCAGCATCTCCACTTACCTCCCAATAACACAACCTGCAGAAAACAATCCTCAGCATTTCCACTCAGCTTCCAATAAAACAACCTGCAGAAACCCACCCTCAGCATCTTCACTCACCTCCCAATAACACAACCTGCAGAAACCCATCCTCAGCATCCCCACTCACCTTCCAATAACACAACCTGCAGAAACCCATCCTCAGCCTCTTCACTCACCTTCCAATAACACAACCTGCAGAAACCCATTCTCAGCATCTTCACTCACCTCCCAATAACACAACCTGCAGAAACCCATCCTCAGCACCTTCACTCACCTCCCAATAACACAACCTGCAGAAACCGATCCTCAGCATCTCCACTCACCTCCCAATAACACAACCTGCAGAAACCCATCCTCAGCATCTCCACTCACCTCCCAATAACACAACCTGCAGAAACCCATCCTCAACATCTCCACTCACCTCCCAATAACACAACCTGCAGAAACCCATCCTCAGCATCTCCACTCACCTCCCAATAACACAACCTGCAGAAACCAATCCTCAGCATCTCCACTCACCTACCAATAACACAACCTGCAGAAACCCATCCTCAGCATCTCTACTGACCTCCCAATATCACAACCTGCAGAAACCCATCCTCAGCATCTCCACTCACCTCCCAATAACACAACCTGCAGAAACCCATCCTCAGCATCTCCACTCACCTCCCAATAACACAACCTGCAGAAACCCATCCTCAGCATCTTCACTCACCTCCCAATAACACAGCCTGCAGAAACCCATCCTCAGCATCTTCACTCACCGCCCAATAACACAATCTGCAGAAACCCATCCTCAGCATCTTCACTCACCTCCCAATAACACAACCTGCAGAAACCCATCCTCAGCATCTTCACTCACCTCCCAATAACACAACCTGCAGAAACCCATCCTCAGCATCTCCGCTAACATTCCAATAAAACAACCTGCAGAAACCCATCCTCAGCATCTTGCCTAACCTCCCAATAACACAACTTGAAGAATCCCATCCTCAGCATCTCCACTCACCTCCCAATAACACAACCTGCAGAAACCCATCCTCAGCATCTCCACTCACCTCCCAATAACACAACCTGCAGAAACCCATCCTCAGCATCTCCACTCAGCTTCCAATAACACAACCTGCAGAAACCCATCCTCAGCATCTTCACTCACCTCCCAATAACACAACCTGCAGAAACCCATCCTCAGCATCTCCACTCACCTCCCAATAACACAACCTGCAGAAACCCATCCTCAGCATCGCCACTTACCTTCCAATAACACAACCTGCAGAAACCCATCCTCAGTATCTTCACTAATCTTCCAATAACACAACCTGCAGAACCCATCCTCAGCATCTTCACTAATCTTCCAAAAACACAACCTGCAGAACCCATCCTCAGCATCTTCACTAATCTTCCAATAACACAACCTGCAGAACCCATCCTCAGCATCTCCACTTACCTCCCAATAACACAACCTGCAGAAAACAATCCTCAGCATTTCCACTCAGCTTCCAATAAAACAACCTGCAGAAACCCACCCTCAGCATCTTCACTCACCTCCCAATAACACAACCTGCAGAAACCCATCCTCAGCATCTCCACTCACCTTCCAATAACACAACCTGCAGAAACCCATCCTCAGCATCTTCACTCACCTCCCAATAACACAGCCTGTAGAAACCCATCCTTAGCAACTCCACTCACCTCCCAATAACACAACCTGCAGAAACCCATCCTCAGAATCTCCACTCACCTCCCAATAACACAATCTGCAGAAACCCATCCTCAGTTTCTTCGATCACCTCCCAACAACACAACCTGCAGAAACCCTTCCTCAGCATCTTCACTCAGCTCCCAATTACACAACCTGCAGAAACCCATCCTCAGTATCTTCACTCACCTTCCAATAACACAACCTGCAGAAACCCATCCTCAGCATCTCCACTCACCTCCCAATAACACAACCTGCAGAAACCCATTCTCAATATCTTCACTAACCTTCGAATAACCAACCTGCAGAAACCCATTTTCAGCATCTCCACTCACCCCCCAATAACACAACCTGCAGAAACCATCCTCAGCATCTTCACTAACCTTCGAATAACCAACCTGCAGAAACCCATTTTCAGCATCTTCACTCACCTCCCAAGAACACAACCTGCAGAAACCCATCCTCAGCATCTTTAATATCCTCCCAAGAACACAACCTGCAGAAACCCATTCTCAACATCTTCACTGACCTTCCAATAACACAACCTGCAGAAACCCATCCTCAGCATCTCCACTCACCTCCCAATAACACAGACTGCAGAAACCCATCCTCAGCATCTTCACTCACCTCCCAATAACACAACCTGCAGAAACCCATCCTCAGCATCTCCACTCACCTCCCAATAACACAACCTGCAGAAACCCATCCTCAGCATCTTCACTCACCTCCCAATAACACAACCTGCAGAACCCATCCTCAGCATCTCCACTTACCTCCCAATAACACAACCTGCAGAAAACAATCCTCAGCATTTCCACTCACCTTCCAATAAAACAACCTGCAGAAACCCACCCTCAGCATCTTCAGTCACCTCCCAATAACACAACCTGCAGAAACCGATCCTCAGCATCTCCACTCACCTCCCAATAACACAACCTGCAGAAACCCATCCTCAGCATCTCCACTCACCTCCCAATAACACAACCTGCAGAAACCCATCCTCAACATCTCCACTCACCTCCCAATAACACAACCTGCAGAAACCCATCCTCAGCATCACCACTCACCTCCCAATAACACAACCTGCAGAAACCCATCCTCAGCATCTTCACTCACCTCCCAATTACACAACCTGCAGAAACCCATCCTCAGCATCTCCACTGACCTCCCAATAACACTACCTGCAGAAACCCATCCTCAGCATCTTCACTCACCTCCCAATAACACAACCTGCAGAAACCCATCCTCAGCATCTCCACTCACCTCCCAATAACACAACCTGCAGAAACCCATCCTCAGCATCTCCACTCACCTTCCAATAACACAACCTGCAGAAACCCATCCTCAGCATCTCCACTCACCTTTCAATAACACAACCTGCAGAAACCCATCCTCAGCATCTCCACTCACCTCCCAATAACACAACCTGCAGAAACCAATCCTCAGCATCTCCACTCACCTACCAATAACACAACCTGCAGAAACCCATCCTCAGCATCTCTACTGGCCTCCCAATATCACAACCTGCAGAAGCCCATCCTCAGCATCTCCACTCACCTCCCAATAACACAACCTGCAGAAACCCATCCTCAGCATCTCTACTCACCTCCCAATAACACAACCTGCAGAAACCCATCCTCAGCATCTCCACTCACCTTCCAATAACACAACCTGCAGAAACCCATCCTCAGCATCTCCACCCACCTTCCA
This sequence comes from Scyliorhinus torazame, assembly GCF_047496885.1. Taxonomy (NCBI): domain Eukaryota; kingdom Metazoa; phylum Chordata; class Chondrichthyes; order Carcharhiniformes; family Scyliorhinidae; genus Scyliorhinus; species Scyliorhinus torazame. The sequence goes on from NC_092711.1 coordinate 58,978,761, forward strand.
ATGACAGAACCTGCAGAAACCCATCCTCAGCATCTTCACTCACCTCCGAATAACACAACCTGAAGAAACCCATCCTCAGCATCTTCACTCACCTCCCAATAACACAAACTGCAGAAACCCATCCACAGCATCTCCACTAACCTCCCAATAACACAACCTGCAGAAACCCATCCTTAGCAACTCCACTCACCTCCCAATAACACAACCTGCAGAAACCCATCCTCAGCATCTCCACTCACCTCCCAATAACACAACCTGCAGAAACCCATCCTCAGTTTCTTCACTCACCTCCCAATAACACAACCTGCAGAAACCCTTCCTCAGCATCTTCACTCACCTCCCAATCACACAACCTGCAGAAACCCATCCTCAGTATCTTCACTCACCTTCCAATAACACAACCTGCAGAAACCCATCCTCAGCATCTCCACTCACCTCCCAATAACACAACCTGCAGAAACCCATCCTCAACATCTCCACTCACCTCCCAATAACACAACCTGCAGAAACCCATCCTCAGCATCTCCATTCACCTCCCAATAACACAACCTGCAGAAACCCATCCTCAGCATCTTCACTCACCTCCCAATAACACAACCTGCAGAAACCCATCCTCAGCATCTCCACTCACCTCCCAATAACACAACCTGCAGATCCCCATCCTCAGCATCTCCACTCACCTCCCAATAACACAACCTGCAGAAACCCATCCTCAATATCTTCACTAACCTTCGAATAACCAACCTGCAGAAACCCATTTTCAGCATCTCCACTCACCCCCCAAAAACACAACCTGCAGAAACCCATCCTCAGCATCTCCACTCACCTCCCAATAACACAACCTGCAGAAACCCATCCTCAGCATCTCCACTCACCTCCCAATAACACAACCTGCAGAAACCCATCCTCAACATCTCCACTCACCTCCCAATAACACAACCTGCAGAAACCCATCCTCAGCATCACCACTCACCTCCCAATAACACAACCTGCAGAAACCCATCCTCAGCATCTTCACTCACCTCCCAATTACACAACCTGCAGAAACCCATCCTCAGCATCTCCACTGACCTCCCAATAACACTACCTGCAGAAACCCATCCTCAGCATCTTCACTCACCTCCCAATAACACAACCTGCAGAAACCCATCCTCAGCATCTCCACTCACCTCCCAATAACACAACCTGCAGAAACCCATCCTCAGCATCTCCACTCACCTTCCAATAACACAACCTGCAGAAACCCATCCTCAGCATCTCCACTCACCTTTCAATAACACAACCTGCAGAAACCCATCCTCAGCATCTCCACTCACCTCCCAATAACACAACCTGCAGAAACCAATCCTCAGCATCTCCACTCACCTACCAATAACACAACCTGCAGAAACCCATCCTCAGCATCTCTACTGGCCTCCCAATATCACAACCTGCAGAAGCCCATCCTCAGCATCTCCACTCACCTCCCAATAACACAACCTGCAGAAACCCATCCTCAGCATCTCTACTCACCTCCCAATAACACAACCTGCAGAAACCCATCCTCAGCATCTCCACTCACCTTCCAATAACACAACCTGCAGAAACCCATCCTCAGCATCTCCACCCACCTTCCAATGACAGAACCTGCAGAAACCCATCCTCAGCATCTTCACTCACCTCCGAATAACACGACCTGAAGAAACCCATCCTCAGCATCTTCACTCACCTCCCAATAACACAAACTGCAGAAACCCATCCACAGCATCTCCACTAACCTCCCAATAACACAACCTGCAGAAACCCATCCTTAGCAACTCCACTCACCTCCCAATAACACAACCTGCAGAAACCCATCCTCAGCATCTCCACTCACCTCCCAATAACACAACCTGCAGAAACCCATCCTCAGTTTCTTCACTCACCTCCCAATAACACAACCTGCAGAAACCCTTCCTCAGCATCTTCACTCACCTCCCAATCACACAACCTGCAGAAACCCATCCTCAGTATCTTCACTCACCTTCCAATAACACAACCTGCAGAAACCCATCCTCAGCATCTCCACTCACCTCCCAATAACACAACCTGCAGAAACCCATCCTCAACATCTCCACTCACCTCCCAATAACACAACCTGCAGAAACCCATCCTCAGCATCTCCATTCACCTCCCAATAACACAACCTGCAGAAACCCATCCTCAGCATCTTCACTCACCTCCCAATAACACAACCTGCAGAAACCCATCCTCAGCATCTCCACTCACCTCCCAATAACACAACCTGCAGATCCCCATCCTCAGCATCTCCACTCACCTCCCAATAACACAACCTGCAGAAACCCATCCTCAATATCTTCACTAACCTTCGAATAACCAACCTGCAGAAACCCATTTTCAGCATCTCCACTCACCCCCCAATAACACAACCTGCAGAAACCATCCTCAGCATCTTCACTAACCTTCGAATAACCAACCTGCAGAAACCCATTTTCAGCATCTTCACTCACCTCCCAAGAACACAACCTGCAGAAACCCATCCTCAGCATCTTTAATATCCTCCCAAGAACACAACCTGCAGAAACCCATTCTCAACATCTTCACTGACCTTCCAATAACACAACCTGCAGAAACCCATGCTCAGCCTCTCCACCCTCCTCCCAATAACACAAACTGCAGAAACCCATCCTCAGCATCTCCACTCACCTCCCAATAACACAACCTGCAGAAACCCATCCTCAGCATCTCCACTCACCTCCCAATAACACAACCTGCAGAAACCCATCCTTAGCATCTCCACTCACCTCCCAATAACACAACCTGCAGAAACCCATCCTCAGCATCTTCACTCACCACCCAATAACACAACCTGCAGAAACCCATCCTCAGCATCTTCACTCACCTCCCAATAACACAACCTGCCGAAACCCATCCTCAGCATCTTCACTCACCTCCCAATAACACAACCTGCAGAAACCCATCCTCAGCATCTTCACTCACCTCCCAATAACACAACCTGCAGAAACCCATCCTCAGCATCTCCGCTAACATTCCAATAACACAACCTGCAGAAACCCATCCTCAGCATCTTCCCTAACCTCCCAATAACACAACCTGCAGAATCCCATCCTCAGCATCTCCACTCACCTCCCAATAACACTACCTGCAGAAACCTATCCTCAGCATCTCCACTCACCTCCCAATAACACAACCTGCAGAAACCCATCCTCAGCATCTCCACTCAGCTTCCAATAACACAACCTGCAGAAACCCATCCTCAGCATCTTCACTCACCTCCCAATAACACAACCTGCAGAAACCCATCCTCAGCATCTCCACTCAACTCCCAACAACACAACCTGCAGAAACCCATCCTCAGCATCGCCACTTACCTTCCAATAACACAACCTGCAGAAACCCATCCTCAGTATCTTCACTAATCATCCAATAACACAACCTGCAGAACCCATCCTCAGCATCTTCACTAATCTTCCAATAACACAACTTGCAGAACCCATCCTCAGCATCTTCACTAATCTTCCAATAACACAACCTGCAGAACCCATCCTCAGCATCTCCACTTACCTCCCAATAACACAACCTGCAGAAAACAATCCTCAGCATTTCCACTCACCTTCCAATAAAACAACCTGCAGAAACCCATCCTCAGCATCTTCACTCACCTCCCAATAACACAACCTGCAGAAACCCATCCTCAGCATCTCCACTCACCTTCCAATAACACAACCTGCAGAAACCCATCCTCAGCCTCTTCACTCACCTTCCAATAACACAACCTGCAGAAACCCATTCTCAGCATCTTCACTCACCTCCCAATAACACAACCTGCAGAAACCCATCCTCTGCACCTTCACTCACCTCCCAATAACACAAGCTGCAGAAACCCATCCTCAGCATCTCCACTCACCTCCCAATAACACAACCTGCAGAAACCCATCCTCAGCATCACCACTCACCTCCCAATAACACAACCTGCAGAAACCCATCCTCAGCATCTTCACTCACCTCCCAATTACACAACCTGCAGAAACCCATCCTCAGCATCTCCACTGACCTCCCAATAACACAACCTGCAGAAACCCATCCTCAGCATCTTCACTCACCTCCCAATAACACAACCTGCAGAAACCCATCCTCAGCATCTCCACTCACCTCCCAATAACACAACCTGCAGAAACCCATCCTCAGCATCTCCACTCACCTTCCAATAACACAACCTGCAGAAAGCCATCCTCAGCATCTCCACTCACCTTCCAATAACACAACCTGCAGAAACCCATCCTCAGCATCTCCACTCACCTCCCAATAACACAACCTGCAGAAACCAATCCTCAGCATCTCCACTCACCTACCAATAACACAACCTGCAGAAACCCATCCGCAGCATCTCTACTGACCTCCCAATATCACAACCTGCAGAAAACAATTCCTCAGCATCTCCACTCACCTCCCAATAACACAACCTGCAGACACCCATCCTCAGCATCTCCACTCACCTCCCAATAACACAACCTGAAGAAACCTATCCTCAGCATCTCCACTCACCTTCCAATAACACAACCTGCAGAAACCCATCCTCAGCATCTCCACTCACCTTCCAATGACAGAACCTGCAGAATCCCATCCTCAGAATCTTCACTCACCTCCGAATAACTCAACCTGAAGAAACCCATCCTCAGCATCTTCACTCACCTCCCAATAACACAAACTGCAGAAACCCATCCACAGCATCTCCACTAACCTCCCAATAACACAACCTGCAGAAACCCATTCTCAGCATCTTCACTCACCTTCCAATAACACAACCTGCAGAAACCCATCCTTAGCAACTCCACTCACCTCCCAGTAACACAACCTGCAGAAACCCATCCTCAGCATCTCCACTCACCTCCCAATAACACAACCTGCAGAAACCCATCCTCAGCATCTTCACTCACCTCCCAATAACACAACCTGCAGAAACCCATCCTCAGCATCTTCACTCACCTCCCAATTACACAACCTGCAGAAACCCATCCTCAGTATCTTCACTCACCTCCCAATAACACAACCTGCAGAAACCCATCCTCAGCATCTCCACTCACCTCCCAATAACACAACCTGCAGAAACCCATCCTCAGCATCTCCACTCACCTCCCAATAACACAACCTGCAGAAACCCATCCTCAGCATCTCCACTCACCTCCCAATAACACAACCTGCAGAAACGCATCCTCAGCATCTCCACTCACTTCCCAATAACAGAACCTGCAGAAACCCATCCTCAGCATCTTCACTCACCTTCCAATTACAGAACCTGCAGAAATCCATCCTCAGCATCTTCACTCACCTTCCAATAACACGACATGCAGAAACCCATCCTTAGCAACTCCACTCACCTCCCAATAACACAACCTGCAGAGACCCATCGTCAGCATCTCCACTCACCTTCCAATAACACAACCTGCAGTAACCCTCCTCAGCATCTTCAATAACCTTCCAATAACAAAACCTGTAGAAATTCATCCTCAACATCTCCACTCACCTCCCAATGACACAACCTGCAGAAACCCCTTCTCAGCATCTTCACTCACCTCCCAATAACACAACCTGCAGAAACCCATTCTCGGCATCTTCACTCACCTCCCAATAACACAACCTGCAGAATCACATCCTCAGCATCTTCACTCACCTCCCAATAACACAACCTGCAGAAACCCATCCTCAGCATCTCAACTCACCTTCCAATAACACAACCTGCAGAAACCCATCCTCAGCATCTCCACTCACCTCCCAATAACACAACCTGCAGAAACCCATCCACAGCATCTCCACTCACCTGCCAAGAACACAACCTGCAGAATCCCATCCTCAGCATCTCCACTCACCTCCCAATAACACAACCTGCGGAAACCCATCCTCAGCATCTCCACTCACCTCCCAATAACACAACCTGCAGAAACCCATCCTCAGCATCGCCACTTACCTTCCAATAACACAACCTGCAGAAACCCATCCTCAGTATCTTCACTAATCTTCCAATAACACAACCTGCAGAACCCATCCTTAGCATCTTCACTAATCTTCCAATAACACAACCTGCAGAACCCATCCTCAGCATCTTCACTAATCTTCCAATAACACAACCTGCAGAACCCATCCTCAGCATCTCCACTTACCTCCCAATAACACAACCTGCAGAAAACAATCCTCAGCATTTCCACTCACCTTCCAATAAAACAACCTGCAGAAACCCATCCTCAGCATCTTCACTCACGTCCCAATAACAAAACCTGCAGAAACCCATCCTCAGCATCTCCACTCACCTTCCACTAACACAACCTGCAGAAACCCTTCCTCAGCCTCTTCACTCACCTTCCAATAACACAACCTGCAGAAACCCATTCTCAGCATCTTCACTCACCTCCCAATAACACAACCTGCAGAAATCCATCCTCAGCACCTTCACTCACCTCCCAATAACACAACCTGCAGAAACCCATCCTCAGCATCTCCACTCACCTCCCAATAACACAACCTGCAGAAACCCATCCTCAGCATCTCCACTCACCTCCCAATAACGCAACCTGCAGAAACCCATCCTCAACATCTCCACTCACCTCCCAATAACACAACCTGCAGAAACCCATCCTCAGCATCACCACTCACCTCCCAATAACACAACCTGCAGACACCCATCCTCAGCATCTTCACTCACCTCCCAATTACACAACCTGCAGAAATACAGCCTCAGCATCTTCACTAACCTTCCAATAACACAACCTGCAGAAACCCATCCTCAGCATCGCCACTTACCTTCCAATAACACAACCTGCAGAAACCCATCCTCAGTATCTTCATTAATCTTCCAATAACACAACCTGCAGAACCCATCCTCAGCATATTCACTAATCTTCCAATAACACAACTTGCAGAACCCATCCTCAGCATCTTCACTAATCTTCCAATAACACAACCTGCAGAACCCATCCTCAGCATCTCCACTTACCTCCCAATAACACAACCTGCAGAAAACAATCCTCAGCATTTCCACTCACCTTCCAATAAAACAACCTGCAGAAACCCATCCTCAGCATCTTCACTCACCTCCAAATAACACAACCTGCAGAAACCCATCCTCAGCATCTCCACTCACTATCCAATAACACAACCTGCAGAAACCCATCCTCAGCCTCTTCACTCACCTTCCAATAACACAACCTGCAGAAACCCATTCTCAGCATCTTCACTCACCTCCCAATAACACAACCTGCAGAAACCCATCCTCAGCACCTTCACTCACCTCCCAATAACACAACCTGCAGAAACCCATCCTCAGCATCTCCACTCACCTCCCAATAACACAACCTGCAGAAACCCATCCTCAGCATCTCCACTCACCTCCCAATAACGCAACCTGCAGAAACCCATCCTCAACATCTCCACTCACCTCCCAATAACGCAACCTGCAGAAACCCATCCTCAACATCTCCACTCACCTCCCAATAACACAACCTGCAGAAACCCATCCTCAGCATATTCACTCACCTCCCAATTACACAACCTGCAGAAACCCATCCTCAGCATCTCCACTGACCTCCCAATAACACAACCTGCAGAAACCCATCCTCAGCATCTTCACTCACCTCCCAATAACACAACCTGCAGAAACCCATCCTCAGCATCTCCACTCACCTCCCAATAACACAACCTGCAGAAACCCATCCTCAGCATCTCCACTCACCTTCCAATAACACAACCTGCAGAAACCCATCCTCAGCATCTCCACTCACCTTCCAATAACACAACCTGCAGAAACCCATCCTCAGCATCTCCACTCACCTCCCAATAACACAACCTGCAGAAACCAATCCTCAGCATCTCCACTCACCTACCAATAACACAACCTGCAGAAACCCACCCGCAGCATCTCTACTGACCTCCCAATATCACAACCTGCAGAAACCCATCCTCAGCATCTCCACTCACCTCCCAATAACACAACCTGCAGAAACCCATCCTCAGCATCTCCAGTCACCTCCCAATAACACAACCTGCAGAAACCCATCCTCAGCATCTCCACTCACCTTCCAATAACACAACCTGCAGAAACCCATCCTCAGCATCTCCACTCACCTTCCAATGACAGAACCTGCAGAAACCCATCCTCAGAATCTTCACTCACCTCCGAATAACTCAACCTGAAGAAACCCATCCTCAGCATCTTCACTCACCTCCCAATAACACAAACTGCAGAAACCCATCCACAGCATCTCCACTAACCTCCCAATAACACAACCTGCAGAAACCCATCCTCAGCATCTTCACTCACCTTCCAATAACACAACCTGCAGAAACCCATCCTTAGCAACTCCACTCACCTCCCAGTAACACAACCTGCAGAAACCCATCCTCAGCATCTCCACTCACCTCCCAATAACACAACCTGCAGAAACCCATCCTCAGCATCTTCACTCACCTCCCAATAACACAACCTGCAGAAACCCATCCTCAGCATCTTCACTCACCTCCCAATTACACAACCTGCAGAAACCCATCCTCAGTATCTTCACTCACCTCCCAATAACACAACCTGCAGAAACCCATCCTCAGCATCTCCACTCACCTCCCAATAACACAACCTGCAGAAACCCATCCTCAGCATCTCCACTCACCTCCCAATAACACAACCTGCAGAATCCCATCCTCAGCATCTCCACTCACCTCCCAATAACACAACCTGCAGCAACCCATCCTCAGCAGCTCCACTCACCTCCCAATAACACAACCTGCAGAAACCCATCCTCAGCATCTCCACTCTCCTCCCAATAACACAACCTGCAGAAACCCATCCTCAGCATCTCCACTCACTTCCCAATAACACAACCTGCAGAAACCCATCCTCAGCATCTTCACTCACCTTCCAATTACAGAACCTGCAGAAACCCATCCTCAGCATCATCACTCACCTTCCAATAACACGACACGCAGAAACCCATCCTTAGCAACTCCACTCACCTCCCAATAACACAACCTGCAGAGACCCATCCTCAGCATCTCCACTCACCTTCCAATAACACAACCTGCAGAAACCCTCCTCAGCATCTTCAATAACCTTCCAATAACAAAACCTGTAGAAATTCATCCTCAACATCTCCACTCACCTCCCAATGACACAACCTGCAGAAACCCCTTCTCAGCATCTTCACTCACCTCCCAATAACACAACCTGCAGAAACCCATTCTCGGCATCTTCACTCACCTCCCAATAACACAACCTGCAGAAACTTATCCTCAGCATCTTCACTCACCTCCCAATAACACAACCTGCAGAAACCCATCCTCAGCATCTCAACTCACCTTCCAATAACACAACCTGCAGAAACCCATCCTCAGCATCTCCACTCTCCTCCCAATAACACAACCTGCAGAAACCCATCCACAGCATCTCCACTCACCTGCCAAGAACACAACCTGCAGAATCCCATCCTCAGCATCTCCACTCACCTCCCAATAACACAACCTGCGGAAACCCATCCTCAGCATCTCCACTCACCTCCCAATAACACAACCTGCAGAAACCCATCCTCAGCATCGCCACTTACCTTCCAATAACACAACCTGCAGAAACCCATCCTCAGTATCTTCACTAATCTTCCAATAACACAACCTGCAGAACCCATCCTCAGCATCTTCACTAATCTTCCAATAACACAACCTGCAGAACCCATCCTCAGCATCTTCACTAATCTTCCAATAACACAACCTGCAGAACCCATCCTCAGCATCTCCACTTACCTCCCAATAACACAACCTGCAGAAAACAATCCTCAGCATTTCCACTCACCTTCCAATAAAACAACCTGCAGAAACCCATCCTCAGCATCTTCACTCACCTCCCAATAACAAAACCTGCAGAAACCCATCCTCAGCATCTCCACTCACCTTCCAATAACACAACCTGCAGAAACCCATCCTCAGCCTCTTCACTCACCTTCCAATAACACAACCTGCAGAAACCCATTCTCAGCATCTTCCCTCACCTCCCAATAACACAACCTGCAGAAACCCATCCTCAGCACCTTCACTCACCTCCCAATAACACAACCTGCAGAAACCCATCCTCAGCATCTCCACTCACCTCCCAATAACACAACCTGCAGAAACCCATCCTCAGCATCTCCACTCACCTCCCAATAACGCAACCTGCAGAAACCCATCCTCAACATCTCCACTCACCTCCCAATAACACAACCTGCAGAAACCCATCCTCAGCATCACCACTCACCTCCCAAAAACACAACCTGCAGAAACCCATCCTCAGCATCTTCACTCACCTCCCAATTACACAACCTGCAGAAATCCATCCTCAGCATCTCCACTGACCTCTCAATAACACGACCTGCAGAAACCCATCCTCAGCATCTTCACTCACCTCCCATTAACACAACCTGCAGAAACCCATCCTCAGCATCTCCACTCACCTCCCAATAACACAACCTGCAGAAACCCATCCTCAGCATCTCCACTCACCTTCCAATAACACAACCTGCAGCAACCCATCCTCAGCATTTCCACTCACCTTCCAATAACACAACCTGCAGAAACACATCCTCAGCATCTCCACTCACCTCCCAATAACACAAACTGCAGAATCCCATCCTCAGCATCTCCACTCACCTCCCAATAACACAACCTGCAGAAACCCATCCTCAGCAGCTCCACTCACCTCCCAATAACACAACCTGCAGAAACCCATCCTCAGCATCTCCACTCTCCTCCCAATAACACAACCTGCAGAAACCCATCCTCAGCATCTCCACTCACTTCACAATAACACAACCTGCAGAAACCCATCCTCAGCATCTTCACTCACCTTCCAATTACAGAACCTGCAGAAACCCATCCTCAGCATCTTCACTCACCTTCCAATAACACGACATGCAGAAACCCATCCTTAGCAACTCCACTCACCTCCCAATAACACAACCTGCAGAGACCCATCCTCAGCATCTCCACTCACCTTCCAATAACACAACCTGCAGAAACCCTCCTCAGCATCTTCAATAACCTTCCAATAACAAAACCTGTAGAAATTCATCCTCAACATCTCCACTCACCTCCCAATGACACAACCTGCAGAAACCCCTTCTCAGCATCTTCACTCACCTCCCAATAACACAACCTGCAGAAACCCATTCTCGGCATCTTCACTCACCTCCCAATAACACAACCTGCAGAAACACATCCTCAGCATCTTCACTCACCTCCCAATAACACAACCTGCAGAAACCCATCCTCAGCATCTCAACTCACCTTCCAATAACACAACCTGCAGAAACCCATCCTCAGCATCTCCACTCACCTCCCAATAACACAACCTGCAGAAACCCATCCACAGCATCTCCACTCACCTGCCAAGAACACAACCTGCAGAATCCCATCCTCAGCATCTCCACTCACCTCCCAATAACACAACCTGCGGAAACCCATCCTCAGCATCTCCACTCACCTCCCAATAACACAACCTGCAGAAACCCATCCTCAGCATCGCCACTTACCTTCCAATAACACAACCTGCAGAAACCCATCCTCAGTATCTTCACTAATCTTCCAATAACACAACCTGCAGAACCCATCCTCAGCATCTTCACTAATCTTCCAATAACACAACCTGCAGAACCCATCCTCAGCATCTTCACTAATCTTCCAATAACACAACCTGCAGAGCCCATCCTCAGCATCTCCACTTACCTCCCAATAACACAACCTGCAGAAAACAATCCTCAGCATTTCCACTCACCTTCCAATAAAACAACCTGCAGAAACCCATCCTCAGCATCTTCACTCACCTCCCAATAACAAAACCTGCAGAAACCCATCCTCAGCATCTCCACTCACCTTCCAATAACACAACCTGCAGAAACCCATCCTCAGCCTCTTCACTCACCTTCCAATAACACAACCTGCAGAAACCCATTCTCAGCATCTTCACTCACCTCCCAATAACACAACCTGCAGAAACCCATCCTCAGCACCTTCACTCACCTCCCAATAACACAACCTGCAGAAACCCATCCTCAGCATCTCCACTCACCTCCCAATAACACAACCTGCAGAAACCCATCCTCAGCATCTCCACTCACCTCCCAATAACGCAACCTGCAGAAACCCATCCTCAACATCTCCACTCACCTCCCAATAACACAACCTGCAGAAGCCCTTCCTCAGCATCACCACTCACCTCCCAATAACACAACCTGCAGAAACCCATCCTCAGCATCTTCACTCACCTCCCAATTACACAACCTGCAGAAATCCATCCTCAGCATCTCCACTGACCTCTCAATAACACGACCTGCAGAAACCCATCCTCAGCATCTTCACTCACCTCCCATTAACACAACCTGCAGAAACCCATCCTCAGCATCTCCACTCACCTCCCATTAACACAACCTGCAGAAACCCATCCTCAGCATCTCCACTCACCTTCCAATAACACAACCTGCAGCAACCCATCCTCAGCATTTCCACTCACCTTCCAATAACACAACCTGCAGAAACACATCCTCAGCATCTCCACTCACCTCCCACTAACACAACCTGCAGAAACCAATCCTCAGCATCTCCACTCACCTACCAATAACACAACCTGCAGAAACCCATCCTCAGCATCTCTACTGACCTCCCAATATCACAACCTGCAGAAACCCATCCTCAGCATCTCCACTCACCTCCCAATAACACAACCTGCAGAAACCCATCCTCAGCATCTCCACTCACCTCCCAATAAAACAACCTGCAGAAACCCATCCTCAGCATCTCCACTCACCTTCCAATAACACAACCTGCAGAAACCCATTCTCAGCATCTCCACTCACCTTCCAATGACAGAACCTGCAGAAACCCATCCTCAGAATCTTCACTCACCTCCGAATAACTCAACCTGAAGAAACCCATCCTCAGCATCTTCACTTACCTCCCAATAACACAAACTGCAGAAACCCATCCACAGCATCTCCACTAACCTCCCAATAACACAACCTGCAGAAACCCATCCTCAGCATCTTCACTCACCTTCCAATAACACAGCCTGCAGAAACCCATTCTCAGCATCTTCACTCACCTCCCAATAACACAACCTGCAGAAACCCATCCTCAGCACCTTCACTCACCTCCCAATAACACAACCTGCAGAAACCCATCCTCAGCATCTCCACTCAACTCCCAATAACACAACCTGCAGAATCCCATCCTCAGCATCTCCACTGACCTCCCAATAACACAACCTGCAGAAACCCATCCTCAGCATCTTCACTCACCTCCCAATAACACAACCTGCAGAAACCCATCCTCAGCATCTCCACTCACCTCCCAATAACACAACCTGCAGAAACCCATCCTCAGCATCTCCACTCACCTTCCAATAACACAACCTGCAGAAACCCATCCTCAGCATCTCCAGTCACCTTCCAATAACACAACCTGCAGAAACCCATCCTCAGCATCTCCACTCACCTCCCATTAACACAACCTGCAGAAACCAATCCTCAGCATCTCCACTCACCTACCAATAACACAACCTGCAGAAACCCATCCGCAGCATCTCTACTGACCTCCCAATATCACAACCTGCAGAAACCCATCCTCAGCATCTCCACTCACCTCCCAATAACACAACCTGCAGAAACCCATCCTCAGCATCTCCACTCACCTCCCAATAACACAACCTGCAGAAACCCATCCTCAGCATCTCCACTCACCTTCCAATAACACAACCTGCAGACACCCATCCTCAGCATCTCCACTCACCTTCCAATGACAGAACCTGCAGAAACCCATCCTCAGAATCTTCACTCACCTCCGAATAACTCAACCTGAAGAAACCCATCCTCAGCATCTTCACTCACCTCCCAATAGCACAAACTGCAGAAACCCATCCACAGCATCTCCACTAACCTCCCAATAACACAACCTGCAGAAACCCATCCTCAGCATCTTCACTCACCTTCCAATAACACAAACTGCAGAAACCCATCCTTAGCAACTCCACTCACCTCCCAGTAACACAACCTGCAGAAACCCATCCTCAGCATCTCCACTCACCTCCCAATAACACAACCTGCAGAAACCCATCCTCAGCATCTTCACTCACCTCCCAATAACACAACCTGCAGAAACCCATCCTCAGCATCTTCACTCACCTCCCAATTACACAACCTGCAGAAACCCATCCTCAGTATCTTCACTCACCTCCCAATAACACAACCTGCAGAAACCCATCCTCAGCATCTCCACTCACCTCCCAATAACACAACCTGCAGAAACCCATCCTCAGCATCTCCACTCACCTCCCAATAACACAACCTGCAGAAACCCATCCTCAGCATCTCCACTCACCTCCCAATAACACAACCTGCAGAAACCCATCCTCAGCATCTCCACTCACCTCCCAATAACACAACCTGCAGAAACCCATCCTCAGCATCTCCACTCTCCTCCCAATAACACAACCTGCAGAAACCCATCCTCAGCATCTCCACTCACTTCCCAATAACACAACCTGCAGAAACCCATCCTCAGCATCTTCACTCACCTTCCAATTACAGAACCTGCAGAAACCCATCCTCAGCATCTTCACTCACCTTCCAATAACACGACATGCAGAAACCCATCCTTAGCAACTCCACTCACCTCCCAATAACACAACCTGCAGAGACCCATCCTCAGCATCTCCACTCACCTTCCAATAACACAACCTGCAGAAACCCTCCTCAGCATCTTCAATAACCTTCCAATAACAAAACCTGTAGAAATTCATCCTCAACATCTCCACTCACCTCCCAATGACACAACCTACAGAAACCCCTTCTCAGCATCTTCACTCACCTCCCAATAACACAACCTGCAGAAACCCATTCTCGGCATCTTCACTCACCTCCCAATAACACAACCTGCAGAAACACATCCTCAGCATCTTCACTCACCTCCCAATAACACAACCTGCAGAAACCCATCCTCAGCATCTCAACTCACCTTCCAATAACACAACCTGCAGAAACCCATCCTCAGCATCTCCACTCACCTCCCAATAACACAACCTGCAGAAACCCATCCACAGCATCTCCACTCACCTGCCAAGAACGCAACCTGCAGAATCCCATCCTCAGCATCTCCAATCACCTCCCAATAACACAACCTGCGGAAACCCATCCTCAGCATCTCCACTCACCTCCCAATAACACAACCTGCAGAAACCCACCCTCAGCATCGCCACTTACCTTCCAATAACACAACCTGCAGAAACCCATCCTCAGCATCTCCACACACCTTCCAATGACAGAACCTGCAGAAACCCATCCTCAGAATCTTCACTCACCTCCGAATAACTCAACCTGAAGAAACCCATCCTCAGCATCTTCACTCACCTCCCAATAACACAAACTGCAGAAACCCATCCACAGCATCTCCACTAACCTCCCAATAACACAACCTGCAGAAACCCATCCTCAGCATCTTCACTCACCTCCCAATAACACAACCTGCAGAAACCCATCCTCAGCATCTTCACTCACCTCCCAATTACACAACCTGCAGAAACCTATCCTCAGTATCTTCACTCACCTCCCAATAACACAACCTGCAGAAACCCATCCTCAGCATCTCCACTCACCTCCCAATAACACAACCTGCAGAAACCCATCCTCAGCATCTCCACTCACCTCCCAATAACACAACCTGCAGAAACCCATCCTCAGCATCTCCACTCACATCCCAATAACAGAACCTGCAGAAACCCATCCTCAGCAGCTCCACTCACCTCCCAATAACACAACCTGCAGAAACCCATCCTCAGCATCTCCACTCTCCTCCCAATAACACAACCCGCAGAAACCCATCCTCAGCATCTCCACTCACTTCCCAATAACACAACCTGCAGAAACCCATCCTCAGCATCTTCACTCACCTTCCAATTACAGAACCTGCAGAAACCCATCCTCAGCATCTTCACTCACCTTCGAATAACACGACATGCAGAAACCCATCCTTAGCAACTCCACTCACCTCCCAATAACACAACCTGCAGAGACCCATCCTCAGCATCTCCACTCACCTTCCAATATCACAACCTGCAGAAACCCTCCTCAGCATCTTCAATAACCTTCCAATAACAAAACCTGTAGAAATTCATCCTCAACATCTCCACTCACCTCCCAATGACACAACCTGCAGAAACCCCTTCTCAGCATCTTCACTCACCTCCCAATAACACAACCTGCAGAAACCCATTCTCGGCATCTTCACTCACCTCCCAATAACACAACCTGCAGAAACACATCCTCAGCATCTTCACTCACCTCCCAATAACACAACCTGCAGAAACCCATCCTCAGCATCTCAACTCACCTTCCAATAACACAACCTGCAGAAACCCATCCTCAGCATCTCCACTCACCTCCCAATAACACAACCTGCAGAAACCCATCCACAGCATCTCCACTCACCTGCCAAGAACACAACCTGCAGAATCCCATCCTCAGCATCTCCACTCACCTCCCAATAACACAACCTGCGGAAACCCATCCTCAGCATCTCCACTCACCTCCCAATAACACAACCTGCAGAAACCCATCCTCAGCATCGCCACTTACCTTCCAATAACACAACCTGCAGAAACCCATCCTCAGTATCTTCACTAATCTTCCAATAACACAACCTGCAGAACCCATTCTCAGCATCTTCACTAATCTTCCAATAACACAACCTGCAGAACCCATCCTCAGCATCTTCACTAATCTTCCAATAACAAAACCTGCAGAACCCATCCTCAGCATCTCCACTTACCTCCCAATAACACAACCTGCAGAAAACAATCCTCAGCATTTCCACTCACCTTCCAATAAAACAACCTGCAGAAACCCATCCTCAGCATCTTCACTCACCTCCCAATAACAAAACCTGCAGAAACCCATCCTCAGCATCTCCACTCACCTTCCAATAACACAACCTGCAGAAACCCATCCTCAGCCTCTTCACTCACCTTCCAATAACACAACCTGCAGAAACCCATTCTCAGCATCTTCACTCACCTCCCAATAACACAACCTGCAGAAACCCATCCTCAGCACCTTCACTCACCTCCCAATAACACAACCTGCAGAAACCCATCCTCAGCATCTCCACTCACCACCCAATAACACAACCTGCAGAAACCCATCCTCAGCATCTCCACTCAGCTCCCAATAACGCAACCTGCAGAAACCCATCCTCAACATCTCCACTCTCCACCCAATAACACAACCTGCAGAAACCCATCCTCAGCATCACCACTCACCTCCCAATAACACAACCTGCAGAAACCCATCCTCAGCATCTTCACTCACCTCCCAATTACACAACCTGCAGAAATCCATCCTCAGCATCTCCACTGACCTCCCAATAACACGACCTGCAGAAACCCATCCTCAGCATCTTCACTCACCTCCCAATAACACAACCTGCAGAAACCCATCCTCAGCATCTCCACTCACCTCCCAATAACACAACCTGCAGAAACCCATCCTCAGCATCTCCACTCACCTTCCAATAACACAACCTGCAGAAACCCATCCTCAGCATCTCCACTCACCTTCCAATAACACAACCTGCAGAAACCCATCCTCAGCATCTCCACTCACCTCCCAATAACACAACCTGCAGAAACCAATCCTCAGCATCTCCACTCACCTACCAATAACACAACCTGCAGAAACCCATCCGCAGCATCTCTACTGACCTCCCAATATCACAACCTGCAGAAACCCATCCTCAGCATCTCCACTCACCTCCCAATAACACAACCTGCAGAAACCCATCCTCAGCATCTCCACTCACCTCCCAATAAAACAACCTGCAGAAACCCATCCTCAGGATCTCCACTCACCTTCCAATAACACAACCTGCAGAAACCCATTCTCAGCATCTCCACTCACCTTCCAATGACAGAACCTGCAGAAACCCATCCTCAGAATCTTCACTCACCTCCGAATAACTCAACCTGAAGAAACCCATCCTCAGCATCTTCACTCACCTCCCAATAACACAAACTGCAGAAACCCATCCACAGCATCTCCACTAACCTCCCAATAACACAACCTGCAGAAACCCATCCTCAGCATCTTCACTCACCTTCCAATAACACTGCCTGCAGAAACCCATTCTCAGCATCTTCAGTCACCTCCCAATAACACAACCTGCAGAAACCCATCCTCAGCACCTTCACTCACCTCCCAATAACACAACCTGCAGAAACCCATCCTCAGCATCTCCACTCACCTCCCAATAACACAACCTGCAGAAACCCATCCTCAGCATCTCCACTCACCTCCCAATAACGCAACCTGCAGAAACCCATCCTCAACATCTCCACTCACCTCCCAATAACACAACCTGCAGAAACCCATCCTCAGCATCACCACTCACCTCCCAATAACACAACCTGCAGAAACCCATCCTCAGCATCATCACTCACCTCCCAATTACACAACCTGCAGAAACCCATCCTCAGCATTTCCACTGACCTCCCAATAACACAACCTGCAGAAACCCATCCTCAGCATCTTCACTCATCTCCCAATAACACAACCTGCAGAAACCCATCCTCAGCATCTCCACTCACCTCCCAATAACACAACCTGCAGAAACCCATCCTCAGCATCTCCACTCACCTTCCAATAACACAACCTGCAGAAACCCATCCTCAGCATCTCCACTCACCTTCCAGTAACACAACCTGCAGAAACCCATCCTCAGCATCTCCACTCACCTCCCAATAACACAACCTGCAGAAAGCAATCCTCAGCATCTCCACTCACCTACCAATAACACAACCTGCAGAAACCCAACCGCAGCATCTCTACTGACCTCCCAATATCACAACCTGCAGAAACCCATCCTCAGCATCTCCACTCACCTCCCAATAACACAACCTGCAGAAACCCATCCTCAGCATCTCCACTCACCTCCCAATAACACAACCTGCAGAAACCAATCCTCAGCATCTCCACTCACCTTCCAATAAGACAACCTGCAGAAACCCATCCTCAGCGTCTCCACTCACCTCCCAATAACACAACCTGCAGAAACCAATCCTCAGCATCTCCACTCACCTTCCAATGACAGAACCTGCAGAAACCCATCCTCAGAATCTTCACTCACCTCCGAATAACTCAACCTGAAGAAACCCATCCTCAGCATCTTCACTCACCTCCCAATATCACAACGTGCAGAAACCCATCCTCAGCATCTCCACTCACCTCCCAATAACACAAACTGCAGAAACCCATCCACAGCATCTCCACTAACCTCCCAATAACACAACCTGCAGAAAACCATCCTCAGCATCTCCACTCACCTCCCAATAACACAACCTGCAGAAACCCATCCTCAGCATCTTCACTCACCTTCCAATTACAGAACCTGCAGAAACCCATCCTCAGCATCTTCACTCACCTTCCAATAACACGACATGCAGAAACCCATCCTTAGCAACTCCACTCACCTCCCAATAACACAACCTGCAGAGACCCATCCTCAGCATCTCCACTCACCTTCCAATATCACAACCTGCAGAAACCCTCCTCAGCATCTTCAATAACCTTCCAATAACAAAACCTGTAGAAATTCATCCTCAACATCTCCACTCACCTCCCAATGACACAACCTGCAGAAACCCCTTCTCAGCATCTTCACTCACCTCCCAATAACACAACCTGCAGAATTCCATTCTCGGCATCTTCACTCACCTCCCAATAACACAACCTGCAGAAACACATCCTCAGCATCTTCACTCACCTCCCAATAACACAACCTGCAGAAACCCATCCTCAGCATCTCAACTCACCTTCCAATAACACAACCTGCAGAAACCCATCCTCAGCATCTCCACTCACCTCCCAATAACACAACCTGCAGAAACCCATCCTCAGCATCTCCACTCACCTCCCAATAACACAACCTGCAGAAACCCATCCTCAGCATCTCCACTCAGCTCCCAATAACGCAACCTGCAGAAAGCCATCCTCAACATCTCCACTCTGCACCCAATAACACAACCTGCAGAAACCCATCCTCAGCATCACCACTCACCTCCCAATAACACAACCTGCAGAAACCCATCCTCAGCATCTTCACTCACCTCCCAATTACACAACCTGCAGAAATCCATCCTCAGCATCTCCACTGACCTCCCAATAACACGACCTGCCGAAACCCATCCTCAGCATCTTCACTCACCTCCCAATAACACAACCTGCAGAAACCCATCCTCAGCATCTCCACTCACCTCCCAATAACACAACCTGCAGAAACCCATCCTCAGCATCTCCACTCACCTTCCAATAACACAACCTGCAGAAACCCATCCTCAGCATCTCCACTCACCTTCCAATAACACAACCTGCAGAAACCCATCCTCAGCATCTCCACTCACCTCCCAATAACACAACCTGCAGAAACCCATCCTCAGCATCTTCACTCACCTCCCAATAACACAAACTGCAGAAACCCATCCACAGCATCTCCACTAACCTCCCAATAACACAACCTGCAGAAACCCATCCTCAGCATCTTCACTCACCTTCCAATAACACAGCCTGCAGAAACCCATTCTCAGCATCTTCAGTCACCTCCCAATAACACAACCTGCAGAAACCCATCCTCAGCACCTTCACTCACCTCCCAATAACACAACCTGCAGAAACCCATCCTCAGCATCTCCACTCACCTCCCAATAACACAACCTGCAGAAACCCATCCTCAGCATCTCCACTCACCTCCCAATAACGCAACCTGCAGAAACCCATCCTCAACATCTCCACTCACCTCCCAATAACACAACCTGCAGAAACCCATTCTCAGCATCACCACTCACCTCCCAATAACACAACCTGCAGAAACCCATCCTCAGCATCTTCACTCACCTCCCAATTACACAACCTGCAGAAACCCATCCTCAGCATCTCCACTGACCTCCCAATAACACAACCTGCAGAAACCCATCCTCAGCATCTTCACTCACCTCCCAATAACACAACCTGCAGAAACCCATCCTCAGCATCTCCACTCACCTCCCAATAACACAACCTGCCGAAACCCATCCTCAGCATCTCCACTCACCTTCCAATAACACAACCTGCAGAAACCCATCCTCAGCATCTCCACTCACCTTCCAGTAACACAACCTGCAGAAACCCATCCTCAGCATCTCCACTCACCTCCCAATAACACAACCTGCAGAAACCAATCCTCAGCATCTCCACTCACCTACCAATAACACAACCTGCAGAAACCCATCCGCAGCATCTTTACTGACCTCCCAATATCACAACCTGCAGAAACCCATCCTCAGCAACTCCACTCACCTCCCAATAACACAACCTGCAGAAACCCATCCTCAGCATCTCCACTCACCTCCCAATAACACAACCTGCAGAAACCCATCCTCAGCATCTCCACTCACCTTCCAATAACACAACCTGCAGAAACCCATCCTCAGCATCTCCACTCACCTTCCAATGACAGAACCTGCAGAAACCCATCCTCAGAATCTTCACTCACCTCCGAATAACTCAACCTGAAGAAACCCATCCTCAGCATCTTCACTCACCTCCCAATAACGCAAACTGCAGAAACCCATCCACAGCATCTCCACTAACCTCCCAATAACACAACCTGCAGAAACCCATCCTCAGCATCTTCACTCACCTTCCAATAACACAACCTGCAGAAACCCATCCTTAGCAACTCCACTCACCTCCCAGTAACACAACCTGCAGAAACCCATCCTCAGCCTCTCCACTCACCTCCCAATAACACAACCTGCAGAAACCCATCCTCAGCATGTTCACTCACCTCCCAATAACACAACCTGCAGAAACCCATCCTCAGCATCTTCACTCACCTCCCAATTACACAACCTGCAGAAACCCATCCTCAGTATCTTCACTCACCTCCCAATAACACAACCTGCAGAAACCCATCCTCAGCATCTCCACTCACCTCCCAATAACACAACCAGCAGAAACCCATCCTCAGCATCTCCACTCACCTCCCAATAACACAAACTGCAGAAACCCATCCTCAGCATCTCCACTCACCTCCCAATAACACAACCTGCAGAAACCCATCCTCAGCATCTCCACTCACCTCCCAATAACACAACCTGCAGAAACCCATCCTCAGCATCTCCACTCTCCTCCCAATAACACAACCTGCAGAAACCCATTCTCGGCATCTTCACTCACCTCCCAAGAACACAACCTGCAGAAACACATCCTCAGCATCTTCACTCACCTCCCAATAACACAACCTGCAGAAACCCATCCTCAGCATCTCAACTCACCTTCCATTAACACAACCTGCAGAAACCCATCCTCAGCATCTTCACTAATCTTCCAATAACACAACCTGCAGAACCCATCCTCAGCATCTTCACTAATCTTCCAATAACACAACCTGCAGAACCCATCCTCAGCATCTTCACTAATCTTCCAATAACACAACCTGCAGAATCCATCCTCAGCATCTCCACTTACCTCCCAATAACACAACCTGCAGAAAACAATCCTCAGCATTTCCACTCACCTTCCAATAAAACAACCTGCAGAAACCCATCCTCAGCATCTTCACTCACCTCCCAATAACAAAACCTGCAGAAACCCATCATCAGCATCCCGACTCACCTTCCAATAACACAACCTTCAGAAACCCATCCTCAGGCTCTTCACTCACCTTCCAATAACACAACCTGCAGAAACCCATTCTCAGCATCTTCACTCACCTCCCAATAACACAACCTGCATAAACCCATCCTCAGCATCTTCACTCACCTCCCAATAACACAACCTGCAGAAACCCATCCTCAGCATCTCCACTCACCTCCCAATAACACAACCTGCAGAAACCCATCCTCAGCATCTCCACTCACCTCCCAATAACGCAACCTGCAGAAACCCATCCTCAACATCTCCACTCACCTCCCAATAACACAACCTGCAGAAACCCATCCTCAGCATCTCCACTCACCTCCCAATAACACAACCAGCAGAAACCCATCCTCAGCATCTCCACTCACCTCCCAATAACACAAACTGCAGAAACCCATCCTCAGCATCTCCACTCACCTCCCAATAACACAACCTGCAGAAACCCATCCTCAGCATCTCCACTCACCTCCCAATAACACAACCTGCAGAAACCCATCCTCAGCATCTCCACTCTCCTCCCAATAACACAACCTGCAGAAACCCATTCTCAGCATCTCCACTCACTTCCCAATAACACAACCTGCAGAAACCCATCCTCAGCATCTTCACTCACCTTCCAATTACAGAACCTGCAGAAACCCATCCTCAGCATCTTCACTCACCTTCCAATAACACGACATGCAGAAACCCATCCTTAGCAACTCCACTCACCTCCCAATAACACAACCTGCAGAGACCCATCCTCAGCATCTCCACTCACCACCCAATTACACAACCTACAGAAACCCCTTCTCAGCATCTTCACTCACCTCCCAATAACACAACCTGCAGAAACCCATTCTCGGCATCTTCACTCACCTCCCAAGAACACAACCTGCAGAAACACATCCTCAGCATCTTCACTCACCTCCCAATAACACAACCTGCAGAAACCCATCCTCAGCATCTCAACTCACCTTCCATTAACACAACCTGCAGAAACCCATCCTCAGCATCTTCACTAATCTTCCAATAACACAACCTGCAGAACCCATCCTCAGCATCTTCACTAATCTTCCAATAACACAACCTGCAGAACCCATCCTCAGCATCTTCACTAATCTTCCAATAACACAACCTGCAGAACCCATCCTCAGCATCTTCACTAATCTTCCAATAACACAACCTGCAGAACCCATCCTCAGCATCTCCACTTACCTCCCAATAACACAACCTGCAGAAAACAATCCTCAGCATTTCCACTCACCTTCCAATAAAACAACCTGCAGAAACCCATCCTCAGCATCTTCACTCACCTCCCAATAACAAAACCTGCAGAAACCCATCCTCAGCATCCCGACTCACCTTCCAATAACACAACCTGCAGAAACCCATCCTCAGGCTCTTGACTCACCTTCCAATAACACAACCTGCAGAAACCCATTCTCAGCATCTTCACTCACCTCCCAATAACACAACCTGCATAAACCCATCCTCAGCATCTTCACTCACCTCCCAATAACACAACCTGCAGAAACCCATCCTCAGCATCTCCACTCACCTCCCAATAACACAACCTGCAGAAACCCATCCTCAGCATCTCCACTCACCTCCCAATAACGCAACCTGCAGAAACCCATCCTCAACATCTCCACTCACCTCCCAATAACACAACCTGCAGAAACCCATCCTCAGCATCACCACTCACCTCCCAATAACACAACCTGCAGAAACCCATCCTCAGCATCTTCACTCACCTCCCAATTACACAACCTGCAGAAACCCATCCTCAGCATCTCCACTGACCTCCCAATAACACAACCTGCAGAAACCCATCCTCAGCATCTTCACTCACCTCCCAATAACACAACCTGCAGAAACCCATCCTCAGCATCTCCACTCACCTCCCAATAACACAACCTGCAGAAACCCATCCTCAGCATCTCCACTCACCTTCCAATAACACAACCTGCAGAAACCCATCCTCAGCATCTCCACTCACCTTCCAATAGATTTCGGCGGCAGCGGTGCGCAGGGGCCTTCTGGGAGGTGAGTAGTTAGTTTAAAAGCACTTACCTTTGCAGGAGCAGCCCTTTGGATTTCGGCGGCAGCGGTGCGCAGGGGCCTTCTGGGAGGTGAGTAGTTAGTTTAAAAGCACTTACCTTTGCAGGAGCAGCCCTTTGGATTTCGGCGGCAGCGGTGCGCAGGGGCCTTCTGGGAGGTGAGTAGTGTATTTAAAAGCCTTACCTTTACAGGAGCAGCCCTTTGGATTTCGGCGGGAACCGAAAGTTCGACCTCTGGCAAGTGCCCCCCCCCCCCCCCCAATAAATTCTGGTGGAGAGGAAACCCGAGACACTACACGTGTAGTGTCTCCCACCCGCCCTCCTCCTCTAACCTAATAATAAGACCCATTGGTGTAAGGTAAGTGCCATATTATATTATTATATTATTAGCATTGTGCAGGTCAAGGATTGGAGGTGGAGGAGCAGTCTCTGTCAGCGAGGGAACCTGAGAACATCTCAGAAGGTAAGCAAGTGATTTTTACTTTTATACCTGTTTTTCAAATTGTGTGTGTCGGGGGGAAACTGAAGTGACATCACAGAAAAGCTGTGACCTGAGTGGCTGGTTGGGATTCTAACCTAAATTTTTTTGAGTATTTGGGATCTAATTAAACATAATAACTTAATTATAATTTAGAGGATATCTAAGCCAGAGATCGGAGAATATTATAGTTAGCTATCGCATTTCTATTAGAAATCTAGTGCTAGGAAACAGATAGTTGACAGTAACTTTGAAATTTAAAAAAAGTATTAAAAAAAAAAAAAAAGACAAATTTTAATTTTAATTAATTGACGCAATGTCAGTTAGAGGGGTGCTGTGCTCTGACTGTGAGATGTGGCAGGTCCGGGAGGCTTCCAGTGTCCCGGATGGCTTCA
This sequence comes from Scyliorhinus torazame, assembly GCF_047496885.1. Taxonomy (NCBI): domain Eukaryota; kingdom Metazoa; phylum Chordata; class Chondrichthyes; order Carcharhiniformes; family Scyliorhinidae; genus Scyliorhinus; species Scyliorhinus torazame. The sequence continues at coordinate 59,004,400 of NC_092711.1, forward strand.
TCTGCAGAAAGTGCACCCAACTGCAACTCCTCACAGACCGCATGGTTCGGTTGGAGCAGCAATTGGATGCACTTAGGAGCATGCAGGTGGCGGAAAGCGTCATAGATCGCAGTTATGTAAGTGTGGTCACACCCAAGGTGCAGGCAGAGAAATGGGTGACCACCAGAAAGGGCAGGCAGTCAGTGCAGGAATCCCCTGTGGTTGTCCCCCTCTCGAACAGATATACCCCTTTGGATACTGTCGGGGGGGATAGCCTATCAGGGGAAAACAGCAGCAGCCAGAGCAGTGGCACCACGGCTGGCTCTGATGTTCAGAAGGGAGGGTCAAAGCGCAGAAGAGTAATAGTTATAGGGGACTCTATAGTCAGGGGCACAGATAGGCGCTTCTGTGGACGTGAAAGAGACTCCAGGATGGTATGTTGCCTCCCTGGTGCCAGGGTCCAGGATGTCTCCGAACGGGTAGAGGGAATCCTGAAGGGGGAGGGCAAACAGGCAGAGGTCGTTGTACATATTGGTACTAACGACATAGGCAGGAAGGGGCATGAGGTCCTGCAGCAGGAGTTCAGGGAGCTAGGCAGAAAGTTAAAAGACAGGACCTCGAGGGTTGTAATCTCGGGATTACTCCCTGTGCCACGTGCCAGTGAGGCTAGAAATAGGAAGATAGAGCAGACAAACACGTGGCTAAACAGCTGGTGTAGGAGGGAGGGTTTCTGTTATCTGGACCACTGGGAGCTCTTCCGGGGCAGGTGTGACCTGTATAAGATGGACGGGTTGCATCTAAACCGGAGAGGCATAAATATCCTGGCCGCGAGGTTTGCTAGTGTCACACGGGAGGGTTTAAACTAGTATGGCAGGGGGGTGGGCACGGGAGCAATAGGTCAGAAGGTGAGAGCATTGAGGGAGAACTAGGGAATAGGGACAGTGTGGCTCTGAGGCAGCGCAGACGGGGAGAAGTTGCTGAACACAGCGGGTCTGGTGGCCTGAAGTGCATATGTTTTAATGCAAGGAGCATTACGGGTAAGGCAGATGAACTTAGAGCTTGGATTACTACTTGGAACTATGATGTTGTTGCCATTACAGAGACCTGGTTGAGGGAAGGGCAGGATTGGCAGCTAAACGTTCCAGGATTTAGATGTTTCAGGCGGGATAGAGGGGGATGTAAAAGGGGAGGCGGAGTTGCGCTACTTGTTCAGGAGAGTATCACAGCTATACAGCGAGAGGACACCTCAGAGGGCAGTGAGGCTATATGGGTAGAGATCAGGAATAAGAAGGGTGCAGTCACAATGTTGGGGGTATACTACAGGCCTCCCAACAGCCAGCGGGAGATAGAGGAGCAGATAGGTAGACAGATTTTGGAAAAGAGTAAAAACAACAGGGTTGTGGTGATGGGAGACTTCAACTTCCCCAATATTGACTGGGACTCACTTAGTGCCAGGGGCTTAGACGGGGCAGAGTTTGTAAGGAGCATCCAGGAGGGCTTCTTAAAACAATATGTAAACAGTCCAACTAGGGAAGGGGCGGTACTGGACCTGGTATTGGGGAATGAGCCCGGCCAGGTGGTAGATGTTTCAGTAGGGGAGCATTTCGGTAACAGTGACCACAATTCAGTAAGTTTTAAAGTACTGGTGGACAAGGATAAGAGTGGTCCGAGGATGAATGTGCTAAATTGGGGGAAGGCTAATTATAACAATATTAGGCGGGAACTGAAGAACATAGATTGGGGGCGGATGTTTGAGGGCAAATCAACATCTGACATGTGGGAGGCTTTCAAGTGTCAGTTGAAAGGAATACAGGACAGGCATGTTCCTGTGAGGAAGAAAGATAAATACGGCAATTTTCGGGAACCTTGGATGACGAGTGATATTGTAGGCCTCGTCAAAAAGAAAAAGGAGGCATTTGTCAGGGCTAAAAGGCTGGGAACAGACGAAGCCTGTGTGGCATATAAGGAAAGTAGGAAGGAACTTAAGCAAGGAGTCAGGAGGGCTAGAAGGGGTCATGAAAAGGCATTGGCAAATAGGGTTAAGGAAAATCCCAAGGCTTTTTACACTTACATAAAAAGTAAGAGGGTAGCCAGGGAAAGGGTTGGCCCACTGAAGGATAGGCAAGGGAATCTATGTGTGGAGCCAGAGGAAATGGGCGAGGTACTAAATGAATACTTTGCATCAGTATTCACCAAAGAGAAGGAATTGGTAGATGTTGAGTCTGGAGAAGGGGGTGTAGATAGCCTGGGTCACATTGTGATCCAAAAAGACGAGGTGTTGGGTGTCTTAAAAAATATTAAGGTAGATAAGTCCCCAGGGCCGGATGGGATCTACCCCAGAATACTGAAGGAGGCTGGAGAGGAAATTGCTGAGGCCTTGACAGAAATCTTTGGATCCTCGCTGTCTTCAGGGGATGTCCCGGAGGACTGGAGAATAGCCAATGTTGTTCCTCTGTTTAAGAAGGGTGGCAGGGATAATCCCGGGAACTACAGGCCGGTGAGCCTTACTTCAGTGGTAGGGAAATTACTGGAGAGAATTCTTCGAGACAGGATCTACTCCCATTTGGAAGCAAATGGACGTATTAGTGAGAGGCAGCACGGTTTTGTGAAGGGGAGGTCGTGTCTCACTAACTTGATAGAGTTTTTCGAGGAGGTCACTAAGATGATTGATGCAGGTAGGGCAGTAGATGTTGTCTATATGGACTTCAGTAAGGCCTTTGACAAGGTCCCTCATGGTAGACTGGTACAAAAGGTGAAGTCACACGGGATCAGGGGTGAACTGGCAAGGTGGATACAGAACTGGCTAGGCCATAGAAGGCAGAGGGTAGCAATGGAGGGATGCTTTTCTAATTGGAGGGCTGTGACCAGTGGTGTTCCACAGGGATCAGTGCTGGGACCTTTGCTCTTTGTAGTATATATAAATGATTTGGAGGAAAATGTAACTGGTCTGATTAGTAAGTTTGCAGACGACACAAAGGTTGGTGGAATTGCGGATAGCGATGAGGACTGTCTGAGGATACAGCAGGATTTAGATTGTCTGGAGACTTGGGCGGAGAGATGGCAGATGGAGTTTAACCTGGACAAATGTGAGGTAATGCATTTTGGAAGGTCTAATGCAGGTAGGGAATATACAGTGAATGGTAGAACCCTCAAGAGTATTGAAAGTCAAAGAGATCTAGGAGTACAGGTCCACAGATCACTGAAAGGGGCTACACAGGTGGAGAAGGTAGTCAAGAAGGCATACGGCATGCTTGCCTTCATTGGCCGGGGCATTGAGTATAAGAATTGGCAAGTCATGTTGCAGCTGTATAGAACCTTAGTTAGGCCACACTTGGAGTATAGTGTTCAATTCTGGTCGCCACACTACCAGAAGGATGTGGAGGCTTTAGAGAGGGTGCAGAAGAGATTTACCAGAATGTTGCCTGGTATGGAGGGCATAAGCTATGAGGAGCGATTGAATAAACTCGGTTTGTTCTCACTGGAACGAAGGAGGTTGAGGGGCGACCTGATAGAGGTATACAAAATTATGAGGGGCATAGACAGAGTGGATAGTCAGAGGCTTTTCCCCAGGGTAGAGGGGTCAATTACTAGGGGGCATAGGTTTAAGGTGAGAGGGGCAAAGTTTAGAGTAGATGTACGAGGCAAGTTTTTTACGCAGAGGGTAGTGGGTGCCTGGAACTCACTACCGGAGGAGGTAGTGGAGGCAGGGACGATAGGGACATTTAAGGGGCATCTTGACAAATATATGAATAGGATGGGAATAGAAGGATACGGACCCAGGAAGTGTAGAAGATTGTAGTTTAGTCGGGCAGTATGGTCGGCACGGGCTTGGAGGGCCGAAGGGCCTGTTCCTGTGCTGTACATTTCTTTGTTCTTTGTTCTAACACAACCTGCAGAAACCCATCCTCAGCATCTCCACTCACCTCCCAATAACACAACCTGCAGAAACCAATCCTCAGCATCTCCACTCACCTACCAATAACACAACCTGCAGAAACCCATCTTCAGCATCTCCACTGACCTCCCAATAACACAACCTGCAGAAACCCATCCTCAGCATCTTCACTCACGTCCCAATAACACAACCTGCATAAACCCATCCTCAGCATCTCCACTCACCTCCCAATAACACAACCTGCAGAAACCCATCCTCAGCATCTCCACTCACCTTCCAATAACACAACCTGCAGAAACCCATCCTCAGCATCTCCACTCACCTCCCAATAACACAACCTGCAGAAACCAATCCTCAGCATCTCCACTCACCTCCCAATAACACAACCTGCAGAAACCCATCCTCAGCATCTTCACTCACCTCCCAATAACACAACCTGCAGAAACCCATCCTCAGCATCTTCACTCACCTCCCAATTACACAACCTGCAGAAACCCATCCTCAGTATCTTCACTCACCTCCCAATAACACAACCTGCAGAAACCCATCCTCAGCATCTCCACTCACCTCCCAATAACACAACCTGCAGAAACCCATCCTCAGCATCTCCACTCACCTCCCAATAACACAACCTGCAGAAACCCATCCTCAGCATCTCCACTCACCTCCCAATAACACAACCTGCAGAAACCCATCCTCAGCATCTCCACTCACCTCCCAATAACACAACCTGCAGAAACCCATCCTCAGCATCTCCACTCTCCTCCCAATAACACAACCTGCAGAAACCCATCCTCAGCATCTCCACTCACTTCCCAATAACACAACCTGCAGAACCCATCCTCAGCATCTTCACTAATCTTCCAATAACACAACCTGCAGAACCCATCCTCAGCATCTCCACTTACCTCCCAATAACACAACCTGCAGAAAACAATCCTCAGCATTTCCACTCACCTTCCAATAAAACAACCTGCAGAAACCCATCCTCAGCATCTTCACTCACCTCCCAATAACAAAACCTGCAGAAACCCATCCTCAGCATCCCGACTCACCTTCCAATAACACAACCTGCAGAAACCCATCCTCAGGCTCTTCACTCACCTTCCAATAACACAACCTGCAGAAACCCATTCTCAGCATCTTCACTCACCTCCCAATAACACAACCTGCATAAACCCATCCTCAGCATCTTCACTCACCTCCCAATAACACAACCTGCAGAAACCCATCCTCAGCATCTCCACTCACCTCCCAATAACACAACCTGCAGAAACCCATCCTCAGCATCTCCACTCACCTCCCAATAACGCAACCTGCAGAAACCCATCCTAAACATCTCCACTCACCTCCCAATAACACAACCTGCAGAAACCCATCCTCAGCATCACCACTCACCTCCCAATAACACAACCTGCAGAAACCCATCCTCAGCATCTTCACTCACCTCCCAATTACACAACCTGCAGAAACCCATCCTCAGCATCTCCACTGACCTCCCAATAACACAACCTGCAGAAACCCATCCTCAGCATCTTCACTCACCTCCCAATAACACAACCTGCAGAAACCCATCCTCAGCATCTCCACTCACCTCCCAATAACACAACCTGCAGAAACCCATCCTCAGCATCTCCACTCACCTTCCAATAACACAACCTGCAGAAACCCATCCTCAGCATCTCCACTCACCTTCCAATAACACAACCTGCAGAAACCCATCCTCAGCATCTCCACTCACCTCCCAATAACACAACCTGCAGAAACCAATCCTCAGCATCTCCACTCACCTACCAATAACACAACCTGCAGAAACCCATCCTCAGCATCTCCACTGACCTCCCAATAACACAACCTGCAGAAACCCATCCTCAGCATCTTCACTCACCTCCCAATAACACAACCTGCAGAAACCCATCCTCAGCATCTCCACTCACCTCCCAATAACACAACCTGCAGAAACCCATCCTCAGCATCTCCACTCACCTTCCAATAACACAACCTGCAGAAACCCATCCTCAGCATCTCCACTCACCTCCCAATAACACAACCTGCAGAAACCAATCCTCAGCATCTCCACTCACCTCCCAATAACACAACCTGCAGAAACCCATCCTCAGCATCTTCACTCACCTCCCAATAACACAACCTGCAGAAACCCATCCTCAGCATCTTCACTCACCTCCCAATTACACAACCTGCAGAAACCCATCCTCAGTATCTTCACTCACCTCCCAATAACACAACCTGCAGAAACCCATCCTCAGCATCTCCACTCACCTCCCAATAACACAACCTGCAGAAACCCATCCTCAGCATCTCCACTCACCTCCCAATAACACAACCTGCAGAAACCCATCCTCAGCATCTCCACTCACCTCCCAATAACACAACCTGCAGAAACCCATCCTCAGCATCTCCACTCACCTCCCAATAACACAACCTGCAGAAACCCATCCTCAGCATCTCCACTCTCCTCCCAATAACACAACCTGCAGAAACCCATCCTCAGCATCTCCACTCACTTCCCAATAACACAACCTGCAGAAACCCATCCTCAGCATCTTCACTCACCTTCCAATTACAGAACCTGCAGAAACCCATCCTCAGCATCTTCACTCACCTTCCAATAACACGACATGCAGAAACCCATCCTTAGCAACTCCACTCACCTCCCAATAACACAACCTGCAGAGACCCATCCTCAGCATCTCCACTCACCTCCCAATGACACAACCTACAGAAACCCCTTCTCAGCATCTTCACTCACCTCCCAATAACACAACCTGCAGAAACCCATTCTCGGCATCTTCACTCACCTCCCAATAACACAACCTGCAGAAACACATCCTCAGCATCTTCACTCACCTCCCAATAACACAACCTGCAGAAACCCATCCTCAGCATCTCAACTCACCTTCCAATAACACAACCTGCAGAAACCCATCCTCAGCATCTCCACTCACCTCCCAATAACACAACCTGCAGAAACCCATCCACAGCATCTCCACTCACCTGCCAAGAACAGAACCTGCAGAATCCCATCCTCAGCATCTCCAATCACCTCCCAATAACACAACCTGCGGAAACCCATCCTCAGCATCTCCACTCACCTCCCAATAACACAACCTGCAGAAACCCAACCTCAGCATCGCCACTTACCTTCCAATAACACAACCTGCAGTAACCCATCCTCAGTATCTTCACTAATCTTCCACTAACACAACCTGCAGAACCCATCCTCAGCATCTTCACTAATCTTCCAATAACACAACCTGCAGAACCCATCCTCAGCATCTTCACTAATCTTCCAATAACACAACCTGCAGAACCAATCCTCAGCATCTCCACTTACCTCCCAATAACACAACCTGCAGAAAACAATCCTCAGCATTTCCACTCACCTTCCAATAAAACAACCTGCAGAAACCCATCCTCAGCATCTTAACTCACCTCCCAATAACAAAACCTGCAGAAACCCATCCTCAGCATCTCCACTCACCTTCCAATAACACAACCTGCAGAAACCCATCCTCAGGCTCTTCACTCACCTTCCAATAACACAACCTGCAGAAACCCATTCTCAGCATCTTCACTCACCTCCCAATAACACAACCTGCAGAAACCCATCCTCAGCATCTTCACTCACCTCCCAATAACACAACCTGCAGAAACCCATCCTCAGCATCTCCACTCACCTCCCAATAACACAACCTGCAGAAACCCATCCTCAGCATCTCCACTCACCTTCCAATAACACAACCTGCAGAAACCCATCCTCAGCATCTCCACTCACCTTCCAATAACACAACCTGCAGAAACCCATCCTCAGCATCTCCACTCACCTCCCAATAACACAACCTGCAGAAACCAATCCTCAGCATCTCCACTCACCTACCAATAACACAACCTGCAGAAACCCATCCGCAGCATCTCTACTGACCTCCCAATATCACAACCTGCAGAAACCCATCCTCAGCATCTCCACTCACCTCCCAATAACACAACCTGCAGAAACCCATCCTCAGCATCTCCACTCACCTCCCAATAACACAACCTGCAGAAACCCATCCTCAGCATCTCCACTCACCTTCCAATAACACAACCTGCAGAAACCCATCCTCAGCATCTCCACTCACCTTCCAATGACAGAACCTGCAGAAACCCATCCTCAGAATCTTCACTCACCTCCGAATAACTCAACCTGAAGAAACCCATCCTCAGCATCTTCACTCACCTCCCAATAACACAAACTGCAGAAACCAATCCACAGCATCTCCACTAACCTCCCAATAACACAACCTGCAGAAACCCATCCTCAGCATCTTCACTCACCTTCCAATAACACAACCTGCAGAAACCCATCCTTAGCAACTCCACTCACCTCCCAATAACACAACCTGCAGAAACCCATCCTCAGCATCTCCACTCACCTCCCAATAACACAACCTGCAGAAACCCATCCTCAGCATCTTCACTCACCTCCCAGTAACACAACCTGCAGAAATCCATCCTCAGCATCTTCACTCACCTCCCAATTACACAACCTGCAGAAACCCATCCTCAGCATCTCCACTCACCTCCCAATAACACAACCTGCAGAAACCCATCCTCAGCATCTCCACTCTCCTCCCAATAACACAACCTGCAGAAACCCATCCTCAGCATCTCCACTCACTTCCCAATAACACAACCTGCAGAAACCCATCCTCAGCATCTTCACTCACCTTCCAATTACAGAACCTGCAGAAACCCATCCTCAGCATCTTCACTCACCTTCCAATAACACGACATGCAGAAACCCATCCTTAGCAACTCCACTCACCTCCCAATAACACAACCTGCAGAGACCCATCCTCAGCATCTCCACTCACCTTCCAATAACACAACCTGCAGAAACCCTCCTCAGCATCTTCAATAACCTTCCAATAACAAAACCTGTAGAAATTCATCCTCAACATCTCCACTCACCTCCCAATGACACAACCTGCAGATACCCCTTCTCAGCATCTTCACTCACCTCCCAATAACACAACCTGCAGAAACCCATTCTCGGCATCTTCACTCACCTCCCAATAACACAACCTGCAGAAACACATCCTCAGCATCTTCACTCACCTCCCAATAACACAACCTGCAGAAACCCATCCTCAGCATCTCAACTCACCTTCCAATAACACAACCTGCAGAAACCCATCCTCAGCATCTCCACTCACCTCCCAATAACACACCCTGCAAAAACCCATCCACAGCATCTCCACTCACCTGCCAAGAACACAACCTGCAGAAACCCATCCTCAGCATCTCCACTCACCTCCCAATAACACAACCTGCGGAAACCCATCCTCAGCATCTCCACTCACCTCCCAATACACAACCTGCAGAAACCCATCCTCAGCATCTCCACTCACCTCCCAATAACACAACCTGCAAAAACCCATCCACAGCATCTCCACTCACCTGCCAAGAACACAACCTGCAGAAACCCATCCTCAGCATCTCCACTCACCTCCCAATAACACAACCTGCGGAAACCCATCCTCAGCATCTCCACTCACCTCCCAATACACAACCTGCAGAAACCCATCCTCAGCATCTCCACTCACCTCCCAATAACACAACCTGCAGAAACCCATCCTCAGCATCGCCACTTACCTTCCAATAACACAACTGCAGAAATCCATCCTTAGTATCTTCACTAATCTTCCAATAACACAACCTGCAGAACCCATCCTCAGCATCTTCACTAATCTTCCAATAACACAACCTGCAGAACCCATCCTCAGCATCTTCACTAATCTTCCAATAACACAACCTGCAGAACCCATCCTCAGCATCTTCACTAATCTTCCAATAACACAACCTGCAGAACCCATCCTCAGCATCTCCACTCACCTTCCAATAACACAACCTGCAGAAACCCATCCTCAGCCTCTTCACTCACCTTCCAATAACACAACCTGCAGAAACCCATTCTCAGCACCTTCACTCACCTCCCAATAACACAACCTGCAGAAACCCATCCTCAGCATCTCCACTCACCTCCCAACAACACAACCTGCAGAAACCCATCCTCAGCATCTCCACTCAGCTTCCAATAACACAACCTGCAGAAACCCATCCTCAGCATCTTCACTCACCTCCCAATAACACAACCTGCCGAAACACATCCTGAGCATCTCCACTCACCTCCCAATAACACAACCTGCAGAAACCCATCCTCAGCATCGCCACTTACCTTCCAATAACACAACCTGCAGAAACCCATCCTCAGTATCTTCACGAATCTTCCAATAACACAACCTGCAGAACCCATCCTCAGCATCTTCACTAATCTTCCAATAACACAACCTGCAGAACCCATCCTCAGCATCTTCACTAATCTTTCAATAACACAACCTGCAGAACCCATCCTCAGCATCTTCACTAATCTTCCAATAACACAACCTGCAGAACCCATCCTCAGCATCTCCACTCACCTTCCAATACCACAACCTGCAGAAACCCATCCTCAGCCTCTTCACTCACCTTCCAATAACACAACCTGCAGAAACCCATTCTCAGCACCTTCACTCACCTCCCAATAACACAACCTGCAGAAACCCATTCTCAGCATCTCCACTCACCTCCCAATAACACAACCTGCAGAAACCCATCCTCAGCATCTCCACTCACCTCCCAATAACACAACCTGCAGAAACCCATCCTCAACATCTCCACTCCACCTCCCAATAACACAACCTGCAGAAACCCATCCTCAGCATCTCCACTCACCTTCCAATAACACAACCTGCAGAAACCCATCCTCAGCATCTCCACTCACCTTCCAAAAACACAACCTGCAGAAACCCATCCTCAGCACCTCCACTCACCTCCCAATAACACAACCTGCAGAAACCAATCCTCAGCATCTCCACCCACCTACCAATAACACAACCTGCAGAAACCCATCCTCAGCATCTCGACTGACCTCCCAATATCACAACCTGCAGAAACCCATCCTCGGCATCTCCACTCACCTCCCAATAACACAACTTGCAGAAACCCATCCTCAGCATCTCCACTCACCTCCCAATAACACAACCTGCAGAAACCCATCCTCAGCATCTCCACTCACCTTCCAATAACACAACCTGCAGAAACCCATCCTCAGCATCTCCACTCACCTTCCAATGACAGAACCTGCAGAAATCCATCCTCAGCATCTTCACTCACCTCCGAATAACACAACCTGAAGAAACCCATCCCCAGTATCTTCACTCACCTCCCAATAACACAAACTGCAGAAACCCATCCACAGCATCTCCACTAACCTCCCAATAACACAACCTGCAGAAACCCATCCTCAGCATCTTCACTCACCTTCCAATAACACAACCTGCAGAAACCCATCCTTAGCAACTCCACTCACCTCTCAATAACACAACCTGCAGAAACCCATCCTTAGCATCTCCACTCACCTCCCAATAACACAACCTGCAGAAACCCATCCTCAGCATCTTCACTTACCTCCCAATAACACAACCTTCAGAAACCCATCCTCAGCATCTCCACTCACCTCCCAATAACACAACCTGCAGAAACCCATCCTCAGCATCTCCACTCACCTCCCAATAACACAACCTGCAGAAACCCATCCTCAGCATCTCCACTCACCTCCCAATAACAGAACCTGCAGAAACCCATCCTCAGCATCTCCACTCACCTCCCAATTACACAACCTGCAGAAACCCATCCTCAGCATCTCCACTCACCTCCCAATAACACAACCTGCAGAAACCCATCCTCAGCATCTCCACTCACTTCCCAATAACACAACCTGCAGAAACCCATCCTCAGCATCTTCACTCACCTTCCAATGACAGAACCTGCAGAAACCCATCCTCAGCATCTTCACTCACCTTCCAATAACACGACCTGCAGAAACCCATCCTTAGCAACTCCACTCACCTCCCAATAACACAACCTGCAGAGACCCATCTTCAGCAACTCCACTCACCTTCCAATAAGACAACCTGCAGAAACCAATCCACAGCATCTCCACTAACCTCCCAATAACACAACCTGCAGAAACCCATCCTCAGCATCTTCACTCACCTTCCAATAACACAACCTGCAGAAACCCATCCTTAGCAACTCCACTCACCTCCCAATAACACAACCTGCAGAAACCCATCCTCAGCATCTCCACTCACCTCCCAATAACACAACCTGCAGAAACCCATCCTCAGCATCTTCACTCACCTCCCAGTAACACAACCTGCAGAAATCCATCCTCAGCATCTTCACTCACCTCCCAATTACACAACCTGCAGAAACCCATCCTCAGCATCTCCACTCACCTCCCAATAACACAACCTGCAGAAACCCATCCTCAGCATCTCCACTCTCCTCCCAATAACACAACCTGCAGAAACCCATCCTCAGCATCTCCACTCACTTCCCAATAACACAACCTGCAGAAACCCATCCTCAGCATCTTCACTCACCTTCCAATTACAGAACCTGCAGAAACCCATCCTCAGCATCTTCACTCACCTTCCAATAACACGACATGCAGAAACCCATCCTTAGCAACTCCACTCACCTCCCAATAACACAACCTGCAGAGACCCATCCTCAGCATCTCCACTCACCTTCCAATAACACAACCTGCAGAAACCCATCCTCAGCATCTCCACTCACCTTCCAATGACAGAACCTGCAGAAACCCATCCTCAGAATCTTCACTCACCTCCGAATAACTCAACCTGAAGAAACCCATCCTCAGCATCTTCACTCACCTCCCAATAACACAAACTGCAGAAACCAATCCACAGCATCTCCACTAACCTCCCAATAACACAACCTGCAGAAACCCATCCTCAGCATCTTCACTCACCTTCCAATAACACAACCTGCAGAAACCCATCCTTAGCAACTCCACTCACCTCCCAATAACACAACCTGCAGAAACCCATCCTCAGCATCTCCACTCACCTCCCAATAACACAACCTGCAGAAACCCATCCTCAGCATCTTCACTCACCTCCCAGTAACACAACCTGCAGAAATCCATCCTCAGCATCTTCACTCACCTCCCAATTACACAACCTGCAGAAACCCATCCTCAGCATCTCCACTCACCTCCCAATAACACAACCTGCAGAAACCCATCCTCAGCATCTCCACTCTCCTCCCAATAACACAACCTGCAGAAACCCATCCTCAGCATCTCCACTCACTTCCCAATAACACAACCTGCAGAAACCCATCCTCAGCATCTTCACTCACCTTCCAATTACAGAACCTGCAGAAACCCATCCTCAGCATCTTCACTCACCTTCCAATAACACGACATGCAGAAACCCATCCTTAGCAACTCCACTCACCTCCCAATAACACAACCTGCAGAGACCCATCCTCAGCATCTCCACTCACCTTCCAATAACACAACCTGCAGAAACCCTCCTCAGCATCTTCAATAACCTTCCAATAACAAAACCTGTAGAAATTCATCCTCAACATCTCCACTCACCTCCCAATGACACAACCTGCAGATACCCCTTCTCAGCATCTTCACTCACCTCCCAATAACACAACCTGCAGAAACCCATTCTCGGCATCTTCACTCACCTCCCAATAACACAACCTGCAGAAACACATCCTCAGCATCTTCACTCACCTCCCAATAACACAACCTGCAGAAACCCATCCTCAGCATCTCAACTCACCTTCCAATAACACAACCTGCAGAAACCCATCCTCAGCATCTCCACTCACCTCCCAATAACACACCCTGCAAAAACCCATCCACAGCATCTCCACTCACCTGCCAAGAACACAACCTGCAGAAACCCATCCTCAGCATCTCCACTCACCTCCCAATAACACAACCTGCGGAAACCCATCCTCAGCATCTCCACTCACCTCCCAATACACAACCTGCAGAAACCCATCCTCAGCATCTCCACTCACCTCCCAATAACACAACCTGCAAAAACCCATCCACAGCATCTCCACTCACCTGCCAAGAACACAACCTGCAGAAACCCATCCTCAGCATCTCCACTCACCTCCCAATAACACAACCTGCGGAAACCCATCCTCAGCATCTCCACTCACCTCCCAATACACAACCTGCAGAAACCCATCCTCAGCATCTCCACTCACCTCCCAATAACACAACCTGCAGAAACCCATCCTCAGCATCGCCACTTACCTTCCAATAACACAACTGCAGAAATCCATCCTTAGTATCTTCACTAATCTTCCAATAACACAACCTGCAGAACCCATCCTCAGCATCTTCACTAATCTTCCAATAACACAACCTGCAGAACCCATCCTCAGCATCTTCACTAATCTTCCAATAACACAACCTGCAGAACCCATCCTCAGCATCTTCACTAATCTTCCAATAACACAACCTGCAGAACCCATCCTCAGCATCTCCACTCACCTTCCAATAACACAACCTGCAGAAACCCATCCTCAGCCTCTTCACTCACCTTCCAATAACACAACCTGCAGAAACCCATTCTCAGCACCTTCACTCACCTCCCAATAACACAACCTGCAGAAACCCATCCTCAGCATCTCCACTCACCTCCCAACAACACAACCTGCAGAAACCCATCCTCAGCATCTCCACTCAGCTTCCAATAACACAACCTGCAGAAACCCATCCTCAGCATCTTCACTCACCTCCCAATAACACAACCTGCCGAAACACATCCTGAGCATCTCCACTCACCTCCCAATAACACAACCTGCAGAAACCCATCCTCAGCATCGCCACTTACCTTCCAATAACACAACCTGCAGAAACCCATCCTCAGTATCTTCACGAATCTTCCAATAACACAACCTGCAGAACCCATCCTCAGCATCTTCACTAATCTTCCAATAACACAACCTGCAGAACCCATCCTCAGCATCTTCACTAATCTTTCAATAACACAACCTGCAGAACCCATCCTCAGCATCTTCACTAATCTTCCAATAACACAACCTGCAGAACCCATCCTCAGCATCTCCACTCACCTTCCAATACCACAACCTGCAGAAACCCATCCTCAGCCTCTTCACTCACCTTCCAATAACACAACCTGCAGAAACCCATTCTCAGCACCTTCACTCACCTCCCAATAACACAACCTGCAGAAACCCATTCTCAGCATCTCCACTCACCTCCCAATAACACAACCTGCAGAAACCCATCCTCAGCATCTCCACTCACCTCCCAATAACACAACCTGCAGAAACCCATCCTCAACATCTCCACTCCACCTCCCAATAACACAACCTGCAGAAACCCATCCTCAGCATCTCCACTCACCTTCCAATAACACAACCTGCAGAAACCCATCCTCAGCATCTCCACTCACCTTCCAAAAACACAACCTGCAGAAACCCATCCTCAGCACCTCCACTCACCTCCCAATAACACAACCTGCAGAAACCAATCCTCAGCATCTCCACCCACCTACCAATAACACAACCTGCAGAAACCCATCCTCAGCATCTCGACTGACCTCCCAATATCACAACCTGCAGAAACCCATCCTCGGCATCTCCACTCACCTCCCAATAACACAACTTGCAGAAACCCATCCTCAGCATCTCCACTCACCTCCCAATAACACAACCTGCAGAAACCCATCCTCAGCATCTCCACTCACCTTCCAATAACACAACCTGCAGAAACCCATCCTCAGCATCTCCACTCACCTTCCAATGACAGAACCTGCAGAAATCCATCCTCAGCATCTTCACTCACCTCCGAATAACACAACCTGAAGAAACCCATCCCCAGTATCTTCACTCACCTCCCAATAACACAAACTGCAGAAACCCATCCACAGCATCTCCACTAACCTCCCAATAACACAACCTGCAGAAACCCATCCTCAGCATCTTCACTCACCTTCCAATAACACAACCTGCAGAAACCCATCCTTAGCAACTCCACTCACCTCTCAATAACACAACCTGCAGAAACCCATCCTTAGCATCTCCACTCACCTCCCAATAACACAACCTGCAGAAACCCATCCTCAGCATCTTCACTTACCTCCCAATAACACAACCTTCAGAAACCCATCCTCAGCATCTCCACTCACCTCCCAATAACACAACCTGCAGAAACCCATCCTCAGCATCTCCACTCACCTCCCAATAACACAACCTGCAGAAACCCATCCTCAGCATCTCCACTCACCTCCCAATAACAGAACCTGCAGAAACCCATCCTCAGCATCTCCACTCACCTCCCAATTACACAACCTGCAGAAACCCATCCTCAGCATCTCCACTCACCTCCCAATAACACAACCTGCAGAAACCCATCCTCAGCATCTCCACTCACTTCCCAATAACACAACCTGCAGAAACCCATCCTCAGCATCTTCACTCACCTTCCAATGACAGAACCTGCAGAAACCCATCCTCAGCATCTTCACTCACCTTCCAATAACACGACCTGCAGAAACCCATCCTTAGCAACTCCACTCACCTCCCAATAACACAACCTGCAGAGACCCATCTTCAGCAACTCCACTCACCTTCCAATAAGACAACCTGCAGAAACCAATCCACAGCATCTCCACTAACCTCCCAATAACACAACCTGCAGAAACCCATCCTCAGCATCTTCACTCACCTTCCAATAACACAACCTGCAGAAACCCATCCTTAGCAACTCCACTCACCTCCCAATAACACAACCTGCAGAAACCCATCCTCAGCATCTCCACTCACCTCCCAATAACACAACCTGCAGAAACCCATCCTCAGCATCTTCACTCACCTCCCAGTAACACAACCTGCAGAAATCCATCCTCAGCATCTTCACTCACCTCCCAATTACACAACCTGCAGAAACCCATCCTCAGCATCTCCACTCACCTCCCAATAACACAACCTGCAGAAACCCATCCTCAGCATCTCCACTCTCCTCCCAATAACACAACCTGCAGAAACCCATCCTCAGCATCTCCACTCACTTCCCAATAACACAACCTGCAGAAACCCATCCTCAGCATCTTCACTCACCTTCCAATTACAGAACCTGCAGAAACCCATCCTCAGCATCTTCACTCACCTTCCAATAACACGACATGCAGAAACCCATCCTTAGCAACTCCACTCACCTCCCAATAACACAACCTGCAGAGACCCATCCTCAGCATCTCCACTCACCTTCCAATAACACAACCTGCAGAAACCCTCCTCAGCATCTTCAATAACCTTCCAATAACAAAACCTGTAGAAATTCATCCTCAACATCTCCACTCACCTCCCAATGACACAACCTGCAGATACCCCTTCTCAGCATCTTCACTCACCTCCCAATAACACAACCTGCAGAAACCCATTCTCGGCATCTTCACTCACCTCCCAATAACACAACCTGCAGAAACACATCCTCAGCATCTTCACTCACCTCCCAATAACACAACCTGCAGAAACCCATCCTCAGCATCTCAACTCACCTTCCAATAACACAACCTGCAGAAACCCATCCTCAGCATCTCCACTCACCTCCCAATAACACACCCTGCAAAAACCCATCCACAGCATCTCCACTCACCTGCCAAGAACACAACCTGCAGAAACCCATCCTCAGCATCTCCACTCACCTCCCAATAACACAACCTGCGGAAACCCATCCTCAGCATCTCCACTCACCTCCCAATACACAACCTGCAGAAACCCATCCTCAGCATCTCCACTCACCTCCCAATAACACAACCTGCAAAAACCCATCCACAGCATCTCCACTCACCTGCCAAGAACACAACCTGCAGAAACCCATCCTCAGCATCTCCACTCACCTCCCAATAACACAACCTGCGGAAACCCATCCTCAGCATCTCCACTCACCTCCCAATACACAACCTGCAGAAACCCATCCTCAGCATCTCCACTCACCTCCCAATAACACAACCTGCAGAAACCCATCCTCAGCATCGCCACTTACCTTCCAATAACACAACTGCAGAAATCCATCCTTAGTATCTTCACTAATCTTCCAATAACACAACCTGCAGAACCCATCCTCAGCATCTTCACTAATCTTCCAATAACACAACCTGCAGAACCCATCCTCAGCATCTTCACTAATCTTCCAATAACACAACCTGCAGAACCCATCCTCAGCATCTTCACTAATCTTCCAATAACACAACCTGCAGAACCCATCCTCAGCATCTCCACTCACCTTCCAATAACACAACCTGCAGAAACCCATCCTCAGCCTCTTCACTCACCTTCCAATAACACAACCTGCAGAAACCCATTCTCAGCACCTTCACTCACCTCCCAATAACACAACCTGCAGAAACCCATCCTCAGCATCTCCACTCACCTCCCAACAACACAACCTGCAGAAACCCATCCTCAGCATCTCCACTCAGCTTCCAATAACACAACCTGCAGAAACCCATCCTCAGCATCTTCACTCACCTCCCAATAACACAACCTGCCGAAACACATCCTGAGCATCTCCACTCACCTCCCAATAACACAACCTGCAGAAACCCATCCTCAGCATCGCCACTTACCTTCCAATAACACAACCTGCAGAAACCCATCCTCAGTATCTTCACGAATCTTCCAATAACACAACCTGCAGAACCCATCCTCAGCATCTTCACTAATCTTCCAATAACACAACCTGCAGAACCCATCCTCAGCATCTTCACTAATCTTTCAATAACACAACCTGCAGAACCCATCCTCAGCATCTTCACTAATCTTCCAATAACACAACCTGCAGAACCCATCCTCAGCATCTCCACTCACCTTCCAATACCACAACCTGCAGAAACCCATCCTCAGCCTCTTCACTCACCTTCCAATAACACAACCTGCAGAAACCCATTCTCAGCACCTTCACTCACCTCCCAATAACACAACCTGCAGAAACCCATTCTCAGCATCTCCACTCACCTCCCAATAACACAACCTGCAGAAACCCATCCTCAGCATCTCCACTCACCTCCCAATAACACAACCTGCAGAAACCCATCCTCAACATCTCCACTCCACCTCCCAATAACACAACCTGCAGAAACCCATCCTCAGCATCTCCACTCACCTTCCAATAACACAACCTGCAGAAACCCATCCTCAGCATCTCCACTCACCTTCCAAAAACACAACCTGCAGAAACCCATCCTCAGCACCTCCACTCACCTCCCAATAACACAACCTGCAGAAACCAATCCTCAGCATCTCCACCCACCTACCAATAACACAACCTGCAGAAACCCATCCTCAGCATCTCGACTGACCTCCCAATATCACAACCTGCAGAAACCCATCCTCGGCATCTCCACTCACCTCCCAATAACACAACTTGCAGAAACCCATCCTCAGCATCTCCACTCACCTCCCAATAACACAACCTGCAGAAACCCATCCTCAGCATCTCCACTCACCTTCCAATAACACAACCTGCAGAAACCCATCCTCAGCATCTCCACTCACCTTCCAATGACAGAACCTGCAGAAATCCATCCTCAGCATCTTCACTCACCTCCGAATAACACAACCTGAAGAAACCCATCCCCAGTATCTTCACTCACCTCCCAATAACACAAACTGCAGAAACCCATCCACAGCATCTCCACTAACCTCCCAATAACACAACCTGCAGAAACCCATCCTCAGCATCTTCACTCACCTTCCAATAACACAACCTGCAGAAACCCATCCTTAGCAACTCCACTCACCTCTCAATAACACAACCTGCAGAAACCCATCCTTAGCATCTCCACTCACCTCCCAATAACACAACCTGCAGAAACCCATCCTCAGCATCTTCACTTACCTCCCAATAACACAACCTTCAGAAACCCATCCTCAGCATCTCCACTCACCTCCCAATAACACAACCTGCAGAAACCCATCCTCAGCATCTCCACTCACCTCCCAATAACACAACCTGCAGAAACCCATCCTCAGCATCTCCACTCACCTCCCAATAACAGAACCTGCAGAAACCCATCCTCAGCATCTCCACTCACCTCCCAATTACACAACCTGCAGAAACCCATCCTCAGCATCTCCACTCACCTCCCAATAACACAACCTGCAGAAACCCATCCTCAGCATCTCCACTCACTTCCCAATAACACAACCTGCAGAAACCCATCCTCAGCATCTTCACTCACCTTCCAATGACAGAACCTGCAGAAACCCATCCTCAGCATCTTCACTCACCTTCCAATAACACGACCTGCAGAAACCCATCCTTAGCAACTCCACTCACCTCCCAATAACACAACCTGCAGAGACCCATCTTCAGCAACTCCACTCACCTTCCAATAAGACAACCTGCAGAAACCCATCCTCAGCATCTTCAATAACCTTCCAATAACAAAACCTGTAGAAATTCATCCTCAACATCTCCACTCTCCTCCCAATTACACAACCTGCAGAAACCCCTTCTCAGCATCTTCACTCACCTCCCAATAACACAACCTGCAGAAACCCATTCTCGGCATCTTCACTCACCTCCCAATAACACAACCTGCAGAAACACATCCTCAGCATCTTCACTCACCTCCCAATAACACAACCTGCAGAAACCCATCCTCAGCATCTCAACTCACCTTCCAATAACACAACCTGCAGAAACCCATCCTCAGCATCTCCACTCACCTCCCAATAACACAACCTGCAGAAACCCATCCACAGCATCTCCACTCACCTCCCAAGAACACAACCTGCAGAAACACATCCTCAGCATCTCCACTCACCTCCCAATAACACAACCTGCGGAAAACCATCCTCACCATCTCCACTCACCTCCCAATAACACAACCTGCAGAAACCCATCCTCCGCATCTCCACTCACCTCCCAATAACACAACTTGCAGAACCCATCCTCAGAATCTTCACTAACCTTCCAATAACACAGTCTGCAGAAAACCATCCTCAGCATCCTCCCTAACCTTCCAATAACACAACATGCCGAAACCCATCCTCAGCATCTCCACTCACCTCCCAATAACTCAACCTGCAGAAACCCATCCTCAGCATCTCCACTCACCTTCCAATAACACAACCTGCAGAAACCCATCCTCAGCATCTCCACTCACCTTCCAATAACACAACCTGCAGAAACCCATCCTCAGCATCTGCACTCACCTCCCAATAACACAACCTGCAGAAACCAATCCTCAGAATCTTCACTAACCTTCCAATAACACAGTCTGCAGAAAACCATCCTCAGCATCCTCCCTAACCTTCCAATAACACAACATGCCGAAACCCATCCTCAGCATCTCCACTCACCTCCCAATAACTCAACCTGCAGAAACCCATCCTCAGCATCTCCACTCACCTTCCAATAACACAACCTGCAGAAACCCATCCTCAGCATCTCCACTCACCTTCCAGTAACACAACCTGCAGAAACCCATCCTCAGCATCTGCACTCACCTCCCAATAACACAACTTGCAGAAACCAATCCTCAGCATCTCCACTCACCTACCAATAACACAACCTGCAGAAACCCATCCTCAGCATCTCTACTGACCTCCCAAAATCACAACCTGCAGAAACCCATCCTCAGCATCTCCACTCACCTCCCAATAACACAACCTGCAGAAACCCATCCTGAGCATCTCCACTCACCTCCCAATAACACAACCTGCAGAAACCCATCCTCAGCATCTCCACTCACCTTCCAATAACACAACCTGCAGAAACCCATCCTCAGCATCTCCACTCACCTTCCAATGACAGAACCTGCAGAAACCCATCCTCAGCATCTTCACTCACCTCCGAATAACACAACCTGAAGAAAACCATCCTCAGCATCTGCACTCACCTCCCAATAACACAATCTGCAGAAACCCATCCACAGCATCTCCACTAACCTCCCAATAACACAATAACACAACCTGCAGAAACCCATCCTCAGCATCTTCACTCACCTTCCAATAACACAACCTGCAGAAACCCATCCTTAGCAACTCCACTCACCTCCCAATAACACAACCTGCAGAAACCCATCCTCAGCATCTCCACTCACCTCCCAATAACACAACCTGCAGAAACCCATCCTCAGCATCTTCACTCACCTCCCAATAACACAACCTGCAGAAACCCATCCTCAGCATCTTCACTCACCTGCCAATTACACAACCTGCAGAAACCCATCCTCAGCATCTCCACTCACCTGCCAATAACACAACCTGCAGACACCCATCCTCAGCATTTCCACTCACCTCCCAATAACACAACGTGCAGAAACCCATCCTCAGCATCTCCACTCACATCCCAAGAACACAACCTGCAGAAACCCATCCTCAGCATCTCCACTTACCTCCCAATAACACAACCTTCAGAAACCCATCCTCAGCATCTCCACTCACCTCCCAATAACACAACCTGCAGAAACCCATCCTCAGCATCTCCACTCACCTCCCAATAACACAACCTGCAGAAACCCATCCTCAGCATCTCCACTCACCTCCCAATAACAGAACCTGCAGAACCCCATCCTCAGCATCTCCACTCACCTCCCAATTACACAACCTGCAGAAACCCATCCTCAGCATCTCCACTCACCTCCCAATAACACAACCTGCAGAAACCCATCCTCAGCATCTCCACTCACTTCCCAATAACACAACCTGCAGAAACCCATCCTCAGCATCTTCACTCACCTTCCAATGACAGAACCTGCAGAAACCCATCCTCAGCATCTTCACTCACCTTCCAATAACACGACCTGCAGAAACCCATCCTTAGCAACTCCACTCACCTCCCAATAACACAACCTGCAGAGACCCATCCTCAGCATCTCCACTCACCTTCCAATAAGACAACCTGCAGAAACCCTCCTCAGCATCTTCAATGACCTTCCAATAACAAAACCTGTAGAAATTCATCCTCAACATCTCCACTCTCCTCCCAATTACACAACCTGCAGAAACCCCTTCTCAGCATCTTCACTCACCTCCCAATAACACAACCTGCAGAAACCCATTCTCGGCATCTTCACTCACCTCCCAATAACACAACCTGCAGAAACACATCCTCAGCATCTTCACTCACCTCCCAATAACACAACCTGCAGAAACCCATCCTCAGCATCTCAACTCACCTTCCAATAACACAACCTGCAGAAACCCATCCTCAGCATCTCCACTCACCTCCCAATAACACAACCTGCAGAAACCCATCCACAGCATCTCCACTCACCTCCCAAGAACACAACCTGCAGAAACACATCCTCAGCATCTCCACTCACCTCCCAATAACACAACCTGCGGAAAACCATCCTCACCATCTCCACTCACCTCCCAATAACACAACCTGCAGAAACCCATCCTCCGCATCTCCACTCACCTCCCAATAACACAACTTGCAGAACCCATCCTCAGAATCTTCACTAACCTTCCAATAACACAGTCTGCAGAAAACCATCCTCAGCATCCTCCCTAACCTTCCAATAACACAACATGCCGAAACCCATCCTCAGCATCTCCACTCACCTCCCAATAACTCAACCTGCAGAAACCCATCCTCAGCATCTCCACTCACCTTCCAATAACACAACCTGCAGAAACCCATCCTCAGCATCTCCACTCACCTTCCAATAACACAACCTGCAGAAACCCATCCTCAGCATCTGCACTCACCTCCCAATAACACAACCTGCAGAAACCAATCCTCAGAATCTTCACTAACCTTCCAATAACACAGTCTGCAGAAAACCATCCTCAGCATCCTCCCTAACCTTCCAATAACACAACATGCCGAAACCCATCCTCAGCATCTCCACTCACCTCCCAATAACTCAACCTGCAGAAACCCATCCTCAGCATCTCCACTCACCTTCCAATAACACAACCTGCAGAAACCCATCCTCAGCATCTCCACTCACCTTCCAGTAACACAACCTGCAGAAACCCATCCTCAGCATCTGCACTCACCTCCCAATAACACAACTTGCAGAAACCAATCCTCAGCATCTCCACTCACCTACCAATAACACAACCTGCAGAAACCCATCCTCAGCATCTCTACTGACCTCCCAAAATCACAACCTGCAGAAACCCATCCTCAGCATCTCCACTCACCTCCCAATAACACAACCTGCAGAAACCCATCCTGAGCATCTCCACTCACCTCCCAATAACACAACCTGCAGAAACCCATCCTCAGCATCTCCACTCACCTTCCAATAACACAACCTGCAGAAACCCATCCTCAGCATCTCCACTCACCTTCCAATGACAGAACCTGCAGAAACCCATCCTCAGCATCTTCACTCACCTCCGAATAACACAACCTGAAGAAAACCATCCTCAGCATCTGCACTCACCTCCCAATAACACAATCTGCAGAAACCCATCCACAGCATCTCCACTAACCTCCCAATAACACAATAACACAACCTGCAGAAACCCATCCTCAGCATCTTCACTCACCTTCCAATAACACAACCTGCAGAAACCCATCCTTAGCAACTCCACTCACCTCCCAATAACACAACCTGCAGAAACCCATCCTCAGCATCTCCACTCACCTCCCAATAACACAACCTGCAGAAACCCATCCTCAGCATCTTCACTCACCTCCCAATAACACAACCTGCAGAAACCCATCCTCAGCATCTTCACTCACCTGCCAATTACACAACCTGCAGAAACCCATCCTCAGCATCTCCACTCACCTGCCAATAACACAGCCTGAAGAAACCCATCCTCAGCATCTGCACTCACCTCCCAATAACACAAACTGCAGAAACCCATCCACAGCATCTCCACTAACCTCACAATAACACAATAACACAACCTGCAGAAACCCATCCTCAGCATCTTCACTCACCTTCCAAGAACACAACCTGCAGAAACCCATCCTTAGCAACTCCACTCACCTCCCAATAACACAACCTGCAGAAACCCATCCTCAGCATCTCCACTCACCTCCCAATAACACAACCTGCAGAAACCCATCCTCAGCATCTTCGCTCACCTCCCAATAACACAACCTGCAGAAACCCATCCTCAGCATCTTCACTCACCTCCCAATTGCACAACCTGCAGAAACCCATCCTCAGTATCTTGACTCACCTCCCAATAACACAACCTGCAGAAACCCATCCCCAGCATCTCCATTCACCTCCCAATAACACAACCTGCAGACACCCATCCTCAGCATCTCCACTCACCTCCCAATAACACAACCTGCAGAAACCCATCCTCAGCATCTCCACTCACCTCCCAAGAACACAACCTGCAGAAACCCATCCTCAGCATCTCCACTCACCTCCCACTAACACAACCTGCAGAAACCCATCCTCAGCATCTTCACTCACCTCCCAATAACACAACCTGCAGAAACCCATCCTCAGCATCTCCACTCACCTCCCAATAACACAACCTGCAGAAACCCATCCTCAGCATCTTCACTAACCTTCGAATAACCAACCTGCAGAAACCCATTTTCAGCATCTCCACTCACCCCCCAATAACACAACCTGCAGAAACCATCCTCAGCATCTTCACTAACCTTCGAATAACCAACCTGCAGAAACCCATTCTCAGCATCTTCACTCACCTCCCAAGAACACAACCTGCAGAAACCCATCATCAGCCTCTCCACTCACCTCCCAATAACACAAACTGCAGAAACCCATCCTCAGCATCTCCACTCACCTCCCAATAACACAGACTGCAGAAACCCATCCTCAGCATCTTCACTCACCTCCCAATAACACAACCTGCAGAAACCCATCCTCAGCATCTCCACTCATCTCCCAATAACACAACCTGCAGAAACCCATCCTCAGCATCACCACTCACCTCCCAATATCACAACCTGCAGAAACCCATCCTCAGCATCTTCACTCACCTCCCAATAACACAACCTGCAGAAACCCATCCTCACCATCTTCACTCACCTCCCAATAACACAACCTGCAGAAACCCATCCTCAGCATCTTCACTCACCTCCCAATAACACAACCTGCAGAAACCCATCCTCAGCATCTTCACTCACCTCCCAATAACACAACCTGCAGAAACCCATCCTCAGCATCTCCGCTAACATTCCAATAACACAACCTGCAGAAACCCATCCTCAGCATCTTCCCTAACCTCCCAATAACACAACCTGCAGAATCCCATCCTCAGCATCTCCACTCACCTCCCAATAACACAACCTGCAGAAACCCATCCTCAGCATCTCCACTCACCTCCCAATAACACAACCTGCAGAAACCCATCCTCAGCATCTCCACTCAGCTTCCAATAACACAACCTGCAGAAACCCATCCTGAGCATCTCCACTCACCTCCCAATAACACAACCTGCAGAAACCCATCCTCAGCATCTCCACTCACCTTCCAATAACACAACCTGCAGAAACCCATCCTCAGCATCTCCACTCACCTTCCAATGAAAGAACCTGCAGAAACCCATCCTCAGCATCTTCACTCACCTCCGAATAACACAACCTGAAGAAAACCATCCTCAGCATCTGCACTCACCTCCCAATAACACAATCTGCAGAAACCCATCCTCAGCATCTTCACTCACCTCCCAATAACACAACCTGCAGAAACCCATCCTCAGCATCTCCACTCACCTCCCAATAACACAACCTGTAGAAACCCATCCTCAGCATCTCCACTCACCTTCCAATAACACAACCTGCAGAAACCCATCCTCAGCATCTCCACTCACCTTCCAATAACACAACCTGCAGAAACCCATCCTCAGCATCCCCACTCACCTCCCAATAACACAACCTGCAGAAAACAAATCCTCAGCATCTCCACTCACCTACCAATAACACAACCTGCAGAAACCCATCCTCAGCATCTCTACTGACCTCCCAATATCACAACCTGCAGAAACCCATCCTCAGCATCTCCACTCTCCTCCCAATAACACAACCTGCAGAAACCCATCCTCAGCATCTCCACTCACCTCCCAATAACACAACCTGCAGAAACCCATCCTCAGCATCTCCACTTACCTTCCAATAACACAACCTGCAGAAACCCATCCTCAGCATCTCAACTCACCTTCCAATGATAGAACCTGCAGAAACCCATCCTCAGCATCTTCACTCACCTCCGAATAACACAACCTGAAGAAACACATCCTCAGCATCTTCACTCACCTCCCAATAACACAAACTGCAGAAACCCATCCACAGCATCTCCACTAACCTCCCAATAACACAACCTGCAGAAACCCATCCTCAGCATCTTCGCTCACCTCCCAATAACACAACCTGCAGAAACCCATCCTCAGCATCTTCACTCACCTCCCAATTGCACAACCTGCAGAAACCCATCCTCAGTATCTTGACTCACCTCCCAATAACACAACCTGCAGAAACCCATCCTCAGCATCTCCACTCACCTCCCACTAACACAACCTGCAGAAACCCATCCTCAGCATCTTCACTCACCTCCCAATAACACAACCTGCAGAAACCCATCCTCAGCATCTCCACTCACCTCCCAATAACACAACCTGCAGAAACCCATCCTCAGCATCTTCACTAACCTTCGAATAACCAACCTGCAGAAACCGATTTTCAGCATCTCCACTCACCCCCCAATAACACAAACTGCAGAAACCATCCTCAGCATCTTCACTAACCTTCGAATAACCAACCTGCAGAACCCCATTTTCAGCATCTTCACTCACCTCCCAAGAACACAACCTGCAGAAACCCATCATCAGCCTCTCCACTCACCTCCCAATAACACAAACTGCAGAAACCCATCCTCAGCATCTCCACTCACCTCCCAATAACACAGACTGCAGAAACCCATCCTCAGCATCTTCACTCACCTCCCAATAACACAACCTGCAGAAACCCATCCTCAGCATCTCCACTCATCTCCCAATAACACAACCTGCAGAAACCCATCCTCAGCATCACCACTCACCTCCCAATATCACAACCTGCAGAAACCCATCCTCAGCATCTTCACTCACCTCCCAATAACACAACCTGCAGAAACCCATCCTCAGCATCTTCACTCACCTCCCAATAACACAACCTGCAGAAACCCATCCTCAGCATCTTCACTCACCTCCCAATAAAACAACCTGCAGAAACCCATCCTCAGCATCTTCACTCACCTACCAATAACACAACCTGCAGAAACCCATCCTCAGCATCTCCGCTAACATTCCAATAACACAACCTGCAGAAACCCATCCTCAGCATCTTCCCTAACCTCCCAATAACACAACCTGCAGAATCCCATCCTCAGCATCTCCACTCACCTCCCAATAACACAACCTGCAGAAACCCATCCTCAGCATCTCCACTCACCTCCCAATAACACAACCTGCAGAAACCCATCCTCAGCATCTCCACTCAGCTTCCAATAACACAACCTGCAGAAACCCATCCTCAGCATCTTCACTCACCTCCCAATAACACAACCTGCAGAAACCCATCCTCAGCATCTCCACTCACCTCCCAATAACACAACCTGCAGAAACCCATCCTCAACATCTCCATTCACCTCCCAATAACACAACTTGCAGAAACCCATCCTGAGCATCACCACTCACCTCCCAATAACACAACCTGCAGAAACCCATCCTCAGCATCTCCACTCACCTCCCAATAACACAACCTGTAGAAACCCATCCTCAGCATCTCCACTCACCTTCCAATAACACAACCTGCAGAAACCCATCCTCAGCATCTCCACTCACCTTCCAATAACACAACCTGTAGAAACCCATCCTCAGCATCTCCACTCACCTTCCAATAACACAACCTGCAGAAACCCATCCTCAGCATCTCCACTCACCTTCCAATAACACAACCTGCAGAAACCCATCCTCAGCATCCCCACTCACCTCCCAATAACACAACCTGCAGAAACCAATCCTCAGCATGTCCACTCACCTACCCATAACACAGCCTGCAGAAACCCATCCTCAGCATCTCTACTGACCTCCCAATATCACAACCTGCAGAAACCCATCCTCAGCATCTCCACTCTCCTCCCAATAACACAACCTGCAGAAACCCATCCTCAGCATCTCCACTCACCTCCCAATAACACAACCTGCAGAAACCCATCCTCAGCATCTCCACTTACCTTCCAATAACACAACCTGCAGAAACCCATCCTCAGCATCGCAACTCACCTTCCAATGATAGAACCTGCAGAAACCCATCCTCAGCATCTCCACTCTCCTCCCAATAACACAACCTGCAGAAACCCATCCTCAGCATCTCCCCTCACCTCCGAATAACACAACCTGAAGAAACACATCCTCAGCATCTTCACTCACCTCCCAATAACACAAACTGCAGAAACCCATCCACAGCATCTCCACTAACCTCCCAATAACACAACCTGCAGAAACCCATCCTCAGCATCTTCACTCACCTTCCAATAACACAACCTGCAGCAACCCATCCTTAGCAACTCCACTCACCTCCCAATAACACAACCTGCAGAAACCCATCCTCAGCATCTCCACTCACCTCCCAATAACACAACCTGCAGAAACCCATCCTCAGTATCTTCACTCACCTCCCAACAACACAACCTGCAGAAACCCATCCTCAGCATCTCCACTCACCTCCCAATAACACAACCTGCAGAAACCCATCCTCAGCATCTCCACTCACCTCCCAATAACACAACCTGCAGAAACACATCCTCAGCATCTCCACTCACCTCCCAATAACACAACCTGCAGAAACCCATCCTCAGCATCTCCACTCACCTCCCAATAACACAATCTGCGGAAACCCATCCTCAGCATCTCCACTCACCTCCCAATAACACAACCTGCAGAAACCCATCCTCAGCATCTCCACTCACCTCCCAATAACACAACCTGCAGTGACCCATCCTCAGCATCTCCACTCACCTTCCAATAACACAACCTGCAGAAACCCTCCTCAGCATCTTCAATAACCTTCCAATAACAAAACCTGTAGAAATTCATCCTCAACATCTCCACTCACCTCCCAATAACACAACCTGCAGAAACCCCTTCTCAGCATCTCCACTCACCTTCCAATAACACAACCTGCAGAATCCCATTCTCGGCATCTTCACTCACCTCGCAATAACACAACCTGCAGAAACACATCCTCAGCATCTTCACTCACCTCCCAATAACACAACCTGCAGAAACCCATCCTCAGCATCTCAACTCACCTTCCAATAACACAACCTGCAGAAACCCATCCTCAGCACCTCCACTCACCTCCCAATAACACAACCTGTAGAAACCCATCCACAGCATCTCCACTCACCTCCCAAGAACACAACCTGCAGAAACCCATCCACAGCATCTCCACTCACCTCCCAACAACACAACCTGCGGAAACCCATCCTCAGCATCTCCACTCACCTCCCAATAACACAACCTGCAGAAACCCATCCTCAGCATCTCCACTCACCTCCCAATAACACAACTTGCAGAACCCATCCTCAGAATCTTCACTAACCTTCCAATAACACAGTCTGCAGAAAACCATCCTCAGCATCCTCCGTAACCTTCCAATAACACAACATGCCGAAACCCATCCTCAGCATCTCCACTCACCTTCCAATAACACAACCCGCAGAAACCCTCCTCAGCACCTTCAATAACCTTCCAATAACAAAACCTGTAGAAATTCATCCTCAACATCTCCACTCACCTCCCAATAACACAACCTGCAGAAACCCCTTCTCAGCATCTTCACTCACCTCCCAATAACACAACCTGCAGAAACCCATTCTCGGCATCTTCACTCACCTCCCAATAACACAACCTGCAGAAACACATCCTCAGCATCTTCACTCACCTCCCAATAACACAACCTGCAGAAACCCATCCTCAGCATCTCAACTCACCTTCCAATAACACAACCTGCAGAAACCCATCCTCAGCATCTCCACTCACCTCCCAATAACACAACCTGCAGAAACCCATCCACAGCATCTCCACTCACCTCCCAAGAACACAACCTGCAGAAACCCATCCTCAGCATCTCCCCTCACCTCCCAATAACACAACCTGCGGAAACCCATCCTCAGCATCTCCACTCACCTCCCAATAACACAACCTGCAGAAACCCATCCTCAGCATCTCCACTCACCTCCCAATAACACAACTTGCAGAACCCATCCTCAGAATCTTCACTAACCTTCCAATAACACAGTCTGCAGAAAACCATCCTCAGCATCCTCCGTAACCTTCCAATAACACAACATGCCGAAACCCATCCTCAGCATCTCCACTCACCTTCCAATAACACAACCTGCAGAAACCCTCCTCAGCATCTTCAATAACCTCCCAATTACACAACCTGCAGAAACCCATCCTCAGCATCTCCACTCACCTCCCAATAACACAACCTGCAGAAACCCATCCTCAGCATCTTCACTAACCTTCCAATAACACAACCTGCAGAAATCCATCCTCAGCAACTCCACTAACCTCCCAATAATACAACCTGCAGAAACCCATCCTGAGCATCTCCACTTACCTCCCAATAACACAACCTGCAGAAAACAATCCTCAGCATCTTCACTCACCTTCCAATAAAACAACCTGCAGAAACCCATCCTCAGCATCTTCACTAACCTTCCAATAATACAACCTGCAGAAACCCATCCTCAGCATCTCCACACACCTCCCAATAACACAACCTGCAGAAACCCATCCTGAGCATCTCCACTTACCTCCCAATAACACAACCTGCAGAAACCCATCCTGAGCATCTCCACTTACCTCCCACTAACACAACCTGCAGAAAACAATCCTCAGCATCTTCACTCACCTTTCAATAACACAACCTGCAGAAACCCATCCTCGGCCTCTTCACTCACCTCCCAATAACACACCTGCAGAACTCTTCCTCAGCATCTCCTCTCACCTTCAAATAACACACCCTGCAGAAACCCATCCTCAGCAACTCCACTCACCTCCCAGTAACACAACCTGCAGAAATGCATTCTCAGCATCTTCACTCACCTCCCAATAACACAGTCTGCAGAAAACCATCCTCAGCATCTTCCCTAACCTTCCAATAACACAACCTGCAGAAACCCATCCTCAGCATCTCCTCTCACCTTCCAATAACACAATCTGCAGAAACCCATCCTCAGCAACTCCACTCACCTCCCAGTAACAAAACCTGCAGAAATGCATTCTCAGCATCTTCACTAACCTCCCTATAACACAACCTGCAGAAACCCATCCTCAGCATCTTCACTCACCTCCCAATAACACAACCTGCAGAAACCCATCCTCAGCATCTCCACTCACCTCCCAATACCACAACCTGCAGAACCCCATCCTCAGCATCTCCACTCACCTCCCAATAACACAAACTGCAGAGACCGATCCTCAGCATCTCCACTCGCCTCCCAATAACACAACCTGCAGAAACCCATCCTCAGCATCTCCACTCACCTCCCAATAACACAACCTGCAGAAACCCATCCTCAGCATCTTCACTAACCTTCCAACAACACAACCTGCAGAAACCCATCTTATTCATCTCCACTCCCCTCCCAATAACACAACCTGCAGAAAACCATCCTCAGCATCTTCCCTAACTTTCCAATAAAACAACGTGCAGAAACCCATCCTCAGCATCTCCATACCTTCCAATAACACAACCTGCAGAAACCCATCCTCAGCATCTCCACTCACCTCCCAATAGCACAACCTGCAGAAACCCATCCTCAGCATCTCCACTCACTTCCCAATAACACAACCTGCAGAAACCCATCCTAAGCATCTGCACTCACCTCCCAATAACACAATCTGCAGA
Organism: Scyliorhinus torazame; assembly: GCF_047496885.1. Taxonomy (NCBI): domain Eukaryota; kingdom Metazoa; phylum Chordata; class Chondrichthyes; order Carcharhiniformes; family Scyliorhinidae; genus Scyliorhinus; species Scyliorhinus torazame. Next base: position 59,037,057 of record NC_092711.1, read on the forward strand.
AACCCATCCTCAGCATCTCCACTCACCTTACAATAACACAACCTGCAGAAACCCATCCTCAGCATCTCCACTCACCTTCCAATAACACATCCTGCAGAAACCCATCCTCAGGATCTTCACCCACCTCCCAATAACACAACCTGCAGAAACCCATCCTCAGCATCTTCACCCACCTCCCAATAACACAACCTGCAGAAACCCATCCTCAGCATCTCCACTCACCTCCCAATAACACATCCTGCAGAAACCCATCCTCAGCATCTCCACTCACCTCCCAATAACACAACCTGCAGAAACGCATCCTCAGCATCTTCACTGACCTTCCAATAACAAAACCTGCAGAACCCCATCCTCAGCATCTTCACTAACCTTCCAATAACTCGACCTGCAGAAACCCATCCTCCGCATCGCCACTATCCTTCCAATAACACAAACAGCAGAAACCGATCCTCAACATCTTCACTCACCTCCCAATAACACAACCTGCAGAAACCCATCCTCAGCATCTACACTAACCTCCCAATAACACAACCTGCATAAACCCATCCTCAGCATCTCCACTCACCTTCCAATACACAACCTGCAGAAACCCATCCTCAGCATCTCCATCACCTCCCAATAACACGACCTGCAGAAAAGAATCCTCAGCATCTCCACTCACTTTCCAATAACACAACCTGCAGAAACTCATCCTCAGCATCTTCACTCACCTTCCAATAACACAATCTGCAGAAAACCATCCTCAGCATCTCCACTCACCTTCCAATAACACAACCTGCAGAAACCCATCCTCAGCATCTTCACTCACCTCACAATAACACAACCTGCAGAAAACAATCCTCAGCATCTCCACTCACCTTCCAATAACACAACCTGCAGAAACGCATTCTCAGCATCTTCACTCACCTTCCAATAACACAACCTGCAGAAACCCATCCTCAGCATCTCCACTCACCCCCCAATAGCACAACCTGCAGAAACCCATCCTCAGCATCTCCACTCACTTCACAATAACACAACCTGCAGAAACCCATCCTCAGCATCGTCACTCACCTCCCAATAACACAACCTGCAGAAACCCATTTTCAGCATCTTCACTCACCTCCCAGGAACACAAACAGCAGGAACCCATCCTCAGCATCTTCACTAACCTTCCAATAACACAACCTGCAGAAACCCATCCTCAGCATCTTCACTAACCTTCCAATAACACAACCTGTAGAAACCCACCCTCAGCATCTCCACTCACCTTCCAATAACACAACCTGCAGAAACGCATTCTCAGCATCTTCACTCACCTTCCAATAACACAACCTGCAGAAACCCATCCTCAGCATCTCCACTCACCGCCCAATAGCACAACCTGCAGAAACCCATCCTCAGCATCTCCACTCACTTCACAATAACACAACCTGCAGAAACCCATCCCCAGCATCGTCACTCACCTCCCAATAACACAACCTGCAGAAACCCATTTTCAGCATCTTCACTCACCTCCCAGGAACACAAACAGCAGGAACCCATCCTCAGCATCTTCACTAACCTTCCAATAACACAACCTGCAGAAACCCATCCTCAGCATCTTCACTAACCTTCCAATAACACAACCTGCAGAAACCCATCCTCAGCATCTTCACTCACCTTCCAATGACAGAACCTGCAGAAACCCACCCTCAGCATCTTCACTCACCTTCCAATAACACAACCTGCAGAAACCCATCCTTAGCAACTCCACTCACCTCCCAATAACACAACCTGCAGAGACCCATCCTCAGCATCTCCACTCACCTTCCAATAACACAACCTGCAGAAACCCTCCTCAGCATCTTCAATAACCTTCCAATAACAAAACCTGTAGAAATTCATCCTCAACATCTCCACTCACCTCCCAATAACACAACCTGCAGAAACCCCTTCTCAGCATCTCCACTCACCTTCCAATAACACAACCTGCAGAAACCCATTCTCGGCATCTTCACTCACCTCGCAATAACACAACCTGCAGAAACACATCCTCAGCATCTTCACTCACCTCCCAATAACACAACCTGCAGAAACCCATCCTCAGCATCTCAACTCACCTTCCAATAACACAACCTGCAGAAACCCATCCTCAGCATCTCCACTCACAACCCAATAACACAACCTGCAGAAACCCATCCACAGCATCTCCACTCACCTCCCAAGAACACGACCTGCAGAAACCCATCCTCAGCATCTCCACTCACCTCCCAACAACACAACCTGCGGAAACCCATCCTCAGCATCTCCACTCACCTCCCAATAACACAACCTGCAGAAACCCATCCTCAGCATCTTCACTAACCTTCCAACAACACAACCTGCAGAAACCCATCTGATTCATCTCCACTCCCCTCCCAATAACGCAACCTGCAGAAAACCATCCTCAGCATCTTCCCTAACTTTCCAATAAAACAACGTGCAGAAACCCATCCTCAGCATCTCCACACCTTCCAATAACACAACCTGCAGAAACTCATCCTCAGCATCTCCACTCACCTCCCAATAGCACAACCTGCAGAAACCCATCCTCAGCATCTCCACTCACCTCCCAATAACACAACATGCAGAAACCCATCCTAAGCATCTCCACTCACCTCCCAATAACACAATCTGCAGAAACCCATCCTCAGCATCTCCACTCACCTTCCAATAACACAACCTGCAGAAACCCATCCTCAGCATCTCCACTCACCTTCCAATAACACAACCTGCAGAAACCCATCCTCAGCATCTCCACTCACCTCCCAGTAACACAACCTGCAGAAACGCATTCTCAGCATCTCCACTCACCTCCCAATAAAACAATCTGCATAAACCCATCCTCAGCATCTCCACTCACTTTCTAATAAAACAACCTGCAGAAACCCATCCTCAGCATCTCCACTCACCTCCCAATAACACATCCTGCTGAAACCAATCGTCAGCATCTTCACTCACCTCCCAATAACACAACCTGCAGAAACCCATCCTCAGGATCTTCACCCACCTCCCAATAACACAACCTGCAGAAACCCCTTCTCAGCATCTCCACTCACCTTCCAATAACACAACCTGCAGAAACCCATTCTCGGCATCTTCACTCACCTCGCAATAACACAACCTGCAGAAACACATCCTCAGCATCTTCACTCACCTCCCAATAACACAACCTGCAGAAACCCATCCTCAGCATCTCAACTCACCTTCCAATAACACAACCTGCAGAAACCCATCCTCAGCATCTCCACTCACAACCCAATAACACAACCTGCAGAAACCCATCCACAGCATCTCCACTCACCTCCCAAGAACACAACCTGCAGAAACCCATCCTCAGCATCTCCACTCACCTCCCAACAACACAACCTGCGGAAACCCATCCTCAGCATCTCCACTCACCTCCCAATAACACAACCTGCAGAAACCCATCCTCAGCATCTCCACTCACCTCCCAATAACACAACTTGCAGAACCCATCCTCAGAATCTTCACTAACCTTCCAATAACACAGTCTGCAGAAAACCATCCTCAGCATCCTCCGTAACCTTCCAATAACACAACATGCCGAAACCCATCCTCAGCATCTCCACTCACCTTCCAATAACACAACCTGCAGAAACCCTCCTCAGCATCTTCAATAACCTTCCAATCACAAAACCTGTAGAAATTCATCCTCAACATCTCCACTCACCTCCCAATAACACAACCTGCAGAAACCCCTTCTCAGCATCTTCACTCACCTCCCAATAACACAACCTGCAGAAACCCATTCTCGGCATCTTCACTCACCTCCCAATAACACAACCTGCAGAAACCCATCCTCAGCATCTCAACTCACCTCCCAATAACACGACCTGCAGAAAACAATCCTCAGCATCTCCACTCACCTTCCAATAACACAACCTGCAGAAACCCATCCTCAGCATCTTCACTCACCTTCCAATAACACAATCTGCAGAAAACCATCCTCAGCATCTCCACTCACCTTCCAATAACACAACCTGCAGAAACCCATCCTCAGCATCTTCACTCACCTCCCAATAACTCAACCTGCAGAAAACAATCCTCAGCATCTCCACTCACCTTCCAATAACACAACCTGCAGAAACGCATTCTCAGCATCTTCAATCACCTTCCAATAACACAACCTGCAGAAACCCATCCTCAGCATCTCCACTCACCCCCCAATAGCACAACCTGCAGAAACCCATCCTCAGCATCTCCACTCACTTCACAATAACACAACCTGCAGAAACCCATCCTCAGCATCGTCACTCACCTCCCAATAACACAACCTGCAGACACCCATTCTCAGCATCTTCACTCACCTCCCAGGAACACAAACAGCAGGAACCCATCCTCAGCATCTTCACTAACCTTCCAATAACACAACCTGCAGAAACCCATCCTCAGCATCTTCACTAACCTTCCAAGAACACAACATGCCGAAACCCATCCTCAGCATCTCCACTCACCTCCCAATAACACAACCTGCAGAAACCCATCCTCAGCATCTCCACTCACCTCCCAATAACACAACCTGCAGAAACCCATCCTCAGCATCTCCACTCACCTCCCAATAACACAACCTGCAGAAACCCATCCTCAACATCTCCACTCACCTCCCAATAACACAACCTGCAGAAACCCATCATCAACATCTTCACTCACCTTCCAATGACAGAACCTGCAGAAACCCATCCTCAGCATCTTCACTCACCTTCCAATAACACAACCTTCAGAAACCCATCCTTAGCAACTCCACTCACCTCCCAATAACACAACCTGCAGAGACCCATCCTCAGCATCTCCACTCACCTTCCAATAACACAACCTGCAGAAACCCTCCTCAGCATCTTCAATAACCTTCCAATAACAAAACCTGTAGAAATTCATCCTCAACATCTCCACTCACCTCCCAATAACACAACCTGCAGAAACCCCTTCTCGGCATCTCCACTCACCTTCCAATAACACAACCTGCAGAAACCCATTCTCGGCATCTTCACTCACCTCGCAATAACACAACCTGTTGAAACACATCCTCAGCATCTTCACTCACCACCCAATAACACAACCTGCAGAAACCCATCCTCAGCATTTCAACTCACATTGTGATAGTCTCGGCATCTTCACTCACCTCGCAATAACACAACCTGTTGAAACACTTCCTCAGCATCTTCACTCACCTCCCAATAACACAACCTGCAGAAACCCATCCTCAGCATCTCAACTCACCTTCCAACAACACAACCTGCAGAAACCCATCCTCAGCATCTCCACTCACAACCCAATAACACAACCTGCAGAAACCCATCCACAGCATCTCCACTCACCTCCCAAGAACACAACCTGCAGAAACCCATCCTCAGCATCTCCACTCACCTCCCAACAACACAACCTGCGGAAACCCATCCTCAGCATCTCCACTCACCTCCCAATAACACAACCTGCAGAAACCCATCCTCAGCATCTCCACTCACCTCCCAATAACACAACTTGCAGAACCCATCCTCAGAATCTTCACTAACCTTCCAATAACACAGTCTGCAGAAAACCATCCTCAGCATCCTCCGTAACCTTCCAATAACAGAACATGCCGAAACCCATCCTCAGCATCTCCACTCACCTTCCAATAACACAACCTGCAGAAACCCTCCTCAGCATCTTCAATAACCTTCCAATAACAAAACCTGTAGAAATTCATCCTCAACATCTCCACTCACCTCCCAATAACACAACCTGCAGAAACCCCTTCTCAGCATCTTCACTCACCTCCCAATAACACAACCTGCAGAAACCCATTCTCGGCATCTTCACTCACCTCCCAATAACACAACCTGCAGAAACACATCCTCAGCATCTTCACTCACATCCCAATAACACAACCTGCAGAAACCCATCCTCAGCATCTCAACTCACCTTCCAATAACACAACCTGCAGAAACCCATCCTCAGCATCTCCACTCACCTCCCAATAACACAATCTGCAGAAACCCATCCACAGCATCTCCACTCACCCCCCAAGAACACAACCTGCAGAAACCCATCCTCAGCATCTCCACTCACCTCCCAATAACACAACCTGCGGAAACCCATCCTCAGGATCTCCACTCACCTCCCAATAACACAACCTGCAGAAACCCATCCTCAGCATCACCACTCACCTCCTAATAACACAACTTGCAGAACCCATCCTCAGAATCTTCACTAACCTTCCAATAACACAGTCTGCAGAAAACCATCCTCAGCATCCTCCGTAAACTTCCAATAACACAACATGCCGAAACCCATCCTCAGCATCTCCACTCATTTTCCAATAACACAACCTGCAGAAACCCTCCTCAGCATCTTCAATAACCTCCCAATTACACAACCTGCAGAAACCCATCCTCAGCATCTCCACTCACCTCCCAATAACACAACCTGCAGAAACCCATCCTCAGCATCTTCACTAACCTTCCAATAACACAACCTGCAGAAATCCATCCTCAGCAACTCCACTAACCTCCCAATAATACAACCTGCAGAAACCCATCCTGAGCATCTCCACTTACCTCCCAATAACACAACCTGCAGAAAACAATCCTCAGCATCTTCACTCACCTTCCAATAAAACAACCTGCAGAAACCCATCCTCAGCATCTTCACTAACCTTCCAATAACACAACCTGCAGAAACCCATCCTCAGCATCTCCACACACCTCCCAATAACACAACCTGCAGAAACCCATCCTGAGCATCTCCAATTACCTCCCAATAACACAAACTGCAGAAAACCATCCTCAGCATCCTCCCTAACCTTCCAATGACACACCTGCAGAAACCCATCCTCAGCATCTTCACTAATCTTCCAATAACACAACCTGCAGAAACCCATCCTCAGCAACTCCACTAACCTCCCAATAACACAACCTGCAGAAACCCATCCTGAGCATCTCCACTTACCTCCCACTAACACAACCTGCAGAAAACAATCCTCAGCATCTTCACTCACCTTCCAATAACACAACCTGCAGAAACCCATCCTCGGCCTCTTCACTCACCTCCCAATAACACACCTGCAGAACTCCATCCTCAGCATCTCCTCTCACCTTCCAATAACACAACCTGCAGAAACCCATCCTCAGCGACCCCACTCACCTCCCAGTAACACAACCTGCAGAAATGCATTCTCAGCATCTTCACTCACCTCCCAATAACACAGTCTGCAGAAAACCATCCTCAGCATCTTCCCTAACCTTCCAATAACACAACCTGCAGAAACCCATCCTCAGCATCTCCTCTCACCTTCCAATAACACAACCTGCAGAAACCCATCCTCAGCAACTCCACTCACCTCCCAGTAACAAAACCTGCAGAAATGCATTCTCAGCATCTTCACTAACCTCCCTATGACACAACCTGCAGAAACCCATCCTCAGCATCTTCACTCACCTCCCAATAACACAACCTGCAGAAACCCATCCTCAGCATCTCCACTCACCTCCCAATACCACAACCTGCAGAACCCCATCCTCAGCATCTCCACTCACCTCCCAATAACACAAACTGCAGAAACCCATCCTCAGCATCTCCACTCGACTCCCAATAACACAACCTGCAGAAACCCATCCTCAGCATCTTCACTCACCTCCCAATAACACAACCTGCAGAAACCCATCCTCAGCATCTTCACTAACCTTCCAACAACACAACCTGCAGAAACCCATCTTATTCATCTCCACTCCCCTCCCAATAACACAACCTGCAGAAAACCATCCTCAGCATCTTCCCTAACTTTCCAATAAAACAACGTGCAGAAACCCATCCTCAGCATCTCCACACCTTCCAATAACACAACCTGCAGAAACTCATCATCAGCATCTCCACTCACCTCCCAATAGCACAACCTGCAGAAACCCATCCTCAGCATCTCCACTCACCTCCCAATAACACAACCTGCAGAAACCCATCCTAAGCATCTCCACTCACCTCCCAATAACACAATCTGCAGAAACCCATCCTCAGCATCTCCACTCACCGTCCAATAACACAACCTGCAGAAACCCATCCTCAGCATCTCCACTCACCTTCCAATAACACAACCTGCAGAAACCCATCCTCAGCATCTCCACTCACCTCCCAGTAACACAACCTGCAGAAACGCATTCGCAGCATCTCCACTCACCTCCCAATAACACAATCTGCATAAACCCATCCTCAGCATCTCCACTCACCTCCCAATAACACAAACTGCAGAAACCCATCCTCAGCATCTCCACTCGCCTCCCAATAACACAACCTGCAGAAACCCATCCTCAGCATCTTCACTCACCTCCCAATAACACAACCTGCAGAAACCCATCCTCAGCATCTTCACTAACCTTCCAACAACACAACCTGCAGAAACCCATCTTATTCATCTCCACTCCCCTCCCAATAACACAACCTGCAGAAAACCATCCTCAGCATCTTCCCTAACTTTCCAATAAAACAACGTGCAGAAACCCATCCTCAGCATCTCCACACCTTCCAATAACACAACCTGCAGAAACTCATCCTCAGCATCTCCACTCACCTCCCAATAGCACAACCTGCAGAAACCCATCCTCAGCATCTCCACTCACCTCCCAATAACACAACCTGCAGAAACCCATCCTAAGCATCTCCACTCACCTCCCAATAACACAATCTGCAGAAACCCATCCTCAGCATCTCCACTCACCGTCCAATAACACAACCTGCAGAAACCCATCCTCAGCATCTCCACACCTTCCAATAACACAACCTGCAGAAACCCATCCTCAGCATCTCCACTCACCTCCCAATAACACATCCTGCAGAAACCCATCGTCAGCATCTTCACTCACCTCCCAATAACACAACCTGCAGAAACCCATCCTCAGGATCTTCACCCACCTCCCAATAACACAACCTGCAGAAACCCCTTCTCAGCATCTCCACTCACCTTCCAATAACACAACCTGCAGAAACCCATTCTCGGCATCTTCACTCACCTCGCCATAACACAACCTGCAGAAACACATCCTCAGCATCTTCACTCACCTCCCAATAACACAACCTGCAGAAACCCATCCTCAGCATCTCAACTCACCTTCCAATAACACAACCTGCAGAAACCCATCCTCAGCATCTCCACTCACAACCCAATAACACAACCTGCAGAAACCCATCCACAGCATCTCCACTCACCTCCCAAGAACACAACCTGCAGAAACCCATCCTCAGCATCTCCACTCACCTCCCAACAACACAACCTGCGGAAACCCATCCTCAGCATCTCCACTCACCTCCCAATAACACAACCTGCAGAAACCCATCCTCAGCATCTCCACTCACCTCCCAATAACACAACTTGCAGAACCCATCCTCAGAATCTTCACTAACCTTCCAATAACACAGTCTGCCGAAACCCATCCTCAGCATCTCCACTCACCTTCCAATAACACAACCTGCAGAAACCTTCCTCAGCATCTTCAATAACCTTCCAATAACAAAACCTGTAGAAATTCATCCTCAACATCTCCACTCACCTCCCAATAACACAACCTGCAGAAACCCCTTCTCAGCATCTTCACTCACCTCCCAATAACACAACCTGCAGAAACCCATCCACAGCATCTCCACTCACCTCCCAAGAACACAACCTGCAGAAACCCATCCTCAGCATCTCCACTCACCTCCCAATAACACAACCTGCGGAAACCCATCCTCAGCATCTCCACTCACCTCCCAATAACACAACCTGCAGAAACCCATCCTCAGCATCTCCACTCACCTCCCAATAACACAACTTGCAGAACCCACCCTCAGAATCTTCACTAACCTTCCAATAACACAGTCTGCAGAAAACCATCCTCAGCATCCTCCGTAACCTTCCAATAACACAACATGCCGAAACCCATCCTCAGCATCTCCACTCACCTTCCAATAACACAACCTTCAGAAACCCTCCTCAGCATCTTCAATAACCTCCCAATTACACAACCTGCAGAAACCCATCCTCAGCATCTCCACTCACCTCCCAATAACACAACCTGCAGAAACCCATCCTCAGCATCTTCACTAACCTTCCAATAACACAACCTGCAGAAATCCATCCTCAGCAACTCCACTAACCTCCGAATAACACAACCTGCAGAAACCCATCCTGAGCATCTCCACTTACCTCCCAATAACACAACCTGCAGAAAATCATCCTCAGCATCCTCCCTAACCTTCCAATAACACACCTGCAGAAACCCATCCTCAGCATCTTCACTAATCTTCCAATAACACAACCTGCAGAAACCCATCCTCAGCAACTCCACTAACCTCCCAATAACACAACCTGCAGAAACCCATCCTGAGCATCTCCACTTACCTCCCACTAACACAACCTGCAGAAAACAATCCTCAGCATCTTCACTCACCTTCCAATAACACAACCTGCAGAAACCCATCCTCGGCCTCTTCACTCACCTCCCAATAACACACCTGCAGAACTCCATCCTCAGCATCTCCTCTCACCTTCCAATAACACAACCTGCAGAAACCCATCCTCAGCAACCCCACTCACCTCCCAGTAACACAACCTGCAGAAATGCATTCTCAGCATCTTCACTCACCTCCCAATAACACAGTCAGCAGAAAACCATCCTCAGCATCTTCCCTAACCTTCCAATAACACAACCTGCAGAAACCCATCCTCAGCATCTCCTCTCACCTTCCAATAACACAACCTGCAGAAACCCATCCTCAGCAACTCCACTCACCTCCCAGTAACAAAACCTGCAGAAATGCATTCTCAGCATCTTCACTAACCTCCCGATAACACAACCTGCAGAAACCCATCCTCAGCATCTTCACTCACCTCCCAATAACACAGTCAGCAGAAAACCATCCTCAGCATCTTCCCTAACCTTCCAATAACACAACCTGCAGAAACCCATCCTCAGCATCTCCTCTCACCTTCCAATAACACAACCTGCAGAAACCCATCCTCAGCAACTCCACTCAGCTCCCAGTAACAAAACCTGCAGAAATGCATTCTCAGCATCTTCACTAACCTCCCGATAACACAACCTGCAGAAACCCATCCTCAGCATCTTCACTCACCTCCCAATAACACAACCTGCAGAAACCCATCCTCAGCATCTCCACTCACCTCCCAATACCACAACCTGCAGAACCCCATCCTCAGCATCTCCACTCACCTCCCAATAACACAAACTGCAGAGACCCATCCTCAGCATCTCCACTCGCCTCCCAATAACACAACCTGCAGAAACCCAACCTCAGCATCTCCACTCACCTCCCAATAACACAACCTGCAGAAACCCATCCTCAGCATCTTCACTAACCTTCCAACAACACAACCTGCAGAAACCCATCTTATTCATCTCCACTCCCCTCCCAATAACACAACATGCAGAAAACCATCCTCAGCATCTTCCCTAACTTTCCAATAAAACAACGTGCAGAAACCCATCCTCAGCATCTCCACACCTTCCAATAACACAACCTGCAGAAACCCATCCTCAGCATCTCCACTCACCTCCCAATAGCACAACCTGCAGAAACCCATCCTCAGCATCTCCACTCACCTCCCAATAACACAACCTGCAGAAACCCATCCTAAGCATCTCCACTCACCTCCCAATAACACAATCTGCAGAAACCCATCCTCAGCATCTCCACTCACCTTCCAATAACACAACCTGCAGAAACCCATCCTCAGCATTTCCACTCACCTTCCAATAACACAACCTGCAGAAACCCATCCTCAGCATCTCCACTCACCTCCCAATAACACAATCTGCATAAACCCATCCTCAGCATCTCCACTCACTTTCCAATAAAACAACCTGCAGAAACCCATCCTCAGCATCTCCACTCACCTCCCAATAACACATCCTGCAGAAACCCATCCTCAGCATCTCCACTCACCTCCCAATAACACAACCTGCAGAAACCCATCCTCAGCATCTCCACTCACCTCCCAATAACACAACCTGCAGAAACCCATCCTCAGCATCTCCACTCACCTCCCAATAACACAACCTGCAGAAACGCATCCTCAGCATCTTCACTGACCTTCCAATAACAAAACCTGCAGAACCCCATCCTCAGCATCTTCACTAACCTTCCAATAACACGACCTGCAGAAACCCATCCTCCGCATCGCCACTATCCTTCCAATAACACAAACAGCAGAAACCGATCCTCAACATCTTCACTCACCTCCCAATAACACAACCTGCAGAAACCCATCCTCAGCATCTACACTAACCTCCCAATAACACAACCTGCAGAAACCCATCCTCAGCATCTCCACTCACCTTCCAATACACAACCTGCAGAAACCCATCCTCAGCATCTCCATCACCTCCCAATAACACGACCTGCAGAAAACAATCCTCAGCATCTCCACTCACCTTCCAATAACACTACCTGCAGAAACCCATCCTCAGCATCTTCACTCACTTTCCAATAACACAATCTGCAGAAAACCATCCTCAGCATCTCCACTCACCTTCCAATAACACAACCTGCAGAAACCCATCCTCAGCATCTTCACTCACCTCCCAATAACACAACCTGCAGAAAACAATCCTCAGCATCTCCACTCACCTTCCAATAACACAACCTGCAGTAACGCATTCTCAGCATCTTCACTCACCTTCCAATAACACAACCTGCAGAAACCCATCCTCAGCATCTCCACTCACCCCCCAATAGAACAACCTGCAGAAACCCATCCTCAGCATCTCCACTCACTTTCCAATAACACAACCTGCAGAAACCCATCCTCAGCATCCTCACTCACCTCCCAATAACACAACCTGCAGAAACCCATTCTCAGCATCTTCACTCACCTCCCAGGAACACAAACAGCAGGAACCCATCCTCAGCATCTTCACTAACCTTCCAATAACACAACCTGCAGAAACCCATCCTCAGCATCTTCACTAACCTTCCAATAACACAACCTGTAGAAACCCACCCTCAGCATCTCCACTCACCTCCCAATAACACAACCTGCAGAAACCCATCCTCAGCATCTTCCCTAACCTTCCAAGAACACAACATGCCGAAACCCATCCTCAGCATCTCCACTCACTTTCCCATAACACAACCTGCAGAAACCCATCCTCAGCATCTCCACACAGCTCCCAATAACACAACCTGCAGAAACCCATTCTCAGCATCTTCCCTAACCTTCCAATAACACAACCTGCAGAAACCCATCCTCAGCATCTCCACTCACCTCCCAATAACACGACCTGCAGAAACCCATTCTCAGCATTTCCACTCATCTCCCAATAACACAACCTGCAGAAACCCATCCTCAGCATCTCCACTCACCTCCCAATAACACAACCTGCAGAACCCATCCTCAGCATCTTCACTGACCTTCCAATAACACAACCTGCAGAAACCCATCCTCAGCATGTCAACTCACCTCCCAGTAACACAACCTGCAGAACCCATCCTCAGAATCTCCACTCACCCCCCAATAGCACAACCTGCAGAAACCCATCCTCAGCATCTCCACTCACTTCCCAATAACACAACCTGCAGAAACCTATCCTCAGCATCCTCACTCACCTCCCAATAACACAACCTGCAGAAACCCATTCTCAGCATCTTCACTCACCTCCCAGGAACACAAACAGCAGAAACCCATCCTCAGCATCTTCACTAACCTTCCAATAACACAACCTGCAGAAACCCATCCTCAGCATCTTCACTAACCTTCCAATAACACAACCTGTAGAAACCCACCCTCAGCATCTCCACTCACCTCCCAATAACACAACCTGCAGAAACCCATCCTCAGCATCTTCCCTAACCTTCCAAGAACACAACATGCCGAAACCCATCCTCAGCATCTCCACTCACTTTCCCATAACACAACCTGCAGAAACCCATCCTCAGCATCTCCACACACCTCCCAATAACACAACCTGCAGAAACCCATTCTCAGCATCTTCCCTAACCTTCCAATAACACAACCTGCAGAAACCCATCCTCAGCATCTCCACTCACCTCCCAATAACACGACCTGCAGAAACCCATTCTCAGCATTTCCACTCATCTCCCAATAACACAACCTGCAGAAACCCATCCTCAGCATCTCCACTCACCTCCCAATAACACAACCTGCAGAACCCATCCTCAGCATCTTCACTGACCTTCCAATAACACAACCTGCAGAAACCCATCCTCAGCATGTCAACTCACCTCCCAGTAACACAACCTGCAGAACCCATCCTCAGAATCTTCACTAACCTTCCAATAACACAATCTGCAGAAAACCATCCTCAGCATCTTCACTCATCTTCCAATAACACAACCTGTAGAAACCCATCCGCAGCATCTTCCCTAACCTCGCAAGAACACAACCTGCAGAAACCTATCCTCAGCATCTTCACTGACCTTCCAATAACACAACCTGCAGAAACCCATCCCCAGCATCTCCACTCACCTCCCAATAACACAACCTGCAGGAACCCATCCTCAGCATCTTCACTAACCTTCCAATAACACAACCTGCAGAAACCCATCCTCAGCATCTCCACTCACCTCCCAATAACACAACCTGCAGAAACCCATCCTCAGCATCTTCACTAACCTTCCAATAACACAACCTGCAGAAACCCATCCTCAGCATCTTCACTCACCTTCCAGTAACACAACCTGCAGAAACCCATCCTCAGCATCTTCACTCACCTCCCAATAACACAACCTGCAGAAACCCATCCTCAGCATCTTCACTAACCTTCCAATAACACAACCTGCAGAAACCCATCCTCAGCATCTTCACTAACCTTCCAATAACACAACCTGCAGAAACCCATCCTCAGCATCTTCACTCACCTCCCAATAACACAACCTGCAGAAACCCATCCTCAGCATCTTCACTAACCTTCCAATAACACAACCTGCAGAAACCCATCCTCAGCATCTTCACTAACCTCCCAATAACACAACCAGCAGAAACCCATCCTCAGCATCTTCACTCACCTCCCAATAACACAACCTGCAGAAACCCATCCTCAGCATCTTCACTCACCTTCCAATTACACAACCTGCAGAAACCCATCCTCAGCATCTCCACTCACCTCCCAGTAACACAACCTGCAGAAACCCATCCTCAGCATCTTCAATCACCTTCCAATAACACAACCTGCAGAAACGCATTCGCAGCATCTCCACTCACCTCCCAATAACACAATCTGCATAAACCCATCCTCAGCATCTCCACTCACCTCCCAATAACACAAACTGCAGAAACCCATCCTCAGCATCTCCACTCGCCTCCCAATAACACAACCTGCAGAAACCCATCCTCAGCATCTTCACTCACCTCCCAATAACACAACCTGCAGAAACCCATCCTCAGCATCTTCACTAACCTTCCAACAACACAACCTGCAGAAACCCATCTTATTCATCTCCACTCCCCTCCCAATAACACAACCTGCAGAAAACCATCCTCAGCATCTTCCCTAACTTTCCAATAAAACAACGTGCAGAAACCCATCCTCAGCATCTCCACACCTTCCAATAACACAACCTGCAGAAACTCATCCTCAGCATCTCCACTCACCTCCCAATAGCACAACCTGCAGAAACCCATCCTCAGCATCTCCACTCACCTCCCAATAACACAACCTGCAGAAACCCATCCTAAGCATCTCCACTCACCTCCCAATAACACAATCTGCAGAAACCCATCCTCAGCATCTCCACTCACCGTCCAATAACACAACCTGCAGAAACCCATCCTCAGCATCTCCACACCTTCCAATAACACAACCTGCAGAAACCCATCCTCAGCATCTCCACTCACCTCCCAATAACACATCCTGCAGAAACCCATCGTCAGCATCTTCACTCACCTCCCAATAACACAACCTGCAGAAACCCATCCTCAGGATCTTCACCCACCTCCCAATAACACAACCTGCAGAAACCCCTTCTCAGCATCTCCACTCACCTTCCAATAACACAACCTGCAGAAACCCATTCTCGGCATCTTCACTCACCTCGCCATAACACAACCTGCAGAAACACATCCTCAGCATCTTCACTCACCTCCCAATAACACAACCTGCAGAAACCCATCCTCAGCATCTCAACTCACCTTCCAATAACACAACCTGCAGAAACCCATCCTCAGCATCTCCACTCACAACCCAATAACACAACCTGCAGAAACCCATCCACAGCATCTCCACTCACCTCCCAAGAACACAACCTGCAGAAACCCATCCTCAGCATCTCCACTCACCTCCCAACAACACAACCTGCGGAAACCCATCCTCAGCATCTCCACTCACCTCCCAATAACACAACCTGCAGAAACCCATCCTCAGCATCTCCACTCACCTCCCAATAACACAACTTGCAGAACCCATCCTCAGAATCTTCACTAACCTTCCAATAACACAGTCTGCCGAAACCCATCCTCAGCATCTCCACTCACCTTCCAATAACACAACCTGCAGAAACCTTCCTCAGCATCTTCAATAACCTTCCAATAACAAAACCTGTAGAAATTCATCCTCAACATCTCCACTCACCTCCCAATAACACAACCTGCAGAAACCCCTTCTCAGCATCTTCACTCACCTCCCAATAACACAACCTGCAGAAACCCATCCACAGCATCTCCACTCACCTCCCAAGAACACAACCTGCAGAAACCCATCCTCAGCATCTCCACTCACCTCCCAATAACACAACCTGCGGAAACCCATCCTCAGCATCTCCACTCACCTCCCAATAACACAACCTGCAGAAACCCATCCTCAGCATCTCCACTCACCTCCCAATAACACAACTTGCAGAACCCACCCTCAGAATCTTCACTAACCTTCCAATAACACAGTCTGCAGAAAACCATCCTCAGCATCCTCCGTAACCTTCCAATAACACAACATGCCGAAACCCATCCTCAGCATCTCCACTCACCTTCCAATAACACAACCTTCAGAAACCCTCCTCAGCATCTTCAATAACCTCCCAATTACACAACCTGCAGAAACCCATCCTCAGCATCTCCACTCACCTCCCAATAACACAACCTGCAGAAACCCATCCTCAGCATCTTCACTAACCTTCCAATAACACAACCTGCAGAAATCCATCCTCAGCAACTCCACTAACCTCCGAATAACACAACCTGCAGAAACCCATCCTGAGCATCTCCACTTACCTCCCAATAACACAACCTGCAGAAAATCATCCTCAGCATCCTCCCTAACCTTCCAATAACACACCTGCAGAAACCCATCCTCAGCATCTTCACTAATCTTCCAATAACACAACCTGCAGAAACCCATCCTCAGCAACTCCACTAACCTCCCAATAACACAACCTGCAGAAACCCATCCTGAGCATCTCCACTTACCTCCCACTAACACAACCTGCAGAAAACAATCCTCAGCATCTTCACTCACCTTCCAATAACACAACCTGCAGAAACCCATCCTCGGCCTCTTCACTCACCTCCCAATAACACACCTGCAGAACTCCATCCTCAGCATCTCCTCTCACCTTCCAATAACACAACCTGCAGAAACCCATCCTCAGCAACCCCACTCACCTCCCAGTAACACAACCTGCAGAAATGCATTCTCAGCATCTTCACTCACCTCCCAATAACACAGTCAGCAGAAAACCATCCTCAGCATCTTCCCTAACCTTCCAATAACACAACCTGCAGAAACCCATCCTCAGCATCTCCTCTCACCTTCCAATAACACAACCTGCAGAAACCCATCCTCAGCAACTCCACTCACCTCCCAGTAACAAAACCTGCAGAAATGCATTCTCAGCATCTTCACTAACCTCCCGATAACACAACCTCCAGAAACCCATCCTCAGCATCTTCACTCACCTCCCAATAACACAGTCAGCAGAAAACCATCCTCAGCATCTTCCCTAACCTTCCAATAACACAACCTGCAGAAACCCATCCTCAGCATCTCCTCTCACCTTCCAATAACACAACCTGCAGAAACCCATCCTCAGCAACTCCACTCAGCTCCCAGTAACAAAACCTGCAGAAATGCATTCTCAGCATCTTCACTAACCTCCCGATAACACAACCTGCAGAAACCCATCCTCAGCATCTTCACTCACCTCCCAATAACACAACCTGCAGAAACCCATCCTCAGCATCTCCACTCACCTCCCAATACCACAACCTGCAGAACCCCATCCTCAGCATCTCCACTCACCTCCCAATAACACAAACTGCAGAGACCCATCCTCAGCATCTCCACTCGCCTCCCAATAACACAACCTGCAGAAACCCAACCTCAGCATCTCCACTCACCTCCCAATAACACAACCTGCAGAAACCCATCCTCAGCATCTTCACTAACCTTCCAACAACACAACCTGCAGAAACCCATCTTATTCATCTCCACTCCCCTCCCAATAACACAACATGCAGAAAACCATCCTCAGCATCTTCCCTAACTTTCCAATAAAACAACGTGCAGAAACCCATCCTCAGCATCTCCACACCTTCCAATAACACAACCTGCAGAAACCCATCCTCAGCATCTCCACTCACCTCCCAATAGCACAACCTGCAGAAACCCATCCTCAGCATCTCCACTCACCTCCCAATAACACAACCTGCAGAAACCCATCCTAAGCATCTCCACTCACCTCCCAATAACACAATCTGCAGAAACCCATCCTCAGCATCTCCACTCACCTTCCAATAACACAACCTGCAGAAACCCATCCTCAGCATTTCCACTCACCTTCCAATAACACAACCTGCAGAAACCCATCCTCAGCATCTCCACTCACCTCCCAATAACACAATCTGCATAAACCCATCCTCAGCATCTCCACTCACTTTCCAATAAAACAACCTGCAGAAACCCATCCTCAGCATCTCCACTCACCTCCCAATAACACATCCTGCAGAAACCCATCCTCAGCATCTCCACTCACCTCCCAATAACACAACCTGCAGAAACCCATCCTCAGCATCTCCACTCACCTCCCAATAACACAACCTGCAGAAACCCATCCTCAGCATCTCCACTCACCTCCCAATAACACAACCTGCAGAAACGCATCCTCAGCATCTTCACTGACCTTCCAATAACAAAACCTGCAGAACCCCATCCTCAGCATCTTCACTAACCTTCCAATAACACGACCTGCAGAAACCCATCCTCCGCATCGCCACTATCCTTCCAATAACACAAACAGCAGAAACCGATCCTCAACATCTTCACTCACCTCCCAATAACACAACCTGCAGAAACCCATCCTCAGCATCTACACTAACCTCCCAATAACACAACCTGCAGAAACCCATCCTCAGCATCTCCACTCACCTTCCAATACACAACCTGCAGAAACCCATCCTCAGCATCTCCATCACCTCCCAATAACACGACCTGCAGAAAACAATCCTCAGCATCTCCACTCACCTTCCAATAACACTACCTGCAGAAACCCATCCTCAGCATCTTCACTCACCTTCCAATAACACAATCTGCAGAAAACCATCCTCAGCATCTCCACTCACCTTCCAATAACACAACCTGCAGAAACCCATCCTCAGCATCTTCACTCACCTCCCAATAACACAACCTGCAGAAAACAATCCTCAGCATCTCCACTCACCTTCCAATAACACAACCTGCAGTAACGCATTCTCAGCATCTTCACTCACCTTCCAATAACACAACCTGCAGAAACCCATCCTCAGCATCTCCACTCACCCCCCAATAGAACAACCTGCAGAAACCCATCCTCAGCATCTCCACTCACTTTCCAATAACACAACCTGCAGAAACCCATCCTCAGCATCCTCACTCACCTCCCAATAACACAACCTGCAGAAACCCATTCTCAGCATCTTCACTCACCTCCCAGGAACACAAACAGCAGGAACCCATCCTCAGCATCTTCACTAACCTTCCAATAACACAACCTGCAGAAACCCATCCTCAGCATCTTCACTAACCTTCCAATAACACAACCTGTAGAAACCCACCCTCAGCATCTCCACTCACCTCCCAATAACACAACCTGCAGAAACCCATCCTCAGCATCTTCCCTAACCTTCCAAGAACACAACATGCCGAAACCCATCCTCAGCATCTCCACTCACTTTCCCATAACACAACCTGCAGAAACCCATCCTCAGCATCTCCACACAGCTCCCAATAACACAACCTGCAGAAACCCATTCTCAGCATCTTCCCTAACCTTCCAATAACACAACCTGCAGAAACCCATCCTCAGCATCTCCACTCACCTCCCAATAACACGACCTGCAGAAACCCATTCTCAGCATTTCCACTCATCTCCCAATAACACAACCTGCAGAAACCCATCCTCAGCATCTCCACTCACCTCCCAATAACACAACCTGCAGAACCCATCCTCAGCATCTTCACTGACCTTCCAATAACACAACCTGCAGAAACCCATCCTCAGCATGTCAACTCACCTCCCAGTAACACAACCTGCAGAACCCATCCTCAGAATCTCCACTCACCCCCCAATAGCACAACCTGCAGAAACCCATCCTCAGCATCTCCACTCACTTCCCAATAACACAACCTGCAGAAACCTATCCTCAGCATCCTCACTCACCTCCCAATAACACAACCTGCAGAAACCCATTCTCAGCATCTTCACTCACCTCCCAGGAACACAAACAGCAGAAACCCATCCTCAGCATCTTCACTAACCTTCCAATAACACAACCTGCAGAAACCCATCCTCAGCATCTTCACTAACCTTCCAATAACACAACCTGTAGAAACCCACCCTCAGCATCTCCACTCACCTCCCAATAACACAACCTGCAGAAACCCATCCTCAGCATCTTCCCTAACCTTCCAAGAACACAACATGCCGAAACCCATCCTCAGCATCTCCACTCACTTTCCCATAACACAACCTGCAGAAACCCATCCTCAGCATCTCCACACACCTCCCAATAACACAACCTGCAGAAACCCATTCTCAGCATCTTCCCTAACCTTCCAATAACACAACCTGCAGAAACCCATCCTCAGCATCTCCACTCACCTCCCAATAACACGACCTGCAGAAACCCATTCTCAGCATTTCCACTCATCTCCCAATAACACAACCTGCAGAAACCCATCCTCAGCATCTCCACTCACCTCCCAATAACACAACCTGCAGAACCCATCCTCAGCATCTTCACTGACCTTCCAATAACACAACCTGCAGAAACCCATCCTCAGCATGTCAACTCACCTCCCAGTAACACAACCTGCAGAACCCATCCTCAGAATCTTCACTAACCTTCCAATAACACAATCTGCAGAAAACCATCCTCAGCATCTTCACTCATCTTCCAATAACACAACCTGTAGAAACCCATCCGCAGCATCTTCCCTAACCTCGCAAGAACACAACCTGCAGAAACCTATCCTCAGCATCTTCACTGACCTTCCAATAACACAACCTGCAGAAACCCATCCCCAGCATCTCCACTCACCTCCCAATAACACAACCTGCAGGAACCCATCCTCAGCATCTTCACTAACCTTCCAATAACACAACCTGCAGAAACCCATCCTCAGCATCTCCACTCACCTCCCAATAACACAACCTGCAGAAACCCATCCTCAGCATCTTCACTAACCTTCCAATAACACAACCTGCAGAAACCCATCCTCAGCATCTTCACTCACCTTCCAGTAACACAACCTGCAGAAACCCATCCTCAGCATCTTCACTCACCTCCCAATAACACAACCTGCAGAAACCCATCCTCAGCATCTTCACTAACCTTCCAATAACACAACCTGCAGAAACCCATCCTCAGCATCTTCACTAACCTTCCAATAACACAACCTGCAGAAACCCATCCTCAGCATCTTCACTCACCTCCCAATAACACAACCTGCAGAAACCCATCCTCAGCATCTTCACTAACCTTCCAATAACACAACCTGCAGAAACCCATCCTCAGCATCTTCACTAACCTCCCAATAACACAACCAGCAGAAACCCATCCTCAGCATCTTCACTCACCTCCCAATAACACAACCTGCAGAAACCCATCCTCAGCATCTTCACTCACCTTCCAATTACACAACCTGCAGAAACCCATCCTCAGCATCTCCACTCACCTCCCAGTAACACAACCTGCAGAAACCCATCCTCAGCATCTTCAATCACCTTCCAATAACACAACCTGCAGAAACCCATCCTCAGCATCTCCACTAACCTTCCAATAATACAACCTGCAGAAACCCATTCTCAGCCTCTTCACTCACCTCCCAATAACAGAATTGCAAAAGTAATGAAAAATAGCTCATTTCCACATTCATTGAAAATGGACATGGGCTTGGTCTAATTTGATTGAGTGAGACTGTGGAGAATTTCAATCACTGAATGAGAATTCAGATAGTGGGATGCTGCCAGACTGGGATCCAATCTACATCAGTGAGCACAGGGATGATAGGTGACTGGGATTGGGTGAGGGTGAGGACCCAGACTGGGAACCAATCTACAGCAATGAGCACAGGGAAGATAGGTGACTGGGATTGGGTGTGGGTTAGGACCCAGAC
Organism: Scyliorhinus torazame; assembly: GCF_047496885.1. Lineage (NCBI taxonomy): Eukaryota > Metazoa > Chordata > Chondrichthyes > Carcharhiniformes > Scyliorhinidae > Scyliorhinus > Scyliorhinus torazame. The sequence goes on from NC_092711.1 coordinate 59,059,649, forward strand.
TGGGAACCAATCTACATCAGTGAGCACAGGGATGATAGGTGACTGGGATTGGGTGAGGGTGAGGACCCAGACTGGGAACCAATCTACAGCAGTGAGCACAGGGATGATAGGGGGCTGGGATTGGGTGTGGGTTAGGACCCAGACTGGGAACCAATCTACATCAGTGAGCACAGGGATGATAGGGGACTGGGATTGGGTGTGGGTTAGGACCCAGACTGGGAACCAATCTACAGCAGTGAGCCAGGGATGATAGGGGACTGGGATTGGGTGAGGGTTAGGACCCAGACTGGGAACCAATCTACAGCAATGAGCACAGGGATGATAGGGGACTGGGATTGGGTGAGGGTTAGGACCCAGACTGTGAACCAATCTACAGCAGTGAGCACAGGGATGATAGGGGACTGGGATTGGGTGAGGGTTAGGACCCAGACTGGGAACCAATCTACAGCAGTGAGCACAGGGATGATAGGGGACTGGGATTGGGTGAGGGTTAGGATATGGCAGCAGAGTTGGAGATGAGCTGCGCTTCATGAAGATTTGTATCAGAAATTGTGTGACAGAATATCATTGGATTAGTCGAGTGTGGATTTAACAAAGACACAGATGATGATTTATTCTGCAGCTGAGATGAAGCAGAGGTGGCGATGGCAAGTGAGCAGGATTGGGAATGGCGAGAGTGTCTGGCTATAATAACTTTACTGTCAAAGGGAGAGCAGGGATTGTGAACAGCCTCCGCTATTAACCAGAGAGCGAGTGGAGCCACTGGATAGGGAATGAGCTCAGTGACTGGAATCGATATTGATATTTATAGCTAAAGGCACAGAGCTTCAAGGTAAGGAAGTGTTATTCCCATTATTCCAGATGTTGCTCAGACCGCACCTGGAGTATTGCACAGTTCTGGCCCCTGATTTGAGGAAAGATGTAGGGGCTTTAGAGGCAGTTCAGAGGAGGTTGACGAGACTGACCGCAGAGATGAGGGCTTTGTCTTATCAAGAGAGTTGTTAAGAAGGAGTAGAGATCCAATTGTGGTTTATACGATGATAAAAGGTGTGGGTGAAGTGGAAGTGGAGCGGATGCTTCCTCTTGTGGGGCGTTCTGGAACGAGAGGTCAGAATCTCAGGATAACAGGCAGCAAATGAGAATCAGAGCTGAGGAGAAACTACTTCTCCCAATGGGATGTGAACCTGTGGAATTCGCTATCCAGAGTGCGGGGCATGCTGGGACAGTGAGTAAATTTAAGGAGCAGTTGGATGGATTTTGAATTGGGAATGGGGTGAGAATTTTGGACAATGGCAGGGCGGCGGCGTTAAGCCGAGGATGAGATCAGCCAAGACCGAATGACGGAGCACACGCGAGGGGCCAAATAGCCTCATTCTGCTCCTGGACCTGAAAACTTACAAACTTCTGAACTGCAGAACGTGGATTCAATCTTTCCAAGATGCAAATGACCAGAGCAATAATACACTTAAAGTGGTTTATACAATAAATAACTGGACAGGGAGACTTACCAGGGACACCGACAACAGCCAGGAGGGGATAGTACCCCGCTTGAATTATCAGCAGTGCGCCGTAGATCCGCAATGGTAAATACTGGTCAGACACAAAGTAAATACCCAGGGATAAACTCCTGTCCATTGCTGTAACGTTCCTGTGGATAGTTCCCAGATTCTGATCCATTGCTGTAACGTTCCTGTGGGCAGTTCCCAGATTCTGATCCATTGCTGTAACGTTCCTGTGGGTAGTTCCCAGATTCTGATCCATTGCTGTAACGTTCCTGTGGATAGTTCCCAGATTCTGATCCATTGCTGTAACGTTCCTGTGGGTAGCTCCCAGATTCTGATCCATTGCTGTAACGTTCCTGTGGGTAGTTCCCAGATTCTGATCCATTGCTGTAATGTTCCTGTGGATAGTTCCCAGATTCTGATCCATTGCTGTAACGTTCCTGTGGGTAGTTCCCAGATTCTGATCCATTGCTGTAACGTTCCTGTGGGTAGTTCCCAGATTCTGATCCATTGCTGTAATGTTCCTGTGGATAGTTCCCAGATTCTGATCCATTGCTGTAACGTTCCTGTGGGTAGTTCCCAGATTCTGATCCATTGCTGTAACGTTCCTGTGGATAGTTCCCAGATTCTGATCCATTGCTGTAACGTTCCTGTGGGTAGTTCCCAGATTCTGATCCATTGCTGTAACGTTCCTGTGGATAGTTCCCAGATTCTGATCCATTGCTGCAACGTTCCTGTGGGTAGTTCCCAGATTCTGATCCATTGCTGTAACGTTCCTGTGGGTAGTTCCCAGATTCTGCTCCCTCCTCTCGGTCTCTCTGTAGCCGCTGATCTCTGGCAGTGTTGGAATTGACGCTCCCGCTGACAGTTTGGGATAACACAATGAAAGGAATCGCTTATTAATACAGAGACAAACCCTCCAGTGACACGGTTAGATCCACAGAGACTGACATTAATCACAGTCACTAAACAAACAGGCTCAGTTAACCCCTTTCAATGCAATACTTTTTCTATCACAATGAAATAGAAGATCAGCCGGGTCTGGATCGGTTGTGTGACAGTGACTGAGGGATGGAGTGTGGCAATAGTGGACACACTGACCCTGATACTCAATCCTCATTGATATCTGAGTGGTTCCAGGGGACTGGGGCATTTTTCCTGCCCCATCCTGTTTATAAAAGGAGAGAGGGGGATAAACCCTGGAGTGACAGAGCAGTCAGTATAATGTTAGTCACCAGGACATTTCTAGGGGTCAGAGTGGGCAACAGGAATATTGCTCCTTCCCGAGGAAATGGTGTTATGTGACCAGAAACACGGCGATATTCGTGGGAAATCACATCGCATGTTGTTATTGCAGTTATATTTCAAAATAACTGGAGGATTAATGAGGGAACTGATATGAATTTATGTATTGGGACATATTGTGATCAAATGCCATTTATTAGAGATGTTATCGAGACCCAAAGCCGTGGATTAAAGGGTCTGTGACAGTGAGAATGTGATATTGGCTAAGAAACAGAAAGCAGAGAGAAGCGGTGAATGATAGTTATTCAGACAGGAGGGGAGGAGACATTGATGTTCACTCGGGGTCCACATGAGGACAATTGCTCTTCAAGACACAATTCACTGCGATAGGCTTCAATGGAAAGACTTTCAACATTCACAAATGACAGACACTCAGCAATGACACAGTGAGCAGGGGTAGCAGCAATCTTCAGCAGCATGTTCCCAGATCTGTGAAAGGGAGGGTCACGGGGAAAGTAAATTTAAATCACTGTCGTGTGGGTGATGCATTAGGGAGGGGGGCAGAGGACAGGAAATATAAACTAAACGGGACAAGTTTAAAAAGTGTACAGGAAGGGAGCGGGGACATGTCCACACTTTGCACTGGAAAGTCATGGGGATAAGATTGGAAAAACCTCAGAAGATATTTAACTTGATCAATAGAGGCGGAGACTCCTAAAAGAAGGATGTTAGGGTCATAGAGTCATCGAGGTCCAGAGCACAGAAAGGCCATTCGGCCCATCTGGAATGGGCAGGTCAAAAACAACCACCTGAGTATTTGAATCCCACTTTCTAACACTTTGCCAATAGCCTATAGAGTTATAACCAGGTTTATAGAGAGGACCATAGCGGAGGAATTGCTTCTTGTTCTGCCGCTAAATATACAAAAGGATGTGAGGATCTTGGAGACAAAACAAAGGATATTTAATGGAGTGTTGTCAGGGATGGAGGATTTCAGTTAAATATGGGGATTAGTGAACTGGAATTGTAATCTGTAGATCAGTTTAAGGTAAAGAGCAATTTCACAGAGGACTCCAAATTAGGAAGGAGTTTAGAGAGAGTGAGAAGAAAGGGTTCCACTGGAGTGTGTGTGGGCTGGGGAGAGTGGCCTGGAGTGTGTGTGTGGGCTGGCCGGGAGTGCCCTGGAGTGTGTGTGTGGGCTGGCCGGGAGTGGCCTGGAGTGTGTGTGTGGACTGGCCGGGAGTGGCCTGGAGTGTGTGTGTGGGCTGGCCGGGAGTGGCCTGGAGTGTGTGTGTGGGCTGGCCGGGAGTGGCCTGGAGTGTGTGTGTGGGCTGGCCGGGAGTGGCCTGGAGTGTGTGTGTGGGCTGGCCGGGAGTGGCCTGGAGTGTGTGTGTGGGCTGGCCGGGAGTGGCCTGGAGAGTGTGTGTGGGCTGGCCGGGAGTGGCCTGGAGTGTGTGTGTGGGCTGGCCGGGAGTGGCCTGGAGTGTGTGTGTGGGCTGGTCAGGAGTGGCCTGGAGTGTGTGTGTGGGCTGGCCGGGAGTGGCCTGGAGTGTGTGTGTGGGCTGGCCGGGAGTGGCCTGGAGTGTGTGTGTGGGCTGACCGGGTGGCCTGGAGTGTGTGTGTGGGCTGGCCGGGAGTGGCCTGGCCTGGAGTGTGTGTGTGGGCTGGCCGGGAGTGGCCTGGAGTGTGTGTGTGGGCTGGCCGGGAGTGGCCTGGAGTGTGTGTGTGGCCTGGCCGGGAGTGGCCTGGAGTGTGTGTGTGGGCTGGCCGGGAGTGGCCCGGAATTTGTGTGTGGGCTGGCCGGGAGTGGCCTGGAGTGTGTGTGTGGGCTGGCCGGGAGTGGCCTGGAGTGTGTGTGTGGGCTGGCCGGGAGTGGCCTGGAGTGTGTGTGTGCGCTGGCCGGGAGTGGCTTGGAGTGTATGTGTGGGCTGGCCGGGAGTGGCCGGGAGTGTGTGTGTGGGCTGGTCGGGAGTGGCCTGGAGTGTGTGTGTGGGCTGGCCGGGAGTGGCCTGGCCTGGAGTGTGTGTGTGGGCTGGCCGGGAGTGGCCTGGAGTGTGTGTGTGGGCTGGCCGGGAGTGACTTGGAGTGTGTGTGTGGGCTGGTCGGGAGTGGCCTGGAGTGTGTGTGTGGGCTGGCCGGGAGTGGCCTGGAGAGTGTGTGTGGGCTGGCCGGGAGTGACCTGAGTGTGTGTGTGCACTGGCCGGGAGTGGCCTGGAGTGTGTGTGTGGGCTGGCCGGGAGTTGCCGGGAGTGTGTGTATCGGCTGGCCGGGAGTGGCCTGGAGTGTGTGTGCGGGCTGGCCGGGAGTGGCCTGGAGTGTGTGTGTGCACTGGCCGGGAGTGGCCTGGAGTGTGTGTGTGGGCTGGCCGGGAGTGGCCGGGAGTGTGTGTATCGGCTGGCCGGGAGTGGCCTGGAGTGTGTGTGTGGGCTGGCCGGGAGTGGCCTGGAGTGTGTGTGTGGGCTGGCCGGGAGTGGCCTGGAGTGTCTGTGTAGGCTGGCCGGGAGTGGCCTGGAGTGTGTGTGTGGGCTGGCCGGGAGTGGCCTGGAGTGTGTGTGTGGGCTGGCCGGGAGTGGCCTGGAGTGTGTGTGTGGGCTGGCCGGGAGTGGCCTGGAGTGTGTGTGTGGGCTGGCCGGGAGTGACCTGGAGAGTGTGTGTGGGCTGGCCGGGAGTGGCCTGGAGTGTGTGTGTGCACTGGCCGGGAGTGGCCTGGAGTGTGTGTGTGGGCTGGCCGGGAGTGGCCTGGCCTGGAGTGTGTGCGGGCTGGCCGGGAGTGACCTGGAGAGTGTGTGTGGGCTGGCCGGGAGTGGCCTGGAGTGTGTGTGTGGGCTGGCCGGGAGTGGCCTGGAGTGTGTGTGTGGGCTGGCCGGGAGTGGCCTGGAGTGTGCGTGTGGGCTGGCCGGGAGTGGCCTGGCCTGGAGTGTGTGTGTGGGCTGGCCGGGAGTGGCCTGGAGTGTGTGTGTGGGCTGGCCGGGAGTGGCCTGGCCTGGAGTGTGTGTGTGGGCTGGCCGGGAGTGGCCTCGAGTGTGTGTGTGGGCTGGCAGGGAGCAGCCTGGAGTGTGTGTTTGGCTGGCCGGGAGTGTGTGTGTGGGATGGCCGGGAGTGGCCTGGAGTGTGTGTGTGGGCTGGCCGGGAGTGGCCTGGAGTGTGTGTGTGGGCTGTCCGGGAGTGGCCTGGAGTGTGTGTGTGGGCTGGCCGGGAGTGGCCTGGAGTGTGTGTGTGGGCTGGCCGGGAGTGGCCTGGCCTGGAGTGTGTGTGTGGGCTGGCCGGGAGTGGCCTGGAGTGTGTGTGTGCTGGCCGGGATTGGCCTGGAGTGTGTGTGTGGGCTGGCCGGGAATTGGCCTGGAGTGTGTGTGTGGGCCGGCCGGGAGTGGCCTGGAGTGTGTGTGTGGGCTGGCCGGGAGTGTCCTGGAGTGTGTGTGTGGGCTGGCCGGGAGTGGCCTGGAGTGTGTGTGTGGGCTTGCCGGGAGTGGCCTGGAGTGTGTGTGTGGGCTGGCCGGGAGTGGCCTGGAGTGTGAGTGTGGGCTGGCCGGGAGTGGCCTGGAGTGTGTGTGTGGGCTGGCCGCGAGTGGCCTGGAGTGTGTGTGTGAGGGCTTGCCGGGAGTGACCTGGCCTGGAGTGTGTGTGTGGGCTGCCGGGAATGGCCTGGAGTGTGTGTGGGCTGGCCGGGAGTGGCCTGGCCTGGAGTGAGTGTGTGGGCTGGCAGGGAGTGGCCTGGAGTGTGTGTGTGGGCTGGCCGGGAGTGGCCCTGGAGTGTGTGTGTGGGCTGGCCGGGAGTGGTCTGGCCTGGAGTGTGTGTGTGGGCTGGCCGGGAGTGGCCTGGAGTGTGTGTGTGGGCTGGCCGGGAGTGGCCTGGAGTGTGTGTGTGGGCTGGCCGGCAGTGGCCTGGAGTGTGTGTGTGGGCTGGCCGGGAGTGGCCTGGAGTGTGTGTGTGGGCTGGCCGGGAGTGGCCTGGAGTGTGTGTGTGGGCTGGCCGGGAGTGGCCGGGAGTGTGTGTGTGGGCTGCCCGGGAGTGGCCTGGAGTGTGTGTGTGGGCTGGCCGGGAGTGGCCTGGAGTGTGTGTGTGGGCTGGCCGGGAGTGGCCTGGAGTGTGTGTGGGCTGGCCGGGAGTGGCCTGGAGTGTGTGTGTGGACTGTCCGGGAGTGGCCTGGAGTGTGTGTGTGGACTGTCCGGGAGTGGCCTGGAGTGTGTGTGTGGGCTGGCCGGGAGTGGCCTGGAGTGTGTGTGTGGGCTGGCCGGGAGTGGCCTGGAGAGTGTGTGTGGGCTGGCCGGGAGTGGCCTGGAGTGTGTGTGTGGGCTGGCAGGGAGTGGCCTGGAGTGTGTGTGTGGGCTGGCCGGGAGTGGCCTGGCGTGTGTGTGTGGACTGGCCGGGAGTGGCCTGGAGTGTGTGTGTGGGCTGGCCGGAGAGGCCTGGAGTGTGTGTGTGGACTGGCCGGGAGTGGCCTGGAGTGTGTGTGTGGACTGGCCGGGAGTGGCCTGGAGTGTGTGTGGGCTGGCCGGGAGTGGCCTGGAGTGTGTGTGTGGGCTGCCCGGGAGTGGCCTGGAGTGTGTGTGTGGGCTGGCCGGGAGTGGCCTGGAGTGTGTGTGTGGGCTGGCCGGGAGTGGCCTGGCCTGGAGTGAGTGTGTGGGCTGGCCGGGAGAGGCCTGGAGTGTGTGTGTGGGCTGGCCGGGAGTGGCCTGGAGTCTGTGTGTGGGCTGGCCGGGAGTGTCCTGGAGTGTGTGTATCGGCTGGCCGGGAGTGGCCTGGAGTGTGGGTGTGGGCTGGCCGGGAGTGGCCTGGAGTGTGTGTGTGGGCTGGCCGGGAGTGGCCTGGAGTGTGTGTGTGGGCTGGCCGGGAGTGGCCTGGAGTGTGTGGGTGGGCTGGCCGGGAGTGGCCTGGAGTGTGAGTGTGGGCTGGCCGGGAGTGGCCTGGAGTGTGTGTGTGGGCTGGCTGGGAGCAGCCTGGAGTATGGGTGTGGGCTGGCCGTCAGTAGCCTGGAGTGTGTGGGTGGGTTGGCCGGGAGTGGCCTGGAGTGTGTGTGTGGGCTGGCCGGGAGTGGCCTGGAATGTGTGTGTGGGCTGGCCGGCAGTGGCCTGGAGTGTGTGTGTGGGCTGGCCGGGAGTGGCCTGGAGTGTGTGTCTTGGCTGGCCAGGAGTGGCCTGGAGTGTGTGTGTGGGCTGGCCGGGAGTGGCCTGGAGTGTGTGTGGGCTGGCCGGCAGTGGCCTGGAGTGTGTGTGTGGGCTGGCCGGGAGTGGCTGGGAGTGTGTGTGTGGGCTGGTCGGGAGTAGCCTGGAGTGTGTGTGTGGGCTGGCCTGGAGTTGCCTGGCCTGGAGTGTGTGTGGACTGGCCGGGAGTGGCCTGGAGTGTGTGTGTGGGCTGGCCGGGAGTGGCCTGGAGTGTGTGTGTGGGCTGGCCGGGAGTGGCCTGGAGTGTGTGTGTGGGCTGGCCGGGAGTGGCCTGGAGTGTGTGTGTGGGCTGGCCGGGAGTGGTCTGGAGTGTGTGTGTGGGCTGGCCGGGAGTGGCCTGGAGTGTGTGTGTGGGCTGGCCGGGAGTGGCCGGGAGTGTGTGTGTGGGTTGGCCGGGAGTGGCCTGGAGAGTGTGTGTGGGCTGGCCGGGAGTGGCCTGGAGTGTGTGTGTGGGCTGGCAGGGAGTGGCCTGGAGTGTGTGTGTGGGCTGGCCGGGAGTGGCCTGGCGTGTGTGTGTGGACTGGCCGGGAGTGGCCTGGAGTGTGTGTGTGGGCTGGCCGGGAGAGGCCTGGAGTGTGTGTGTGGACTGGCCGGGAGTGGCCTGGTGTGTGTGTGTGGACTGGCCGGGAGTGGCCTGGAGTGTGTGTGGGCTGGCCGGGAGTGGCCTGGAGTGTGTGTGTGGGCTGCCCGGGAGTGGCCTGGAGTGTGTGTGTGGGCTGGCCGGGAGTGGCCTGGAGTGTGTGTGTGGGCTGGCCGGGAGTGGCCTGGCCTGGAGTGAGTGTGTGGGCTGGCCGGGAGTGGCCTGGAGTGTGTGTGTGGGCTGGCCGGGAGTGGCCTGGAGTCTGTGTGTGGGCTGGCCGGGAGTGTCCTGGAGTGTGTGTATCGGCTGGCCGGGAGTGGCCAGGAGTGTGGGTGTGGGCTGGCCGGGAGTGGCCTGGAGTGTGTGTGTGGGCTGGCCGGGAGTGGCCTGGAGTGTGTGTGTGGGCTGGCCGAGAGTGGCCTGGAGTGTGTGGGTGGGCTGGCCGGGAGTGGCCTGGAGTGTGAGTGTGGGCTGGCCGGGAGTGGCCTGGAGTGTGTGTGTGGGCTGGCTGGGATCAGCCTGGAGTGTGGGTGTGGGCTGGCCGTCAGTAGCCTGGAGTGTGTCGGTGGGCTGGCCGGGAGTGGCCTGGAGTGTGTGTGTGGGCTGGCCGGGAGTGGCCTGGAGTGTGTGTGTGGGCTGGCCGGCAGTGGCCTGGAGTGTGTGTGTGGGCTGGCCGGGAGTGGCCTGGAGTGTGTGTGTTGGCTGGCCAGGAGTGGCCTGGAGTGTGTGTGTGGGCTGGCCGGGAGTGGCCTGGAGTGTGTGTGTGGGCTGGCCGGCAGTGGCCTGGAGTGTGTGTGTGGGCTGGCCGGGAGTGGCCGGGAGTATGTGTGTGGGCTGGTCGGGAGTAGCCTGGAGTGTGTGTGTGGGCTGGCCGGGAGTTGCCTGCCCTGGAGTGTGTGTGGACTGGCCGGGAGTGGCCTGGAGTGTGTGTGTGGGCTGGCCGGGAGTGGCCTGGAGTGTGTGTGTGCGCTGGCCGGGAGTGGCCTGGAGTGTGTGTGTGGGCTGGCCGGGGGTGACCTGGAGTGTGTGTGTGGGCTGGCCGGGAGTGGCCTGGAGTGTGTGTGTGGGCTGGCCGGGAGTGGCCTGGCCTGGAGTGTGTGTGTGGGCTGGCCGGGAGTGGCCTGGAGTGTGTGTGTGGACTGGCCGGGAGTGGCCTGGAGTGTGTGTGTGGGCTGGCCGGGAGTGGCCCGGAGTGTGTGTGTGGGCTGGCCGTGAGTGGCCTGGAGTGTGTGTGTGGGCTGGCCGGGAGTGGCCTGGAGTGTGTGTGTGGGCTGGCCGGGAGTGGCTTGGAGTGTATGTGTGGGCTGGCCGGGAGTGGCCGGGAGTGTGTGTGTGGGCTGGTCGGGAGTGGCCTGGAGTGTGTGTGTGGGCTGGCCGGGAGTGGCCTGGCCTGGAGTGTGTGTGTGGGCTGGTCGGAAGTGGCCTGGAGTGTGTGTGTGGGCTGGCCGGGAGTGACCTGGAGAGTGTGTGTGGGCTGGCCGGGAGTGGCCTGGAGTGTGTGTGTGGGCTGGCCGGGAGTGGCCTGGCCTGGAGTGTGTGTGTGGGCTGGCCGGGAGTGGCCTGGAGTGTGTGTGTGGGCTGGCCCGGAGTGGCCTGGAGTGTGGGTGTGCACTGGCCGGGAGTGGCCTGGAGTGTGTGTTTGGGCTGGCCGGGAGTGGCCGGGAGTGTGTGTATCGGCTGGCCGGGAGTGGCCTGGAGTGTGTGTGTGGGCTGGCCGGGAGTGGCCTGGAGTGTGTGTGTGGGCTGGCCGGGAGTGGCCTGGAGTGTGTGTGTGGGCTGGCCGGGAGTGGCCTGGAGTGTGTGTGTGGGCTGGCCGGGAGTGGCCTGGAGTGTGTGTGTGGGCTGGCCGGGAGTGGCCTGGAGTGTGTGTGTGGGCTGGCCGGGAATGGCCTGGAGTGTGTGTGTGGGCTGGCCGGGAGTGACCTGGAGAGTGTGTGTGGGCTGGCCGGGAGTGGCCTGGAGTGTGTGTGTGCACTGGCCGGGAGTGGCCGGGAGTGTGTGTGTGCACTGGCCGGGAGTGGCCTGGAGTGGGTGTGTGGGCTGGCCGGGAGTGGCCTGGAGTGTGTGTGTGGGCTGGCCGGGAGTGGCCTGGAGTGTGTGTGTGGGCTGGCCGGGAGTGGCCTGGAGTGTGTGTGTGGGCTGGCCGGGAGTGGCCTGGAGTGTGTGTGTGGGCTGGCCGGGAGTGGCCTGGAGTGTGTGTGTGGGCTGGCCGGGAGTGGCCTGGAGTGTGTGTGTGGGCTGGCCGGGAGTGGCCCGGAGTGTGTGTGTGGGCTGGCCGGGAGTGGCCTGGAGTGTGTGTGTGGGCTGGCCGGGAGTGGCCTGGAGTGTGTGTGTGGGCTGGCCGGAAGTGGCTTGGAGTGTATGTGTGGGCTGGCCGGGAGTGGCCGGGAGTGTGTGTGTGGGCTGGTCGGGAGAGGCCTGGAGTGTGTGTTTGGGCTGGCCGGGAGTGGCCTGGAGAGTGTGTGTGGGCTGGCCGGTAGTGACCTGGCCTGGAGTGTGCGTGTGGGCTGGCCGGGAGTGGCCTGGAGTGTGTGTGTGGGCTGGCCGGGAGTGGCCTGGAGTGTCTTTGTGGGCTGGCCGGGAGTGGCCTGGAGTGTGTGTGTGGGCTGGACGGGAGTGGCCTGGAGTGTGTGTGTGGGCTGGCCGGGAGTGGCCGGGAGTGTGTGTGTGGGCTGGACGGGAGTGGCCTGGAGTGTGTGTGTGGGCTGGCCGGGGGTGGCCGGGAGTGTGTGTATCGGCTGGCCGGGAGTGGCCTGGAGTGTGTGTGTGGGCTGGACGGGAGTGGCCGGGAGTGTGGGTGTGGGCTGGCCGGGAGTGGCCTGGAGTGTGTGTGTGGGCTGGCCGGCAGTGGCCTGGAGTGTGTGTGTGGGCTGGCCGGGAGTGGCCTGGAGTGTCTGTGTGGGCTGGCCGGGAGTGGCCTGGAGTGTGTGTGTGGGCTGGCCGGGAGTGGCCTGGATTGTGTGTGTGTGTGGGCTGGCCGGGAGTGACCTGGAGAGTGTGTGTGGGCTGGCCGGGAGTGGCCTGGAGTGTGTGTGTGCACTGGCCGGGAGTGGCCTGGAGTGTGTGTGTGGGCTGGCCGGGAGTGGCCTGGCCTGGAGTGTGTGTGTGGGCTGGTCGGGAGTGGCCTGGAGTGTGTGTGGGCTGGCCGGGAGTGGCCTGGAGTGTGTGTGTGGGCTGGCCGGGAGTGGCCTGGCCTGGAGTGTGTGTGTGGGCTGGCCGGGAGTGGCCTGGAGTGTGTGTGTGGGCTGGCCGGGAGTGGCCTGGCCTGGAGTGTGTGTGTGGGCTGGCCGGGAGCAGCCTGGAGTGTGTGTGTGGACTGGCCGGGAGTGTGTGTGTGGGCTGGCCGGGAGTGTCCTGGAGAGTGTGTGTGGGATGGCCGGGAGTGGCCTGGTGTGTGTGTGTTGGCTGTCCGGGAGTGGCCTGGAGTGTGTGTGTGGGCTGGCCGGGAGTGGCCTGGAATGTGAGTGTGGGCTGGCCGGGAGTGGCCTGGAGTGTGTGTGTGGCCTGGCCGGGAGTGGCCTGGAGTGTGTGTGTGGGCTGTCCGGGAGTGGCCTCGAGTGTGTGTGTGGGCTGGCCGGGAGTGGCCTGGAGTGTGTGTGTGGGCTGGCCGGGAGTGGCCTGGAGTGTGTGTGTGGGCTGGCCGGGAGTGGCCTGGAATGTGTGTGTGGGCTGGCCGGGAGTGGCCTGGAGTGTGTGTGTGGGATGGCCGGGAGTGGCCTGGAGTGTGTGTGTGGGCTGTCCGGGAGTGGCCTGGAGTGTGTGTGTGGGCTGGCCGGGAGTGGTCTGGAGTCTGTGTGTGGGATGGCCGGGAGTGGCCTGGCCTGGAGTGTGTGTGTGGGCTGGCCGGGAGTGACCTGGAGTGTGTGTGTGGGCCGGCCGGGAGTGGCCTGGAGTGTGTGTGTGGGCTGGCCGGGAGTGTCCTGGAGTGTGTGTGTGGGCTGGCCGGGAGTGGCCTGGAGTGTGTGTGTGGGCTGGCCGCGAGTGGCCTGGAGTGTGTGTGTGGGCTGGCCGGGAGTGTCCTGGCCTGGAGTGTGTGTGTGGGCTAGCCGGGAGTGGCCTGGAGTGTGTGTGTGGGCTGGCCGGGAGTGGCCTGGAGTGTGTGTGTGGGCTGGCCGGGAGTGGCCTGGAGTGTGTGTGTGGGCTGGCCGGCAGTGGCCTGGCCTGGAGTGTGTGTGTGGGCTGGCCGGGAGTGTCCTGGAGTGTGTGTATCGGCTGGCCGGGAGTGGCCTAGAGTGTGTGTGTGGGCTGGCCGGGAGTGGCCTGGAGTGTGTGTGTGGGCTGGCCGGGAGTGGCCTGGAGTGTGTGTGTGGGCTGGCCGGGAGTGGCCTGGAGTTTGAGTGTGGGCTGGCTGGGAGTAGCCTGGAGTGTGGGTGTGGGCTGGCCGCGAGTAGCCTGGAGTGTGTGGGTGGGCTGGCCGGGAGTGGCCTGGAGTGTGTGTGTGGGCTGGCCGGGAGTGGCCTGGAGTGTGTGTGTGGGCTGGCCGGGAGTGGCCTGGAGTGTGTGTGTGGGCTGGCCGGGAGTGGCCTGGAGTGTGAGTGTGGGCTGGCCGGGAGTGGCCTGGAGTGTGTGTGTGGGCTGGCCGGGAGTGGCCTGGAGTGTGTGTGTGGGCTGGCCGGGAGTGGCCTGGAGTGTGAGTGTGGGCTGGCCGGGAGTGGCCTGGAGTGTGAGTGTGGGATGGCCGGGAGTGGCCTGGAGTGTGTGTGTCGGCAGGCCGGGAGTGGCCTGGAGTGTGTGTGGGGACTGGCCGGCAGTGGCCTGGAGTGTGTGGGTGGGCTGGCCGGGAGTGGCCTGGAGTGTGTGTGGGGGCTGGCCGGGAGTGGCCTTGAGTGTGTGTGTGGGCTGGCCGGGAGTGGCCTGGAGTGTGTGTGTGGGCCGGCCGGGAGTGGCCTGGAGTGTGTGTGTGGGCTGGCCGGGAGTGTCCTGGAGTGTGTGTGTGGGCTGGCCGGGAGTGGCCTGGAGTGTGTGTGTGGGCTGGCCGCGAGTGGCCTGGAGTGTGTGTGTGGGCTGGCCGGGAGTGTCCTGGCCTGGAGTGTGTGTGTGGGCTGGCCGGGAGTGGCCTGGAGTGTGTGTGTGGGCTGGCCGGGAGTGGCCTGGAGTGTGTGTGTGGGCTGGCCGGGAGTGGCCTGGAGTGTGTGTGTGGGCTGGCCGGGAGTGTCCTGGCCTGGAGTGTGTGTGTGGGCTGGCCGGGAGTGGCCTGGAGTGTGTGTGTGGGCTGGCCGGGAGTGGCCTGGAGTGTGTGTGTGGGCTGGCCGGGAGTGTCCTGGCCTGGAGTGTGTGTGTGGGCTGGCCGGGAGTGGCCTGGAGTGTGTGTGTGGGCTGGCCGGGAGTGGCCTGGAGTGTGTGTGTGGGCTGGCCGGGAGTGGCCTGGAGTGTGTGTGTGGGCTGGCCGGCAGTGGCCTGGCCTGGAGTGTGTGTGGGCTGGCCGGGAGTGGCCTGGAGTGTGTGTGTGGACTGTCCGGGAGTGGCCTGGAGTGTGTGTGTGGACTGTCCGGGAGTGGCCTGGAGTGTGTGTGTGGGCTGGCCGGGAGTGGCCTGGAGTGTGTGTGTGGGCTGGCCGGGAGTGGCCTGGAGTGTGTGTGTGGGCTGTCCGGGAGTGGCCTGGAGTGTGTGTGTGGGCTGGCCGGGAGTGGCCTGGAGTCTGTGTGTGGGATGGCCGGGAGTGGCCTGGCCTGGAGTGTGTGTGTGGGCTGGCCGGGAGTGGCCTGGAGTGTGTGTGTGGGCCGGCCGGGAGTGGCCTGGAGTGTGTGTGTGGGCTGGCCGGGAGTGTCCTGGAGTGTGTGTGTGGGCTGGCCGGGAGTGGCCTGGAGTGTGTGTGTGGGCTGGCCGCGAGTGGCCTGGAGTGTGTGTGTGGGCTGGCCGGGAGTGTCCTGGCCTGGAGTGTGTGTGTGGGCTGGCCGGGAGTGGCCTGAAGTGTGTGTGTGGGCTGGCCGGGAGTGGCCTGGAGTGTGTGTGTGGGCTGGCCGGGAGTGGCCTGGAGTGTGTGTGTGGGCTGGCCGGGAGTGTCCTGGAGTGTGTGTGTGGGCTGGCCGGGAGTGGCCTGGAGTCTGTGTGTGGGCTGGCCGGGAGTGTCCTGGAGTGTGTGTGTGGGCTGGCCGGGAGTGTCCTGGAGTGTGTGTGTGGGCTGGCCGGGAGTGGCCTGGAGTCTGTGTGTGGGATGGCCGGGAGTGGCCTGGCCTGGAGTGTGTGTGTGGGCTGGCCGGGAGTGGCCTGGAGTGTGTGTGTGGGCCGGCCGGGAGTGGCCTGGAGTGTGTGTGTGGGCTGGCCGGGATTGTCCTGGAGTGTGTGTGTGGGCTGGCCGGGAGTGGCCTGGAGTGTGTGTGTGGGCTGGCCGCGAGTGGCCTGGAGTGTGTGTGTGGGCTGGCCGGGAGTGTCCTGGCCTGGTGTGTGTGTGTGGGCTCGCCGGGAGTGGCCTGGAGTGTGTGTGTGGGCTGGCCGGGAGTGGCCTGGAGTGTGTGTGTGGGCTGGCCGGGAGTGGCCTGGAGTGTGTGTGTGGGCTGGCCAAGAGTGTCCTGGCCTGGAGTGTGTGTGTGGCCTGGCCGGGAGTGGCCTGGAGTGTGTGTGTGGGCTGGCCGGGAGTGGCCTGGAGTGTGTGTGTGGGCTGGCCGGGAGTGTCCTGGCCTGGAGTGTGTGTGTGGGCTGGCCGGGAGTGGCCTGGAGTGTGTGTGTGGGCTGGCCGGGAGTGGCCTGGAGTGTGTGTGTGGGCTGGCCGGGAGTGGCCTGGAGTGTGTGTGTGGGCTGGCCGGCAGTGGCCTGGCCTGGAGTGTGTGTGGGCTGGCCGGGAGTGGCCTGGAATGTATGTGTGGACTGACCGGGAGTGGCCTGGAGTGTGTGTGTGGACTGTCCGGGAGTGGCCTGGAGTGTGTGTGTGGGCTGGCCGGGAGTGGCCTGGAGTGTGTGTGTGGGCTGGCCGGGAGTGGCCTGGAATGTGTGTGTGGGCTGGCCGGCAGTGGCCTGGCCTGGAGTGTGTGTGGGCTGGCCGGGAGTGGCCTGGAGTGTGTGTGTGGACTGTCCGGGAGTGGCCTGGAGTGTGTGTGTGGACTGTCCGGGAGTGGCCTGGAGTGTGTGTGTGGGCTGGCCGGGAGTGGCCTGGAGTGTGTGTGTGGGCTGGCCGGGAGTGGCCTGGAGTGTGTGTGTGGGCCGGCCGGGAGTGGCCTGGAGTGTGTGTGTGGGCTGGCCGGGAGTGTCCTGGAGTGTGTGTGTGGGCTGTCCGGGAGTGGCCTGGAGTGTGTGTGTGGGCTGGCCGCGAGTGGCCTGGAGTGTGTGTGTGGGCTGGCCGGGAGTGTCCTGGCCTGGAGTGTGTGTGTGGGCTGGCCGGGAGTGGCCTGGAGTGTGTGTGTGGGCTGGCCGGGAGTGGCCTGGAGTGTGTGTGTGGGCTGGCCGGCAGTGGCCTGGCCTGGAGTGTGTGTGGGCTGGCCGGGAGTGGCCTGGAGTGTGTGTGTGGACTGTCCGGGAGTGGCCTGGAGTGTGTGTGTGGACTGTCCGGGAGTGGCCTGGAGTGTGTGTGTGGGCTGGCCGGGAGTGGCCTGGAGTGTGTGTGTGGGCTGGCCGGGAGTGGCCTGGAGTGTGTGTGTGGGCTGTCCGGGAGTGGCCTGGAGTGTGTGTGTGGGCTGGCCGGGAGTGGCCTGGAGTCTGTGTGTGGGATGGCCGGGAGTGGCCTGGCCTGGAGTGTGTGTGTGGGCTGGCCGGGAGTGGCCTGGAGTGTGTGTGTGGGCCGGCCGGGAGTGGCCTGGAGTGTGTGTGTGGGCTGGCCGGGAGTGTCCTGGAGTGTGTGTGTGGGCTGGCCGGGAGTGGCCTGGAGTGTGTGTGTGGGCTGGCCGCGAGTGGCCTGGAGTGTGTGTGTGGGCTGGCCGGGAGTGTCCTGGCCTGGAGTGTGTGTGTGGGCTGGCCGGGAGTGGCCTGAAGTGTGTGTGTGGGCTGGCCGGGAGTGGCCTGGAGTGTGTGTGTGGGCTGGCCGGGAGTGGCCTGAAGTGTGTGTGTGGGCTGGCCGGGAGTGTCCTGGAGTGTGTGTGTGGGCTGGCCGGGAGTGGCCTGGAGTCTGTGTGTGGGCTGGCCGGGAGTGTCCTGGAGTGTGTGTGTGGGCTGGCCGGGAGTGTCCTGGAGTGTGTGTGTGGGCTGGCCGGGAGTGGCCTGGAGTGTGTGTGTGGGCTGGCCGGGAGTGGCCTGGAATGTGTGTGTGGGCTGGCCGGGAGTGGCCTGGAGTGTGTGTGTGGGATGGCCGGGAGTGGCCTGGAGTGTGTGTGTGGGCTGTCCGGGAGTGGCCTGGAGTGTGTGTGTGGGCTGGCCGGGAGTGGCCTGGAGTCTGTGTGTGGGATGGCCGGGAGTGGCCTGGCCTGGAGTGTGTGTGTGGGCTGGCCGGGAGTGGCCTGGAGTGTGTGTGTGGGCCGGCCGGGAGTGGCCTGGAGTGTGTGTGTGGGCTGGCCGGGATTGTCCTGGAGTGTGTGTGTGGGCTGGCCGGGAGTGGCCTGGAGTGTGTGTGTGGGCTGGCCGCGAGTGGCCTGGAGTGTGTGTGTGGGCTGGCCGGGAGTGTCCTGGCCTGGTGTGTGTGTGTGGGCTCGCCGGGAGTGGCCTGGAGTGTGTGTGTGGGCTGGCCGGGAGTGGCCTGGAGTGTGTGTGTGGGCTGGCCGGGAGTGGCCTGGAGTGTGTGTGTGGGCTGGCCGGGCGTGTCCTGGCCTGGAGTGTGTGTGTGGCCTGGCCGGGAGTGGCCTGGAGTGTGTGTGTGGGCTGGCCGGGAGTGGCCTGGAGTGTGTGTGTGGGCTGGCCGGGAGTGTCCTGGCCTGGAGTGTGTGTGTGGGCTGGCCGGGAGTGGCCTGGAGTGTGTGTGTGGGCTGGCCGGGAGTGGCCTGGAGTGTGTGTGTGGGCTGGCCGGGAGTGGCCTGGAGTGTGTGTGTGGGCTGGCCGGCAGTGGCCTGGCCTGGAGTGTGTGTGGGCTGGCCGGGAGTGGCCTGGAGTGTGTGTGTGGACTGTCCGGGAGTGGCCTGGAGTGTGTGTGTGGACTGTCCGGGAGTGGCCTGGAGTGTGTGTGTGGGCTGGCCGGGAGTGGCCTGGAGTGTGTGTGTGGGCTGGCCGGGAGTGGCCTGGAGTGTGTGTGTGGGCTGGCCGGCAGTGGCCTGGCCTGGAGTGTGTGTGGGCTGGCCGGGAGTGGCCTGGAGTGTGTGTGTGGACTGTCCGGGAGTGGCCTGGAGTGTGTGTGTGGACTGTCCGGGAGTGGCCTGGAGTGTGTGTGTGGGCTGGCCGGGAGTGGCCTGGAGTGTGTGTGTGGGCTGGCCGGGAGTGGCCTGGAGTGTGTGTGTGGGCCGGCCGGGAGTGGCCTGGAGTGTGTGTGTGGGCTGGCCGGGAGTGTCCTGGAGTGTGTGTGTGGGCTGTCCGGGAGTGGCCTGGAGTGTGTGTGTGGGCTGGCCGCGAGTGGCCTGGAGTGTGTGTGTGGGCTGGCCGGGAGTGTCCTGGCCTGGAGTGTGTGTGTGGGCTGGCCGGGAGTGGCCTGGAGTGTGTGTGTGGGCTGGCCGTGAGTGGCCTGGAGTGTGTGTGTGGGCTGGCCGGGAGTGGCCTGGAGTGTGTGTGTGGGCTGGCCGGCAGTGGCCTGGCCTGGAGTGTGTGTGGGCTGGCCGGGAGTGGCCTGGAGTGTGTGTGTGGACTGTCCGGGAGTGGCCTGGAGTGTGTGTGTGGACTGTCCGGGAGTGGCCTGGAGTGTGTGTGTGGGCTGGCCGGGAGTGGCCTGGAGTGTGTGTGTGGAGTGGTCGGGAGTGGCCTGGAGTGTGTGTGTGGACTGGCCGGGAGTGGCCTGGAGTGTGTGTGGGCTGGCCGGGAGTGACCTGGAGTGTGTGTGTGGGCTGCCCGGGAGTGGCCTGGAGTGTGTGTGTGGGCTGGCCGGGAGTGGCCTGGAGTGTGTGTGTGGGCTGGCCGGGAGTGGCCTGGCCTGGAGTGAGTGTGTGGGCTGGCCGGGAGTGGCCTGGAGTATGTGTGTGGGCTGGCCGGGAGTGGCCTGGAGTCTGTGTGTGGGCTGGCCGGGAGTGTCCTGGAGTGTGTGTGTGGGCTGGCCGGGAGTGTCCTGGAGTGTGTGTGTGGGCTGGCCGGGAGTGGCCTGGAGTGTGTGTGTGGGCTGGCCGGGAGTGGCCTGGAATGTGTGTGTGGGCTGGCCGGGAGTGGCCTGGAGTGTGTGTGTGGGATGGCCGGGAGTGGCCTGGAGTGTGTGTGTGGGCTGTCCGGGAGTGGCCTGGAGTGTGTGTGTGGGCTGGCCGGGAGTGGCCTGGAGTCTGTGTGTGGGATGGCCGGGAGTGGCCTGGCCTGGAGTGTGTGTGTGGGCTGGCCGGGAGTGGCCTGGAGTGTGTGTGTGGGCCGGCCGGGAGTGGCCTGGAGTGTGTGTGTGGGCTGGCCGGGAGTGTCCTGGAGTGTGTGTGTGGGCTGGCCGCGAGTGGCCTGGAGTGTGTGTGTGGGCTGGCCGGGAGTGTCCTGGCCTGGAGTGTGTATGTGGGCTGGCCGGGAGTGGCCTGGAGTGTGTGTGTGGGCTGGCCGGGAGTGGCCTGGAGTGTGTGTGTGGGCTGGCCGGGAGTGGCCTGGAGTGTGTGTGTGGGCTGGCCGGCAGTGGCCTGGCCTGGAGTGTGTGTGTGGGCTGGCCGGGAGTGGCCTGGAGTGTGTGTGTGGGCTGGCCGGGAGTGGCCTGGAGTGTGTGTGTGGGCTGGCCGGCAGTGGCCTGGCCTGGAGTGTGTGTGTGGGCTGGCCGGGAGTGGCCGGGAGTGTGTGTGTGGGCTGGCCGGGAGTGGCCTGGAGTGTGTGTGGGCTGGCCGGGAGTGGCCTGGAGTGTGTGTGTGGGCTGGCCGGGAATGGCCTGGAGTGTGTGTGTGGGCTGGCCGGGAGTGGCCTGGAGTGTGTGTGTGGGCTGCCCGGGAGTGGCCTGGAGTGTGTGTGTGGGCTGGCCGGGAGTGGCCTGGAGTGTGTGTGGGCTGGCCGGGAGTGTCCTGGAGTGTGTGTGTGGGCTGGCCGGGAGTGGCCTGGAATGTGTGTGTGGGCTGGCCGCGAGTGGCCTGGAGTGTGTGTGTGGGCTGGCCGGGAGTGTCCTGGCCTGGAGTGTGTGTGTGGGCTGGCCGGGAGTGGCCTGGAGTGTGTGTGTGGGCTGGCCGGGAGTGGCCTGGAGTGTGTGTGTGGGCTGGCCGGGAGTGGCCTGGAGTGTGTGTGTGGGCTGGCCGGCAGTGGCCTGGCCTGGAGTGTGTGTGTGGGCTGGCCGGGAGTGGCCTGGAGTGTGTGTGTGGGCTGGCCGGGAGTGGCCTGGAGTGTGTGTGTGGGCTGGCCGGCAGTGGCCTGGCCTGGAGTGTGTGTGTGGGCTGGCCGGGAGTGGCCGGGAGTGTGTGTGTGGGCTGGCCGGGAGTGGCCTGGAGTGTGTGTGGGCTGGCCGGGAGTGGCCTGGAGTGTGTGTGTGGGCTGGCCGGGAATGGCCTGGAGTGTGTGTGTGGGCTGGCCGGGAGTGGCCTGGAGTGTGTGTGTGGGCTGCCCGGGAGTGGCCTGGAGTGTGTGTGTGGGCTGGCCGGGAGTGGCCTGGAGTGTGTGTGGGCTGGCCGGGAGTGGCCTGGAGTGTGTGTGTGGACTGTCCGGGAGTGGCCTGGAGTGTGTGTGTGGACTGTCCGGGAGTGGCCTGGAGTGTGTGTGTGGGCTGGCCGGGAGTGGCCTGGAGTGTGTGTGTGGAGTGGTCGGGAGTGGCCTGGAGTGTGTGTGTGGACTGGCCGGGAGTGGCCTGGAGTGTGTGTGGGCTGGCCGGGAGTGACCTGGAGTGTGTGTGTGGGCTGCCCGGGAGTGGCCTGGAGTGTGTGTGTGGGCTGGCCGGGAGTGGCCTGGAGTGTGTGTGTGGGCTGGCCGGGAGTGGCCTGGCCTGGAGTGAGTGTGTGGGCTGGCCGGGAGTGGCCTGGAGTGTGTGTGTGGGCTGTCCGGGAGTGGCCTGGAGTCTGTGTGTGGGCTGGCCGGGAGTGTCCTGGAGTGTGTGTGTGGGCTGGCCGGGAGTGTCCTGGAGTGTGTGTGTGGGCTGGCCGGGAGTGGCCTGGAGTGTGTGTGTGGGCTGGCCGGGAGTGGCCTGGAGTGTGTGTGTGGGCTGGCCGGGAGTGGCCTGGAGTGTGAGTGTGGGCTGGCTGGGAGTAGCCTGGAGTGTGGGTGTGGGCTGGCCGCGAGTAGCCTGGAGTGTGTGGGTGGGCTGGCCGGGAGTGTCCTGGAGTGTGAGTGTGGACTGGCCGGGAGTGTCCTGGAGTGTGAGTGTGGACTGGCCGGCAGTGGCCTGGAGTGTGTGTATCGGCTGGCCGGGAGTGGCCTGGAGTGTGCGTGTGGGCTGGCCGGGAGTGGCCTGGAGTGTGTGTGTGGGCTGGCCGGGAGTGTCCTGGAGTGTGTGTATCGGCTGGCCGGGAGTGGCCTGGAGTGTGTGTGTGGGCTGGCCGGGAGTGGCCTGGAGTGTGTGTGTGGGCTGGCCGGGAGTGGCCTGGAGTGTGTGTGTGGGCTGGCCGGGAGTGGCCTGGAGTGTGAGTGTGGGCTGGCTGGGAGTAGCCTGGAGTGTGGGTGTGGGCTGGCCGCGAGTAGCCTGGAGTGTGTGGGTGGGCTGGCCGGGAGTGGCCTGGAGTGTGTGTGTGGGCTGGCCGGGAGTGGCCTGGAGTGTGAGTGTGGGCTGGCCGGGAGTGGCCTGGAGTGTGAGTGTGGGATGGCCGGGAGTGGCCTGGAGTGTGTGTGTCGGCAGGCCGGGAGTGGCCTGGAGTGTGTGTGGGGACTGGCCGGCAGTGGCCTGGAGTGTGTGGGTGGGCTGGCCGGGAGTGGCCTGGAGCGTGTGTGGGGGCTGGCCGGGAGTGGCCTTGAGTGTGTGTGTGGGCTGGCCGGGAGTGGCCTGGAGTGTGTGTGTGGGCTGGCCGGGAGTGGCCTGGAGTGTGTGTGTGGACTGGCCGGGAGTGGCCTGGAGTGTGTGTGTGGACTGGCCGGGAGTGGCCTGGAGTGTGTGTGTGGGCTGGCTGGGAGTGGCCTGGAGTGTGTGTGTGGGCTGGCCGGGAGTGGCCTGGAGTGTGTGTGTGGACTGGCCGGGAGTGGCCTGGAGTGTGTGTGTGGGCTGGCCGGGAGTGTCCTGGCCTGGAGTGTGTGTGTGTGCTGGCCGGGAGTGGCCTGGAGTGTGTGTGTGGGCTGGCCAGGAGTGGCCTGGAGTGTGTGTGTGGGCTGGCCGGGAGTGGCCTGGAGTGTGTGTGGGGGCTGGCCGGCAGTGGCCTGGAATGTGTGTGTGGGCTGGCCGGGAGTGGCCGGGAGTGTGTGTGTGGGCTGGTCGGGAGTAGCCTGGAGTGTGTGTGTGGGTTGGCCGGGAGTGGCCTGGCCTGGAGTGTGTGTGGACTGGCCGGGAGTGGCCTGGAGTGTGTGTGTGGGCTGGCCGGGAGTGGCCTGGAGTGTGTGTGGGGGCTGGCCGGGAGTGGTCTGGAGTGTGTGCGTGGGCTGGCCGGGAGTGGCCGGGAGTGTGTGTGTGGGCTGGCCGGGAGTGGCCTGACCTGGAGTGTGTGTGGACTGGCCGGGAGTGGCCTGGAGTGTGTGGGTGGGCTGGCCGGGAGTGGCCTGGAGTGTGTGTGGGGGCTGGCCGGCAGTGGCCTGGAGTGTGTGTGTGGACTGGCCGGGAGTGGCCTGGAGTGTGTGTGGGGGCTGGCCGGGAGTGGCCTGGAGTGTGTGTGGGCTGGCCGGGAGTTAACTGGTAGTCAGCGCGCAGGGAGAGTTACCCGCGCAGGAGGCCACCTCCATTCAGACCCAGTCCACCTCCAGCTCCCTTACACATCCCTTCACCCTCTCCACGCTGACTGCCCAGTGATACAACAGAAGATTCAGCAGGGCCTGGCCTCCCACCTGCTCCTCATTGTAGAATCGACTTGCGTGTTCTAGAAACTCTCCCCGTTTGTTACAGTAGTTCCTGGGAATAATTTACAGTGGTCCCTGGTTAGTGTATCATTATTTACAGTGGTCCCTGGATAGTGTATCATTATATACAGTGGTCCCTGGGTAGTTTACCATTATTTACAGTGGTCCCTGGGTAGTATATCATTAGATACAGTGGTCCCTGGGTAGAATATCATTATATACAGTGGTCCCTGGGTAGTGTATCATTATATACAGTGGTCCCTGGGTAGTATATCATTAGATACAGTGGTCCCTGGGTAGAATATCATTATATACAGTGGTCCCTGGGTAGTGTATCATTATATACAGTGGTCCCTGGGTAGAATATCATTATATACAGTGGTACCTGGGTAGTATATCATTACGTACAGTGGTCCCTGGGTAGAATATCATTAGATACAGTGGTCCCTGAGTAGAATATCATTATGTACAGTGGTCCCTGGGTTGTTTACCATTATTTACAGTGGTCCCTGGGTAGTATATCATTAGATACAGTGGTCCCTGGGTAGAATATCATTATATACAGTGGTCCCTGGGTAGTGTATCATTATATACAGTGGTCCCTGGGTAGAATATCATTATATACAGTGGTACCTGGGTAGTATATCATTATGTACAGTGATCCCTGGGTAGAATATCATTATATACAGTGGTCCCTGGGTAGTGTATCATTATATACAGTGGTCCCTGGGTAGTTTACCATTATTTACAGTGGTCCCTGGGCAGTATATCATTATTTACAGTGGTCCCTGGGTAGCATATCATTATATACAGTGGTCCCTTGGTAGTGTATCATTATTTACAGTGGTCTCTGGGTTGTGTATCTTATTTACAGTGTGCCCTGGGTAGTTTACCATTATTTACAGTGGTGCCTGGGTAGTATATCATTATATACAGTGGTCCGTGTGTAGTGTGTCGTTATTTACAGTGGTCTCTGGGTAGTGTATCATTATATACAGTGGTCCCTGGGTAGAATATAATTATATACAGTGGTCCCTGGGTAGAATATCCTTATATACAGTGGTCCCTGGGTCGTTTACCATTATTTACAGTGGTCCCTGGGTAGTATATCATTAGATACAGTGGTCCCTGGGTAGAATATCATTATATACAGTGGTCCCTGGGTAGTGTATCATTATATACAGTGGTCCCCGGGTAGAATATCATTATATACAGTGGTACCTGGGTAGTATATCATTATGTACAGTGATCCCTGGGTAGAATATCATTATATACAGTGGTCCCTGGGTAGTGTATCATTATATACAGTGGTCCCTGGGTAGTTTACCATTATTTACAGTGGTCCCTGGGCAGTATATCATTATTTACTGTGGTCCCTGGGTAGCATATCTTTATATACAGTGGTCCCTTGGTAGTGTATCATTATTTACAGTGGTCTCTGGGTTGTGTATCTTATTTACAGTGTGCCCTGGGTAGAATATCATTATATACAGTGGTCCCTGGGTAGAATATCCTTATATACAGTGGTCCCTGGGTAGTTTATCATTATGTACAGTGGTCCCTGGCAGTTAACCATTATTTAAAGTGGTCCCTGGGTAGTATATCATTAGATACAGTGGTCCCTGGGTAGTGTATCATTATTTACAGTGGTCTCTGGATAGTGTATCATTTTATACAGTGGTCCCTGGTAGAATATCATTATATGTAGTGGTCCCTGCGTAGTGTATCATTATATACCGTGGTCCATGGATAGTTTACAATTATTTACATGGGTCCCTGGGCAGTATATCATTATATACAGTGGTCCCTGGGTAGAATATCATTATATACAGTGGTCCCTGGGTAGTTTACCATTATTTGCAGTGGTCTCTGCGTTGTGTATCTTATTTACAGTGTGCCCTGGGTAGTTTACCATTATTTACAGTGGTCCCTGGGTCGTATATCATTATATACAGTGGTCCCTGGGTAGTGTATCATTATTTACAGTGGTATTGGGTAGTGTATTATTATATGCAGTGGTCCCTGGGTAGAATATCATTATATACAGTGGTCCCTGGGTAGTGTATCATTATATACAGTGGCCACTGGGTAGTGTATCATTATTTACAGTGGTCCCTGGGTCGTATATCATTATTTACAGAGGTCCCAGGGTAGAATATCATTATTTACAGTGGTCCCTGGGTAGAATATCATTATATACAGTGGTCCCTGGGTAGTATATCATTGTGTACAGTGGTCCCTGGGTAGTTTACCATTATTTACAGTGGTCCCTGAGTAGTATATCATTATACACAGTGGTCCCTGGGTAGTATATCATTATTTACAGTGGTCTCTGGGAACTGTATCATTATATACAGTGGTGCCTGGGTAGAATATCATTATATACAGTGGTTCCTGGGTAGTGTATCATGATATACAGTGGTCCCTGGGTAGTTTACCATTATTTACAGTTGTTGCTTGTGTAGAATATCACTTTTTACTGTGGTGCCTTGGTAGTGATTCATTATTTACAGTGGTCTCTGGGTAGTGTATCATTATATACAGTGGTCCCTGGGTAGTATATAATTATTTACAGTGGTCCCTGGGTAGTTTACCATTATTGACAATGGTCCCTGGGTCGTATATCATCATTTACAGTGGTCACTCGGTAAAATATCATAATTTACAGTGGTCCTTGGGTTGTATATCATTATTTACAGTGGTCTATGTGCAGAATATAATTATTTACAGTAGTCCCTGGGCAGTCTGTCATTACTTACAGTGGTCCCTGGGTCGTGTATCATTATATACAGTGGTCCCTGGGTAGAATATCATGAGATTAAGTGGTCCCTGGGTAGTATATCATTCTGTACAGTGGTCCCTGGGTCGTTTACCATTATTTACAGTGGTCCCTGGGAAGTATATCATTAGATACAGTGGTTCCTGAACAAAGAACAAAGAACAAAGAAATGTACAGCACAGGAACAGGCCCTTCGGCCCTCCAAGCCCGTGCCGACCATACTGCCCGACTAAACTACAATCTTCTACACTTCCTGGGTCCGTATCCTTCTATTCCCATCCTATTCATATATTTGTCAAGATGCCCCTTAAATGTCCCTATCGTCCCTGCTTCCACTACCTCCTCCGGTAGTGAGTTCCAGGCACCCACTACCCTCTGCGTAAAAAACTTGCCTCGTACATCTACTCTAAACTTTGCCCCTCTCACCTTAAACCTATGCCCCCTATTAATTGACCCCTCTACCCTGGGGAAAAGCCTCTGACTATCCACTCTGTCTATGCCCCTCATAATTTTGTATACCTCTATCAGGTCGCCCCTCAACCTCCTTCGTTCCAGTGAGAACAAACCGAGTTTATTCAATCGCTCCTCATAGCTTATGCCCTCCATACCAGGCAACATTCTGGTAAATCTCTTCTGCACCCTCTCTAAAGCCTCCACATCCTTCTGGTAGTGTGGCGACCAGAATTGAACACTATACTCCAAGTGTGGCCTAACTAAGGTTCTCTACAGCTGCAACATGACTTGCCAATTCTTATACTCAATGCCCCGACCAATGAAGGCAAGCATGCCGTATGCCTTCTTGACTACCTTCTCCACCTGTGTAGCCCCTTTCAGTGATCTGTGGACCTGTACTCCTAGATCCCTTTGACTTTCAATACTCTTGAGGGTTCTACCATTCACTGTATATTCCCTACCTGCATTAGCCCTTCCAAAATGCATTACCTCACATTTGTCCAGGTTAAACTCCATCTGCCATCTCTCCGCCCAAGTCTCCAGACAATCTAAATCCTGCTGTATCCTCAGACAGTCCTCATCGCTATCCGCAATTCCACCAACCTTTGTGTCGTCTGCAAACTTACTAATCAGACCAGTTACATTTTCCTCCAAATCATTTATATATACTGCAAAGAGCAAAGGTCCCAGCACTGATCCCTGTGGAACACCACTGGTCACAGCCCTCCAATTAGAAAAGCATCCCTCCATTGCTACCCTCTGCCTTCTATGGCCTAGCCAGTTCTGTATCCACCTTGCCAGTTCACCCCTGATCCCGTGTGACTTCACCTTTTGTACTAGTCTACCATGAGGGACCTTGTCAAAGGCCTTACTGAAGTCCATATAGACAACATCTACTGCCCTACCTGCATCAATCATCTTAGTGACCTCCTCGAAAAACTCTATCAAGTTAGTGAGACACGACCTCCCCTTCACAAAACCGTGCTGCCTCTCACTAATACGTCCATTTGCTTCCAAATGGGAGTAGATCCTGTCTCGAAGAATTCTCTCCAGTAATTTCCCTACCACTGAAGTAAGGCTCACCGGCCTGTAGTTCCCGGGATTATCCCTGCCACCCTTCTTAAACAGAGGAACAACATTGGCTATTCTCCAGTCCTCCGGGACATCCCCTGAAGACAGCGAGGATCCAAAGATTTCTGTCAAGGCCTCAGCAATTTCCTCTCCAGCCTCCTTCAGTATTCTGGGGTAGATCCCATCCGGCCCTGGGGACTTATCTACCTTAATATTTTTTAAGACACCCAACACCTCGTCTTTTTGGATCACAATGTGACCCAGGCTATCTACACCCCCTTCTCCAGACTCAACATCTACCAATTCCTTCTCTTTGGTGAATACTGATGCAAAGTATTCATTTAGTACCTCGCCCATTTCCTCTGGCTCCACACATAGATTCCCTTGCCTATCCTTCAGTGGGCCAACCCTTTCCCTGGCTACCCTTTTGCTTTTTATGTACGTGTAAAAAGCCTTGGGATTTTCCTTAACCCTATTTGCCAATGACTTTTCATGACCCCTTCTAGCCCTCCTGACTCCTTGCTTAAGTTCCTTCCTACTTTCCTTATATGCCACACAGGCTTCGTCTGTTCCCAGCCTTTTAGCCCTGACAAATGCCTCCTTTTTCTTTTTGACGAGGCCTACAATATCACTCGTCATCCAAGGTTCCCGAAAATTGCCGTATTTATCTTTCTTCCTCACAGGAACATGCCTGTCCTGTATTCCTTTCAACTGACACTTGAAAGCCTCCCACATGTCAGATGTTGATTTGCCCTCAAACATCCGCCCCCAATCTATGTTCTTCAGTTCCCGCCTAATATTGTTATAATTAGCCTTCCCCCAATTTAGCACATTCATCCTCGGACCACTCTTATCCTTGTCCACCAGTACTTTAAAACTTACTGAATTGTGGTCACTGTTACCGAAATGCTCCCCTACTGAAACATCTACCACCTGGCCGGGCTCATTCCCCAATACCAGGTCCAGTACCGCCCCTTCCCTAGTTGGACTGTTTACATATTGTTTTAAGAAGCCCTCCTGGATGCTCCTTACAAACTCTGCCCCGTCTAAGCCCCTGGCACTAAGTGAGTCCCAGTCAATATTGGGGAAGTTGAAGTCTCCCATCACCACAACCCTGTTGTTTTTACTCTTTTCCAAAATCTGTCTACCTATCTGCTCCTCTATCTCCCGCTGGCTGTTGGGAGGCCTGTAGTATACCCCCAACATTGTGACTGCACCCTTCTTATTCCTGATCTCTACCCATATAGCCTCACTGCCCTCTGTGGTGTCCTCTCGCTGTATAGCTGTGATACTCTCCCGAACAAGTAGCGCAACTCCGCCTCCACTTTTACATCCCCCTCTATCCCGCCTGAAACATCTAAATCCTGGAACGTTTAGCTGCCAATCCTGCCCTTCCCTCAACCAGGTCTCTGTAATGGCAACAACATCATAGTTCCAAGTAGTAATCCAAGCTCTAAGTTCATCTGCCTTACCCGTAATGCTCCTTGCATTAAAACATATGCACTTCAGGCCACCAGACCCGCTGTGTTCAGCAACTTCTCCCCGTCTGCTCTGCCTCAGAGTCACACTGTCCCTATTCCCTAGTTCTCCCTCAATGCTCTCGCCTTCTGACCTATTGCTCCCGTGCCCACCCCCCTGCCATACTAGTTTAAACCCTCCCGTGTGACACTAGCAAACCTCGCGGCCAGGATATGTATTCCTCTCCGGTTTAGATGCAACCCGTCCATCTTATACAGGTCACACCTGCCCCGGAAGAGCTCCCAGTGGTCCAGATAACAGAAACCCTCCCTCCTACACCAGCTGTTTAGCCACGTGTTTGTCTGCTCTATCTTCCTATTTCTAGCCTCACTGGCACGTGGCACAGGGAGTAATCCCGAGATTACAACCCTCGAGGTCCTGTCTTTTAACTTTCTGCCTAGCTCCCTGAACTCCTGCTGCAGGACCTCATGCCCCTTCCTGCCTATGTCGTTAGTACCAATATGTACAACGACCTCTGCCTGTTTGCCCTCCCCCTTCAGGATTCCCTCTACCCGTTCGGAGACATCCTGGACCCTGGCACCAGGGAGGCAACATACCATCCTGGAGTCTCTTTCACGTCCACAGAAGCGCCTATCTGTGCCCCTGACTATAGAGTCCCCTATTACTATTACTCTTCTGCGCTTTGACCCTCCCTTCTGAACATCAGAGCCAGCCGTGGTGCCACTGCTCTGGCTGCTGCTGTTTTCCCCTGATAGGCTATCCCCCCCGACAGTATCCAAAGGGGTATATCTGTTCGAGAGGGGGACAACCACAGGGGATTCCTGCACTGACTGCCTGCCCTTTCTGGTGG
This sequence comes from Scyliorhinus torazame, assembly GCF_047496885.1. NCBI lineage: Eukaryota > Metazoa > Chordata > Chondrichthyes > Carcharhiniformes > Scyliorhinidae > Scyliorhinus > Scyliorhinus torazame. The sequence goes on from NC_092711.1 coordinate 59,088,616, forward strand.
TCACCCATTTCTCTGCCTGCACCTTGGGTGTGACCACATTTACATAACTGCGATCTATGACGCTTTCCGCCACCTGCATGCTCCTAAGTGCATCCAATTGCTGCTCCAACCGAACCATGCGGTCTGTGAGGAGCTGCAGTTGGGTGCACTTTCTGCAGATGAAGCCATCCGGGACGCTGGAAGCCTCCCGGACCTGCCACATCTCACAGTCAGAGCACAGCACCCCTCTAACTGACATTGCGTCAATTAATTAAAATTAAAATTTGTCTTTTTTTTTTAAATACTTTTTTTTTTTAATTGCAAAGTTACTGTCAACTATCTGTTTCCTAGCACTAGATTTCTAATAGAAATGCGATAGCTAACTATAATATTCTCCGATCTCTGGCTTAGATATCCTCTAAATTATAATTAAGTTATTATGTTTAATTAGTTCCCAAATACTCAAAAAAATTTAGGTTAGAATCCCAACCAGCCACTCAGGTCACAGCTTTTCTGTGATGTCACTTCAGTTTCCCCCCGACACACACAATTTGAAAAAAGGTATAAAAGTAAAAATCACTTGCTTACCTTCTGAGATGTTCTCAGGTTCTCTCGCTGACAGAGACTGCTCCTCCACCTCCAATCCTTGACCTGCACAATGCTAATAATATAATAATATAATATGGCACTTACCTTACACCAATGGGTCTTATTATTAGGTTAGATGAGGAGGGTGGGTGGGAGACACTACACGTGTAGTGTCTCGGGTTTCCTCTCCACCAGAATTTATTGGTTGGGGGGGGGGGGGGGGGGGGGACTTGCCAGAGGTCGAACTTCCGGTTCCCGCCGAAATCCAAAGGGCTGCTCCTGTAAAGGTAAGTGGTTTTAAAGTCGCTACTCACCTCCAAGAACGCCCCTGCGCACCGCTGCCGCCGAAATCCAAAGGGCTGCTCCTGTAAAGGTAAGTGGTTTTAAATACGCTACTCACCTCCCAGAAGGCCCCTGCGCACCGCTGCCGCCGAAATCCAAAGGTCTGCTCCTGTAAAGGTAAGGCTTTTAAATACGCCTGGGTAGAATATCATTATATACAGTGGTCCCTGGGTAGTGTATAATTATATACTGTGGTCCCTGGGTAGAATACCATTATATACAGTGGTCCCTGGTTAGAATATCATTATTTACAGTGTTCCCTGGGTAGAATATCATTATTTACAGTGTTCCCTGGTTAGAATATCATTAGATACAGTGTTCCCTGGGTAGAATATCATTATATACAGTGGTCCCTGGGTAGAGTATCATTATATACAGTGGTGCCTGGGTAGAATATCATTATATACAGTGGTCCCTGGGTCGTATATCATTATGTACAGTGATCCCTGGGTAGAATATCATTATATACAGTGGCCCCTGGATAGTGTATCATTATATACAGTGGTCACTGGGTAGTTTACCATTATTTACAGTGGTCCCTGGGCAGTATATCATTATTTACAGTGGTCCCTGGGTAGAATATCATTATATACAGTGGTCCCTTGGTAGTGTATCATTATTTACCGTGGTCTCTGGGTTGTGTATCTTATTTACAGTGTGCCCTGGGTAGTTTACCATTATTTACAGTGGTCCCTGGGTAATATATCATTATATACAGTGGTCCGTGTGTAGTGTATCATTATTTACAGTGGTCTCTGGGTAGTGTATCATTGTATACAGTGGTCCCTGGGTAGAATATCATTATGTACAGTGGTCCCTGAGCAGTATATCATTATGTACAATGGTCCCTGGGTAGTTTACCACAATTTACAGTGGTCCCTGGGTAGTATATCATTAGATACAGTGGACACTGCGTAGTGTATCATTATTTACAGTGGCCTCTGGATAGTGTATCATTTTATACAGTGGTCCCTGGGTAGTGTATCATTATATACAGTGTTCCCTGGGTAGAATATCATTATTTACTGTGGTCACTGGTTAGAATATCATTATTTACAGTGGTCCCTGGTTAGAATATCATTAATTACAGTGGTCCCTGGGAAGCATATCGTTATTTACTGTGGTCCCTGTGCAGTATATCATTATGCACAGTGGTCCCTGGGTAGAATACCATTATATACAGTGGTCCCTGGTTAGAATATCATTATTTACAGTGTTGCCTGGGGAGAATATCATTATTTACAGTGGTCCCTGGTTAGAATATCATTATTTACAGTGTTCCCTGGGTTGTATATCATTATTTACAGTTGTCCCTGGGTAGAATATCATTATTTACAGTGTTCCCTGGGTTGTATATCATTATTTACAGTGGTCTCTGTGCAGAATATAATTATTTACAGTAGTCTCTGGGAAGTCTGTCATTACTTACAGTTGTCCCTGGTTAGAATATCATTATTTACAGTGTTCCCAGGGCAGAATATCATTATTTACAGTGGTCCCTGGTTAGAATATCATTATTTACAGTGTTTCCTGGGTTGTATATCATTATTTACAGTGGTCTCTGTGCAGAATATAATTATTTACAGTAGTCTCTGGGAAGTCTGTCATTACTTACAGTTGTCCCTGGTTAGAATATCATTATTTACAGTGTTCCCTGGGTAGAATATCATCATTTTCAGTGTTCCCTGGGTAGAATATCATTATTTACAGTGGTCCCTGGTTAGAATATCATTATTTACAGTGTTCCCTGGGTAGAATATCATTATTTACAGTGTTCCCTGGGTAGAATATCATTATTTTCAGTGTTCCCTGGTTAGAATATCAATATTTACAGTGTTCACTGAGTAGAATATCATTATTTACAGTGGTCCCTGGTTAGAATATCATTATTTGCAGTGGTCCCTGGGCAGTATATCATTATTTGCAGTGGTCTCTGGATAGTATATCATTATTTGCAGTGGTCCTTGGGTAGAATAACATTATTTATAGTGGTCCCTGGATAGTATATCATTATTTTCAGTGGTCCCTGGTTAGAATATCATTATTTACAGTGTTCCCTGGGTAGAATATCATTTTTCAGAGTGTTCCCTGGTTAGAATATCATTATTTACAGTGTTCCCTGGGTAGTATATCATTATTTACAGTGGTCCCTGGGTAGTGTATCATTATATACAGTGGTCCCTGGGTAGAATGTCATTAGAAACTGTGGTCCCTGGGTAGTATATCATTATGTACAGTGGTCCCTTGGTCGTTTACCATTTTTTACAGTGGTCCATGGGTAGTATATCATTAGATACAGTGGTCCCTGGGTAGAATATTATGATATACAGTGGTCCCTGGGTAGTGTATCATTATATACAGTGGTCCTAGAACCTTAGTTAGGCCACACTTGGAGTATAGTGTTCAATTCTGGTCGCCACACTACCAGAAGGATGTGGAGGCTTTAGAGAGGGTGCAGAAGAGATTTACCAGAATGTTGCCTGGTATGGAGGGCATAAGCTATGAGGAGCGATTGAATAAACTCGGTTTGTTCTCACTGGAACGAAGGAGGTTGAGGGGCGACCTGATAGATGTATACAAAATTATGAGGGGCATAGACAGAGTGGATAGTCAGAGGCTTTTCCCCAGGGTAGAGGGGTCAATTACTAGGGGGCATAGGTTTAAGGTGAGAGGGGCAAGGTTTAGAGTAGATGTACGAGGCAAGTTTTTTACGCAGAGGGTAGTGGGTGCCTGGAACTCACTACCGGAGGAGGTAGTGGAAGCAGGGACGATAGGGACATTTAAGGGGCATCTTGACAAATATATGAATAGGATGGGAATAGAAGGATACGGACCCAGGAAGTGTAGAAGATTGTAGTTTAGTCGGGCAGTATGGTCGGCACGGGCTTGGAGGGCCGAAGGGCCTGTTCCTGTGCTGTAAATGTCTTTGTTCTTTGTTCTTTGTCCCTGGGTAGAATATCATTATATACAGTGGTCCCTGGGTAGTGTATCATTATATACAGTGGTCCCTGGGTAGTTTACCATTATTTTCAGTGGTCCCTGGGCAGTATATCATTATTTACAGTGGTCACTGGGTAGAATATCATTAAATACAGTGGTCCCTTGGTAGTGTATCATTATTTACAGTGGTCTCTGGGTTGTGTATCTTATTTACATTGTGCCCTGGGTAGTTTACCATTATTTACAGTGGTCCCTGGGTAGTATCTCATTATATCCAGTGGTCCGTGTGTAGTGTATCGTTATTTACAGTGGTCTCTGGGTAGTGTATCATTATTTACAGTGGTCCCTGGGTTGAAAATCATTATATACAGTGGTCCCTGGGTAGAATATCCTTATATACAGAGGTCCCTGGGTGGTATATCATTATGTACAGTGGTCCCTGGGTAGTTTACCATTATTTAGAGTGGACCCTGGGTAGTATATCATTGGATACAGTGGTCCCTGTGCAGTGTATCATTATTTACAGTGGTCTCTGGATAGTGTATCATTTTATACAGTGGTCCCTGGGTAGAATATCATTATATGCAGTGGTCCCTGGGTAGTTTATCATTATATACCGTGGTCCCTGGGTAGTTTACCATTATTTACATGGGTCCCTGGGCAGTATATCATTATATACAGTGGTCCCTGGGTAGAATATCATTATATACAGTGGTCCCTGGGTAGTGTATCATTATTTACAGTGGTCTCTGGATTGTGTATCATTTTATACAGTGATCCCTGGGTAGAATGTCATTATATGCAGTGGTCCCAGGGTTGTGTATCAATATATATAGTGTTCCCTGGGTAGAATATCATTATTTACAGTGGTCCCTGGTTAGAATATCATTATTTACAGTGGTCCCTGGGAAGCATATCGTTATTTACTGCGGTCCCTGTGCAGTATATCAATATGCACAGTGGTCCCTGGGTAGAATACCATTATATACAGTGGTCCCTGGTTAGAATATCATTATTTACAGTGTTCCCTTGGTAGAATATCATTATTTACAGTGTTCCCTGGTTAGAATATCATTATTTACAGTGTTCCCTGGGTAGAATATCATTATTTACAGTGGTCCCTGGGTAGTGTATCATTATATACAGTGGTCCCTGGGTAGAATATCATGAGATACAGTGGTCCCTGGGTAGTATATCATTCTGTACAGTGGTCCCTGGGTCGTTTACCATTATTTACAGTGGTCCCTGGTTAGAATATCATTAGATACAGTGGTCCCTGGGTAGAATATCATTATATACAGTTGTCCCTGGGTAGAGTATCATTATATACAGTGGTCCCTGGGTAGAATATCATTATATACAGTGGTCCCTGGGTCATATATCATTATGTACAGTGATCCCTGGGTAGAATATCATTATATACAGTGGTCCCTGGGTAGTGTATCATTATATACAGTTGTCCCTGGGTAGTTTACCATTATTTACAGTGGTCCCTGGGCAGTATATCATTATTTACAGTGGTCCCTGGGTAGAATATCATTACATACAGTGGTCCCTTGGTAGTGTATCATTATTTACCGTGGTCTCTGGGTTGTGTATCTTATTTACAGTGTGCCCTGGGTAGTTTACCATTATTTACAGTGGTCCCTGGGTAATATATCATTATATACAATGGTCCGTGTGTAGTGTATCGTTATTTACAGTGGTCTCTGGGTAGTGTATCATTATATACAGTGGTCCCTGGGTAGAATATCATTATGTACAGTGGTCCCTGGGTAGGATATCATTACATACAGTGTTCCCTGGGTAGAATATCATTATTTACTGTGGTCCCTGGTTATAAAATCATTATTTACAGTGGTCCCTGGTTAGAATATCATTAATTACAGTGGTCCCTGGGAAGCATATCGTTATTTACTGTGGTCCCTGTGCAGTATATCATTATGCACAGTGGTCCCTGGGTAGAATACCATTATATTCAGTGGTCCCTGGTTAGAATATCATTATTAAAGTGTTCCCTGGGTAGAATATCATTATTTACAGTGGTCCCTGGTTAGAATATCATTATTTACAGTGTTCCCTGGGTAGAATATCATTATTTACAGTGGTCCCTGGGTAGAATATCATTATTTACAGTGTTCCCTGGGTTGTATATCATTATTTACAGTGGTCTCTGTGCAGAATATAATTATTTACAGTAGTCTGTGGGCAGTCTGTCATTACTTACAGTTGTCCCTGGTTAGAATATCATTATTTACAATGTTCCCTGGGTAGAATATCATTATTTACAGTGGTCCCTGGTTAGAATATCATTATTTACAGTGTTCCCTGGGTTGTATATCATTATTTACAGTGTTCCCTGGGTAGAATATCATTATTTACAGTGGTCCCTGGTTAGAATATCATTATTTACAGATTTCCCTGGGTAGAATATCATTATTTACAGTGGTCCCTGGGTAGAATATAATTATTTACAGTGTTCCCTGGGTTGTATACCATTATTTACAGTGGTCCCTGGGTACAATATCATTATTTACAGTGGTCCCTGGTTAGAATATCATTATTTACAGTGTTCCCTGGGTGGAATATCATTATTTGCAGTGTTCCCTGGGTAGAATATCATTATTTACAGTGGTCCCTGGTTAGAATATCATTATTTACAGTGTTCCCTGGGTAGAATATCATTATTTACAGTGGTCCCTGGGTAGAATATCATTATTTACAGTGTTCCCTGGGTTGTATATCATTATTTACAGTGGTCCATGGGTAGAATATCATTATTTACAGTGTTCCCTGGGTTGTATATCATTATTTATAGTGGTCTCTGTGCAGAATATAATTATTTACAGTAGTCTCTGGGCAGTCTGTCATTACTTAAAGTTGTCCCTGGTTAGAATATCATTATTTACAGTGTTCCCTGGGTGGAATATCATTATTTTCAGTGTTCCCTGGGTAGAATATCATTATTTACAGTGGTCCCTGGGTAGAATATCATTATTTACAGTGATCCCTGGGTAGAATATCATTATTTTCAGTGTTCCCTGGTTAGAATATCAATATTTACAGTGTTCCCTGAGTAGAATATCATTATTTACAGTGGTCCCTGGTTAGAATATCATTATTTGCAGTGTTCCCTGGGCAGTATATCATTATTTGCAGTGGTCTCTGGATAGTATATCATTATTTACAGTGTTCCCTGGGTAGAATATCATTATTTACAGTGGTCCCTGGTTAGAATATCATTATTTACAGTGTCCCCTGGGTAGAATATCATTATTTACAGTGGTCCCTGGGTAGAATATAATTATTTACAGTGTTCCCTGGGTTGTATACCATTATTTACAGTGGTCCCTGGGTACAATATCATTATTTACAGTGGTCCCTGGTTAGAATATCATTATTTACAGTGTTCCCTGGGTGGAATATCATTATTTTCAGTGTTCCCTGGGTAGAATATCATTATTTACAGTGGTCCCTGGTTAGAATATCATTATTTACAGTGTTCCCTGGGTAGAATATCATTATTTACAGTGGTCCCTGGGTAGAATATCATTATTTACAGTGTTACCTGGGTTGTATGTCATTATTTACAGTGGTCCATGGGTAGAATATCATTATTTACAGTTCCCTGGGTTGTATATCATTATTTACAGTGGTCTCTGTGCAGAATATAATTATTTACAGTAGTCTCTGGGCAGTCTGTCATTACTTAAAGTTGTCCCTGGTTAGAATATCATTATTTACAATGTTCCCTGGGTAGAATATCATTATTTACAGTGGTCCCTGGTTAGAATATCATTATTTACAGTGTTCCCTGGGTGGAATATCATTATTTTCAGTGTTCCCTGGGTAGAATATCATTATTTACAGTGGTCCCTGGGTAGAATATCATTATTTACAGTGTTCCCTGGGTAGAATCTCATTATTTTCAGTGTTCCCTGGTTCGAATATCAATATTTACAGTGTTCCCTGAGTAGAATATCATTATTTACAGTGGTCCCTGGTTAGAATATCATTATTTGCAGTGTTCCCTGGGCAGTATATCATTATTTGCAGTGGTCTCTGGATAGTATATCATTATTTGCAGTGGTCCTTGGGTAGAATAACATTATTTATAGTGGTCCCTGGGTAGTATATCATTATTTTCAGTGGTCCCTGGTTAGAATATCATTATTTACAGTGTTCTCTGGGTAAAATATCATTATTCAGAGTGTTCCCCGGTTATAATATCATTATTTACAGTGTTCCCTGGGTAGAATATCATTATTTACAGTGGTCCCTGGGTAGTATATCATTATGTACAGTGGTCCCTTGGTCGTTTACCATTTTTTACAGTGGTCCCTGGGTAGTATATCATTAGATACAGTGGTCCCTGGGTAGAATATTATGATATACAGTGGTCCCTGGGTAGTTTATCATTATATACAGTTTTCCCTGGGTAGAATATCATTATTTACAGTGGTCACTGGGTAGAATATCATTATATACAGTGGTCCCTTGGTAGTGTATCATTATTTTCAGTGTTCCCTGGGCAGTATATCATTATTTACAGTGGTCACTGGGTAGAATATCATTATATACAGTGGTCCCTTGGTAGTGTATCATTATTTACAGTGGTCTCTGGGTTGTGTATCTTATTTACATTGTGCCCTGGGTAGTTTACCATTATTTACAGTGGTCCCTGGGTAGTATCTCATTATATACAGTGGTCCGTGTGTAGCGTATCGTTATTTACAGTGTTATCTGGGTAGTGTATCATTATATACAGTGGTCCCTGGGTTGAAAATCATTATATACAGTGGTCCCTGGGTAGAATATCCTTATATACAGAGGTCCCTGGGTGGTATATCATTATGTACAGTGGTCCCTGGGTAGTTTACCATTATTTACAGTGGACCCTGGGTAGTATATCATTAGATACAGTGGTCCCTGTGTAGTGCATCATTATTTACAGTGGTCTCTGGATAGTGTATCATTTTATACAGTGGTCCCTGGGTAGAATATCATTATATGCAGTGGTCCCTGGGTAGTGTATCATTATATACCGTGGTCCCTGGGTAGTTTACCATTATTTACATGCGTCCCTGGGCAGTATATCATTATATACAGTGGTCCCTGGGTAGAATATCATTATATACAGTGGTCCCTGGGTAGAATATCATTATATACAGTGGTCCCTGGGTCGTGTATCTTATTTACATTGTGCCCTGGGTAGTTTACCATTATTTACAGTGGTCCCTGGGTAGTATCTCATTATATACAGTGGTCCGTGTATAGTGTATCGTTATTTACAGTGGTCTCTGGGCAGTGTATCATTATATACAGTGGTCCCTGGGTAGAATATCATTATATACAGTGGTCCCTGGGTAGAATATCCTTATATACAGTGGTCCCTGGGTGGTATATCATTATGTGCAGTGGTCCCTGGGTAGTATACCATTATTTACAGTGGACCCTGGGTAGTATAACATTAGATACAGTGGTCCCTGGGTAGTGTATCATTATTTACAGTGGTCTCTGGATAGTGTATCATTTTATACAGTGGTCCCTGGGTAGAATATCATTATATGCAGTGGTCCCTGGGTAGTGTATCATTATATACCGTGGTCCCTGGGTAGTTTACCATTATTTACATGGGTCCCTGGGCAGTATATCATTATATACAATGGTCCCTGGGTAGAATATCATTATATACAGTGGTCCCTTGGTAGTGTATCATTATTTACAGTGGTCTCTGGGTTGTGTATCTTACTTACAGTGTGCCCTGGGTAGTTTACCATTATTTACAGTGGTCCCTGGGTCGTATATCGTTATATACAGTGGTCCCTGGGTAGTGTATCACTATTTACAGTGGTCTCTGGGTAGTGTATCCTTATATACAGTGGTCCCTGTGTGGTATATCATTATGTACAGTGGTCCCTGGGTAGTTTACCATTATATACAGTGGTCCCTGTGTAGTGTATCATTATATACAGTGGTCCCTGGGTAGTGTATCATTATTTACAGTGGTCCCTGGATAGTGCGTCATTATTTACAGTGACCCCTGGGTAGAATATCATGATATACAGTGGTCCTTTGTTGTATTGCATTTTTGACACGGGTCCCTGAGTAGTATCTCATTATTTACAGTGGTCCCTGGGAAGCATATCGTTTTTTACTGTGGTCACTGTGCAGTATATCATTATGCACAGTGGTCCCTGGGTAGAATAACATTATATACAGTGGTCCCTGGTTAGAATATCATTATTTACAGTGTTCCATGGGTAGAATATCATTATTTACAGTGTTCCCTGGGTAGAATATCATTATTTACAGTGGTTCTTGGGAAGTGTATCATAATATACAGTGGTCCCTGGGTAGTGTATCATTATATACAGTGGTCCCTGGGTAGAATATCATTAAATAGTGTGGTCCCTGGGTCGTAAATCATTATTTAGTGGTCCCTGGTTAGAATATCATTATTTACAGTGTTCCATGGGTAGAATATCATTATTTACAGTGCTCCCTGGGTAGAATATCATTATTTACAGTGGTCCCTGGTTAGAATATCATTATTTACAGTGTTCCCTGGGTGGAATATCATTATTTTCAGTGTTCCCTGGGTAGAATATCATTATTTACAGTGGTCCCTGGTTAGAATATCATTATTTACAGTGTTCCCTGGGTGGAATATCATTATTTTCAGTGTTCCCTGGGTAGAATATCATTATTTACAGTGGTCCCTGGTTAGAATATCATTATTTACAGTGTTCCCTGGGTAGAATATCATTATTTACAGTGGTCCCTGTGTAGAATATCATTATTTACAGTGTTCCCTGGGTAGTATATCATTATTTACAGTGGTCCCTGGGTAGAATATCATTATTTACAGTGGTCCCTGGTTAGAATATCATTATTTACAGTGTTCCCTGGGTGGAATATCATTATTTACGGTGGTCCCTGGGTAGAATATCATTATTTACAGTGGTCCCTGGTTAGAATATCATTATTTACAGTGTTCCCTGGGTGGAATATCATTATTTTCAGTGTTCCCTGGGTAGAATATCATTATTTACAGTGGTCCCTGGTTAGAATATCATTATTTACAGTGTTCCCTGGGTAGAATATCATTATTTACAGTGGTCCCTGGGTAGAATATCATTATTTACAGTGTTCCCTGGGTAGTATATCATTATTTACAGTGGTCCCTGGGTAGAATATCATTATTTACAGTGTTCCCTGGGTTGTATATCATTATTTACAGTTGTCTCTGTGCAGAATATAATTATTTACAGTAGTCTCTGGGCAGTCTGTCATTACTTACAGTTGACCCTGGTTAGAATATCATTATTTACAATGTTCCCTGGGTAGAATATAATTATTTACAGTGGTCCCTGGTTAGAATATCATTATTTACAGTGATCCCTGGGTAAAATATCATTATTCAGAGTGGTCCCCGGTTATAATATCATTATTTACAGTGTTCCCTGGGTAGAATATCATTATTTACAGTGGTCCCTGGGTAGTGTATCATTATATACAGTGGTCCCTGGGTAGAATATCATTAGAAACAGTGGTCCCTGGGTAGTATATCATTATGTACAGTGGGCCCTTGGTCGTTTACCATTTTTTACAGTGGTCCCTGGGTAGTATATCATTAGATACAGTGGTCCCTGGGTAGAATATTATGATATACAGTGGTCCCTGGGTAGTTTATCATTATATACAGTTTTCCCTGGGTAGAATATCATTATATACAGTGGTCCCTGGGTCGTATATCATTATGTCCAGTGATCCCTGGGTAGAATATCATTATATACAGTGGTCCCTGGGTAGTGTATCATTATATACAGTGGTCCCTGGGTAGTTTACCATTATTTTCAGTGTTCCCTGGGCAGTATATCATTATTTACAGTGGTCACTGGGTAGAATATCATTATATACAGTGGTCCCTTGGTAGTGTATCATTATTTACAGTGGTCTCTGGGTTGTGTATCTTATTTACATTGTGCCCTGGGTAGTTTACCATTATTTACAGTGGTCCCTGGGTAGTATCTCATTATATACAGTGGTCCGTGTGTAGCGTATCGTTATTTACAGTGGTCTCTGGGTAGTGTATCATTATATACAGTGGTCCCTGGGTTGAAAATCATTATATACAGTGGTCCCTGGGTAGAATATCCTTATATACAGAGGTCCCTGGGTGGTATATCATTATGTACAGTGGTCCCTGGGTAGTTTACCATTATTTACAGTGGACCCTGGGTAGTATAGCATTAGATACAGTGGTCCCTGTGTAGTGCATCATTATTTACAGTGGTCTCTGGATAGTGTATCATTTTATACAGTGGTCCCTGGGTAGAATATAATTATATGCAGTGGTCCGTGGGTAGTGTATCATTATATACCGTGGTCCCTGGGTAGTTTACCATTATTTACATGGGTCCCTGGGCAGTATATCATTATATACAGTGGTCCCTGGGTAGAATATCATTATATACAGTGGTCCCTGGGTAGATTATCATTATATACAGTGGTCCCTGGGTCGTATATCATTATGTACAGTGATCCCTGGGTAGAATATCATTATATACAGTGGTCCCTTGGTAGTGTATCATTATTTACAGTGGTCTCTGGGTTGTGTATCTTATTTACATTGAGCCCTGGGTAGTTTACCATTATTTACAGTGGTCCCTGGGTAGTATCTCATTATATACAGTGGTCCGTGTGTAGTGTATCGTTATTTACAGTGGTCTCTGGGTAGTGTATCATTATATACAGTGGTCCCTGGGTAGAATATCATTATATACAGTGGTCCCTGGGTTGAATATCATGAAATACAGTGGTCCATGGGTGGTATATCATTATGTACAGTGGTCCCTGGGTAGTTTACCATTATTTACAGTGGACCCTGGGTAGTATAACATTAGATACAGTGGTCCCTGGGTAGTTTATCATTATTTACAGTGGTCTCTGGATAGTGTATCATTTTATACAGTGGTCCCTGGGTAGAATATCATTATATGCAGTGGTCCCTGGGTAGAATATCATTATATACAGTGGTCATTTGGTAGTGTATCATTATTTACAGAGGTCTCTGGGTTGTGTATCTTACTTACAGTGTGCCCTGGGTAGTTTACCATTATTTACAGTGGTCCCTGGGTAGTGTATCACTATTTACAGTGGTCTCTTGGTAGTGTATCCTTATATACAGTGGTCCCTGGGTGGTATATCATTATGTACAGTGGTCCCTGGGTAGTTTACCATTATATACAGTGTTCCCTGGTTAGTGTATCATTATATACAGTGGTCCCTGGGTAGTGTATCATTATTTACAGTGGTCCCTGGATAGTGCATCATTATTTACAGTGACCCCTGGGTAGAATATCATTATATACAGTGGTCCTTTGTTGTATTGCATTTTTGACACGGGTCCCTGAGTAGTATCTCATTATTTACAGTGGTCCCTGGGAAGCATGTCGTTATTTACTGTGGTCCCTGTGCAGTATATCATTATGCACAGTGGTCCCTGGGTAGAATAACATTATATACAGTGGTCCCTGGTTAGAATATCATTATTTACAGTGTTCCATGGGTAGAATATCATTATTTACAGTGTTCCCTGGGTAGAATATCATTATTTACAGTGGTTCCTGGGAAGTGTATCATAATATACAGTGGTCCCTGGGTAGTGTATCATTATATACAGTGGTCCCTGGGTAGAATATCATTAAATACAGTGGTCCCTGGGTCGTAAATCATTATTTAGTGGTCCCTGGTTAGAATAGCATTATTTACAGTGTTCCATGGGTAGAATATCATTATTTACAGTGCTCACTGGGTAGAATATCATTATTTACAGTGTTCCCTGGTTAGAATATCATTATTTACAGTGTTCCCTGGGTAGAATATCATTATTTACAGTGGTCCCTGGGTAGTGTATCATTATATACAGTGGTCCCTGGGTAGTGTATCATTGTATACAGCGATCCCTGGGTAGAATATCATTATATTCAGTTGTCCCTGGGTAGTGTATCATTATATACAGTGGACCCTGGGTAGTTTACCATTATTTACAATGGTCCCTGGGCAGTATATCATTATTTACAGTGGTCCCTGGGTAGAATATCATTATATACAGTGGTCCCTTGGTAGTGAATCATTATTTACAGTGGTCTCTGGGTTGTGTATCTTATTTACAGTGTGCCCTTGGTAGTGTACCATTATTTACAGTGGTCCTTGGGTAATATATCATTATATACAGTGGTCCGTGTATAGTGTATCGTTATTTACAGTGGTCTAAGGGTAGTGTATCATTATACACAGTGGTCCCTGGGTAGTATATCATTATGTACAGTGGTCCCTGGGTAGTTTACCATAATTAACAGTGGTCCCTGGGTAGTATATCATTAGATACAGTGGTCCCTGGGTAGTGTATCATTATTTACTGTGGTCTCTGGATAGTGTATCATTTTATACAGTGATCCCGGGGTAGAATATCATTATGTGCAGTGGTCCCTGGGTAGTGTATCAATATATATAGTGTTCCCTGGGTAGAATTTCATTATTTACAGTGGCCCCTGGTTAGAATATCATTATTTACAGTGGTCCCTGTTTAGAATATCATTATTTACAGTGGTCCCTGGGAAGCATAACGTTATTTACTGTGGTCCCTGGGTAGAATATCATTATTTACAGTGGTCCATGGGTAGTGTATCATTATATACAGTGGTCCCTGGGTAGTGTATCATTATATACAGTGATCCCTGGGTAGAATATCATTATATTCAGTTGTCCCTGGGTAGTGTATCACTATTTACAGTGGTCTCTTGGTAGTGCATCCTTATATACAGTGGTCCCTGGGTGGTATATCATTATGTACAGTGGTCCCTGGGTAGAATATCATTATATACAGTGGTCCCTTGGTAGTGAATCATTATTTACAGTGGTCTCTGGGTTGTGTATCTTATTTACAGTGTGCCCTTGGTAGTGTACCATTATTTACAGTGGTCCTTGGGTAATATATCATTATATACAGTGGTCCGTGTATAGTGTATCGTTATTTACAGTGGTCTAAGGGTAGTGTATCATTATATACAGTGGTCCCTGGGTAGAATATCATTATATACAGTGGTCCCTGGGTAGAATATCCTTATATACAGTGGTCCCTGGGTAGTATATCATTATGTACAGTGGTCCCTGGGTATTTTACCATAATTAACAGTGGTCCCTGGGTAGTATATCATTAGATACAGTGGTCCCTGGGTAGTGTATCATTATTTACAGTGGTCTCTGGATAGTGTATCATTTTATACAGTGATCCCGGGGTAGAATATCATTATGTGCAGTGGTCCCTGGGTAGTTTACCATTATTTACATGGGTCCCTGGGCAGTATATCATTATATACAGTGGTCCCTGGGTAGAATATCATTATATACAGTGGTCCCTTGGTAGTGTATCATTATTTACAGTGGTCTCTGGGTTGTGTATCTTACTTACAGTGTGCCCTGGGTAGTTTACCATTATTTACAGTGGTCCCTGGGTCGTATATCATTATATACAGTGGTCCCTGGGTAGTGTATCACTATTTACAGTGGTCTCTTGGTAGTGTATCCTTATATACAGTGGTCCCTGGGTGGTATATCATTATGTACAGTGGTCCCTGGGTAGAATATCATTATATACAGTGGTCTCTGGGTTGTGTATCTTATTTACAGTGTGCCCTTGGTAGTGTACCATTATTTACAGTGGTCCTTGGGTAATATATCATTATATACAGTGGTCCGTGTATAGTGTATCGTTATTTACAGTGGTCTAAGGGTAGTGTATCATTATATACAGTGGTCCCTGGGTAGAATATCATTATATACAGTGGTCCCTGGGTAGAATATCCTTATATACAGTGGTCCCTGGGTAGTATATCATTATGTACAGTGGTCCCTGGGTAGTTTACCATAATTAACAGTGGTCCCTGGGTAGTATATCATTAGATACAGTGGTCCCTGGGTAGTGTATCATTATTTACAGTGGTCTCTGGATAGTGTATCATTTTATACAGTGATCCCGGGGTAGAATATCATTATGTGCAGTGGTCCCTGGGTAGTGTATCAATATATATAGTGTTCCCTCTGTAGAATTTCATTATTTACAGTGGTCCCTGGTTAGAATATCATTATTTACAGTGGTCCCTGTTTAGAATATCATTATTTACAGTGGTCCCTGGGAAGCATATCGTTATTTTCTGTGGTCCCTGTGCAGTATATCATTGTGCACAGAGGTCCCTGGGTAGAATAACATTATATACAGTGGTCCCTGGTTAGAATATCATTATTTACAGTGGTCCCTGGGAAGCATAACGTTATTTACTGTGGTCCCTGTGCAGTATTTCGTTATGCACAGTGGTCCCTGGGTAGAATACCATTATATACAGTGGTCCCTGGTTAGAATATCATTATTTACAGTGTTCCCTGGGTAGAATATCATTATTTACAGTGTTCCCTGGTTAGAATATAATTATTTACAGTGTTCCCTGGGTAGAATATCATTATTTACAGTGTGCCCTGGTTAGAATATCATTATTTACAGTGTTCCCTGGGTAGAATATCATTAGATACAGTGGTCCCTGGGTAGAATATTATGATATACAGTGGTCCCTGGGTAGTTTATCATTATATACAGTTTTCCCTGGGTAGAATATCATTATATACAGTGGTCCCTGGGTCGTATATCATTATGTCCAGTGATCCCTGGGTAGAATATCATTATATACAGTGGTCCCTGGGTAGTGTATCATTATATACAGTGGTCCCTGGGTAGTTTACCATTATTTTCAGTGTTCCCTGGGCAGTATATCATTATTTACAGTGGTCACTGGGTAGAATATCATTATATACAGTGGTCCCTTGGTAGTGTATCATTATTTACAGTGGTCTCTGGGTTGTGTATCTTATTTACATTGTGCCCTGGGTAGTTTACCATTATTTACAGTGGTCCCTGGGTAGTATCTCATTATATACAGTGGTCCGTGTGTAGCGTATCGTTATTTACAGTGGTCTCTGGGTAGTGTATCATTATATACAGTGGTCCCTGGGTTGAAAATCATTATATACAGTGGTCCCTGGGTAGAATATCCTTATATACAGAGGTCCCTGGGTGGTATATCATTATGTACAGTGGTCCCTGGGTAGTTTACCATTATTTACAGTGGACCCTGGGTAGTATAGCATTAGATACAGTGGTCCCTGTGTAGTGCATCATTATTTACAGTGGTCTCTGGATAGTGTATCATTTTATACAGTGGTCCCTGGGTAGAATATAATTATATGCAGTGGTCCGTGGGTAGTGTATCATTATATACCGTGGTCCCTGGGTAGTTTACCATTATTTACATGGGTCCCTGGGCAGTATATCATTATATACAGTGGTCCCTGGGTAGAATATCATTATATACAGTGGTCCCTGGGTAGATTATCATTATATACAGTGGTCCCTGGGTCGTATATCATTATGTACAGTGATCCCTGGGTAGAATATCATTATATACAGTGGTCCCTTGGTAGTGTATCATTATTTACAGTGGTCTCTGGGTTGTGTATCTTATTTACATTGAGCCCTGGGTAGTTTACCATTATTTACAGTGGTCCCTGGGTAGTATCTCATTATATACAGTGGTCCGTGTGTAGTGTATCGTTATTTACAGTGGTCTCTGGGTAGTGTATCATTATATACAGTGGTCCCTGGGTAGAATATCATTATATACAGTGGTCCCTGGGTTGAATATCATGAAATACAGTGGTCCATGGGTGGTATATCATTATGTACAGTGGTCCCTGGGTAGTTTACCATTATTTACAGTGGACCCTGGGTAGTATAACATTAGATACAGTGGTCCCTGGGTAGTTTATCATTATTTACAGTGGTCTCTGGATAGTGTATCATTTTATACAGTGGTCCCTGGGTAGAATATCATTATATGCAGTGGTCCCTGGGTAGAATATCATTATATACAGTGGTCATTTGGTAGTGTATCATTATTTACAGAGGTCTCTGGGTTGTGTATCTTACTTACAGTGTGCCCTGGGTAGTTTACCATTATTTACAGTGGTCCCTGGGTAGTGTATCACTATTTACAGTGGTCTCTTGGTAGTGTATCCTTATATACAGTGGTCCCTGGGTGGTATATCATTATGTACAGTGGTCCCTGGGTAGTTTACCATTATATACAGTGTTCCCTGGTTAGTGTATCATTATATACAGTGGTCCCTGGGTAGTGTATCATTATTTACAGTGGTCCCTGGATAGTGCATCATTATTTACAGTGACCCCTGGGTAGAATATCATTATATACAGTGGTCCTTTGTTGTATTGCATTTTTGACACGGGTCCCTGAGTAGTATCTCATTATTTACAGTGGTCCCTGGGAAGCATGTCGTTATTTACTGTGGTCCCTGTGCAGTATATCATTATGCACAGTGGTCCCTGGGTAGAATAACATTATATACAGTGGTCCCTGGTTAGAATATCATTATTTACAGTGTTCCATGGGTAGAATATCATTATTTACAGTGTTCCCTGGGTAGAATATCATTATTTACAGTGGTTCCTGGGAAGTGTATCATAATATACAGTGGTCCCTGGGTAGTGTATCATTATATACAGTGGTCCCTGGGTAGAATATCATTAAATACAGTGGTCCCTGGGTCGTAAATCATTATTTAGTGGTCCCTGGTTAGAATAGCATTATTTACAGTGTTCCATGGGTAGAATATCATTATTTACAGTGCTCACTGGGTAGAATATCATTATTTACAGTGTTCCCTGGTTAGAATATCATTATTTACAGTGTTCCCTGGGTAGAATATCATTATTTACAGTGGTCCCTGGGTAGTGTATCATTATATACAGTGGTCCCTGGGTAGTGTATCATTGTATACAGCGATCCCTGGGTAGAATATCATTATATTCAGTTGTCCCTGGGTAGTGTATCATTATATACAGTGGACCCTGGGTAGTTTACCATTATTTACAATGGTCCCTGGGCAGTATATCATTATTTACAGTGGTCCCTGGGTAGAATATCATTATATACAGTGGTCCCTTGGTAGTGAATCATTATTTACAGTGGTCTCTGGGTTGTGTATCTTATTTACAGTGTGCCCTTGGTAGTGTACCATTATTTACAGTGGTCCTTGGGTAATATATCATTATATACAGTGGTCCGTGTATAGTGTATCGTTATTTACAGTGGTCTAAGGGTAGTGTATCATTATACACAGTGGTCCCTGGGTAGTATATCATTATGTACAGTGGTCCCTGGGTAGTTTACCATAATTAACAGTGGTCCCTGGGTAGTATATCATTAGATACAGTGGTCCCTGGGTAGTGTATCATTATTTACTGTGGTCTCTGGATAGTGTATCATTTTATACAGTGATCCCGGGGTAGAATATCATTATGTGCAGTGGTCCCTGGGTAGTGTATCAATATATATAGTGTTCCCTGGGTAGAATTTCATTATTTACAGTGGCCCCTGGTTAGAATATCATTATTTACAGTGGTCCCTGTTTAGAATATCATTATTTACAGTGGTCCCTGGGAAGCATAACGTTATTTACTGTGGTCCCTGGGTAGAATATCATTATTTACAGTGGTCCATGGGTAGTGTATCATTATATACAGTGGTCCCTGGGTAGTGTATCATTATATACAGTGATCCCTGGGTAGAATATCATTATATTCAGTTGTCCCTGGGTAGTGTATCACTATTTACAGTGGTCTCTTGGTAGTGCATCCTTATATACAGTGGTCCCTGGGTGGTATATCATTATGTACAGTGGTCCCTGGGTAGAATATCATTATATACAGTGGTCCCTTGGTAGTGAATCATTATTTACAGTGGTCTCTGGGTTGTGTATCTTATTTACAGTGTGCCCTTGGTAGTGTACCATTATTTACAGTGGTCCTTGGGTAATATATCATTATATACAGTGGTCCGTGTATAGTGTATCGTTATTTACAGTGGTCTAAGGGTAGTGTATCATTATATACAGCGGTCCCTGGGTAGAATATCATTATATACAGTGGTCCCTGGGTAGAATATCCTTATATACAGTGGTCCCTGGGTAGTATATCATTATGTACAGTGGTCCCTGGGTATTTTACCATAATTAACAGTGGTCCCTGGGTAGTATATCATTAGATACAGTGGTCCCTGGGTAGTGTATCATTATTTACAGTGGTCTCTGGATAGTGTATCATTTTATACAGTGATCCCGGGGTAGAATATCATTATGTGCAGTGGTCCCTGGGTAGTTTACCATTATTTACATGGGTCCCTGGGCAGTATATCATTATATACAGTGGTCCCTGGGTAGAATATCATTATATACAGTGGTCCCTTGGTAGTGTATCATTATTTACAGTGGTCTCTGGGTTGTGTATCTTACTTACAGTGTGCCCTGGGTAGTTTACCATTATTTACAGTGGTCCCTGGGTCGTATATCATTATATACAGTGGTCCCTGGGTAGTGTATCACTATTTACAGTGGTCTCTTGGTAGTGTATCCTTATATACAGTGGTCCCTGGGTGGTATATCATTATGTACAGTGGTCCCTGGGTAGAATATCATTATATACAGTGGTCTCTGGGTTGTGTATCTTATTTACAGTGTGCCCTTGGTAGTGTACCATTATTTACAGTGGTCCTTGGGTAATATATCATTATATACAGTGGTCCGTGTATAGTGTATCGTTATTTACAGTGGTCTAAGGGTAGTGTATCATTATATACAGTGGTCCCTGGGTAGAATATCATTATATACAGTGGTCCCTGGGTAGAATATCCTTATATACAGTGGTCCCTGGGTAGTATATCATTATGTACAGTGGTCCCTGGGTAGTTTACCATAATTAACAGTGGTCCCTGGGTAGTATATCATTAGATACAGTGGTCCCTGGGTAGTGTATCATTATTTACAGTGGTCTCTGGATAGTGTATCATTTTATACAGTGATCCCGGGGTAGAATATCATTATGTGCAGTGGTCCCTGGGTAGTGTATCAATATATATAGTGTTCCCTCTGTAGAATTTCATTATTTACAGTGGTCCCTGGTTAGAATATCATTATTTACAGTGGTCCCTGTTTAGAATATCATTATTTACAGTGGTCCCTGGGAAGCATATCGTTATTTTCTGTGGTCCCTGTGCAGTATATCATTGTGCACAGAGGTCCCTGGGTAGAATAACATTATATACAGTGGTCCCTGGTTAGAATATCATTATTTACAGTGGTCCCTGGGAAGCATAACGTTATTTACTGTGGTCCCTGTGCAGTATTTCGTTATGCACAGTGGTCCCTGGGTAGAATACCATTATATACAGTGGTCCCTGGTTAGAATATCATTATTTACAGTGTTCCCTGGGTAGAATATCATTATTTACAGTGTTCCCTGGTTAGAATATAATTATTTACAGTGTTCCCTGGGTAGAATATCATTATTTACAGTGTGCCCTGGTTAGAATATCATTATTTACAGTGTTCCCTGGGTAGAATATCATTATTTACAGTGTTCCCTGGGTAGAATATCATTATTTACAGTGTTCCCTGGTTAGAATATCATTATTTACAGTGTTTACTGGGTAGAATATCATTATTTAAAGTGGTCCCTGGGTAGTGTATCATTATATACAGTGGTCCCTGGGTAGAATATCATTATATACAGTAGTCCCTGGGTAGTGTATCATTATATACAGTGGTCCCTGGGTAGAATATAATTATATACAGTGGTCCCTGGGTCGTATATCATTATTTACAGTGTTCCCTGGGTAGAATATCATTATTTACAGTGTTCCCTGGTTAGAATATCATTATTTACAGTGTTCCCTGGGTAGAATATCATTATTTACAGTGTGCCCTGGTTAGAATATCATTATTTACAGTGTTTCCTGGGTAGAATATCATTATTTACAGTGTTCTCTGGGTAGAATATCATTATTTACAGTGTTCCCTGGTTAGAATATCATTATTTACAGTGTTTACTGGGTAGAATATCATTATTTAAAGTGGTCCCTGGGTAGTGTATCATTATATACAGTGGTCCCTGGGTAGAATATCATTATATACAGTAGTCCCTGGATAGTGTATCATTTTATACAGTGATCCCGGGGTAGAATATCATTATGTGCAGTGGTCCCTGGGTAGTGTATCAATATATATAGTGTTCCCTGGGTAGAATTTCATTATTTACAGTGGCCCCTGGTTAGAATATCATTATTTACAGTGGTCCCTGTTTAGAATATCATTATTTACAGTGGTCCCTGGGAAGCATATCGTTATTTTCTGTGGTCCCTGTGCAGTATATCATTATGCACAGAGGTCCCTGGGTAGAATAACATTATATACAGTGGTCCCTGGTTAGAATATCATTATTTACAGTGGTCCTTGGGAAGCATAACGTTATTTACTGTGGTCCCTGTGCAGTATTTCGTTATGCACAGTGGTCCCTGGGTAGAATACCATTATATACAGTGGTCCCTGGTTAGAAAATCATTATTTACAGTGTTCCCTGGGTAGAATATCATTATTTACAGCGTTCCCTGGTTAGAATATCATTATTTACAGTGTTCCCTGGGTAGAATATCATTATTTACAGTGTGCCCTGGTTAGAATATCATTATTTACAGTGTTTCCTGGGTAGAATATCATTATTTACAGTGTTCCCTGGGTAGAATATCATTATTTACAGTGTTCCCTGGTTAGAATATCATTATTTACAGTGTTTACTGGGTAGAATATCATTATTTAAAGTGGTCCCTGGGTAGTGTATCATTATATACAGTGGTCCCTGGGTAGAATATCATTATATACAGTAGTCCCTGGGTAGTGTATCATTATATACAGTGGTCCCTGGGTAGAATATAATTATATACAGTGGTCCCTGGGTCGTATATCATTATTTACAGTGTTCCCTGGGTAGAATATCATTATTTACAGTGTTCCCTGGTTAGAATATCATTATTTACAGTGTTCCCTGGGTAGAATATCATTATTTACAGTGTGCCCTGGTTAGAATATCATTATTTACAGTGTTTCCTCGGTAGAATATCATTATTTACAGTGTTCCCTGGGTAGAATATCATTATTTACAGTGTTCCCTGGTTAGAATATCATTATTTACAGTGTTTATTGGGTAGAATATCATTATTTAAAGTCGTCCCTGGGTAGTGTATCATTATATACAGTGGTCCCTGGGTAGAATATCATTATATACAGTAGTCCCTGGGTAGTGTATCATTATATACAGTGGTCCCTGGGTAGAATATAATTATATACAGTGGTCCCTGGGTCGTATATCATTATGTACAGTGATCCCTGGGTAGAATATCATGATATACAGTGGTCCCTGGGTAGAATATCATTATATACTGTGGTCCCTTGGTAGTGTATCATTATTTACAGTGGTCTCTGGGTTGTGTATCTTAATTGCAGTGTGCCCTGTGTAGGATACTATTATTGACAGTGGTCCCTGGGTAATATATCATTATATACAGTGGTCCGTGTGTAGTGTATCGTTATTTACAGTGGTCTCTGGGTAGAGTATCATTATATACAGTGGTCCCTGGGTATAATATCATTATGTACAGTGGTCCCTGGGTAGAATATCCTTATATACAGTGGTCCCTGGGTAGTATATCATTATGTACAGTGGTCCCTGGGTAGTTTACCATAATTTACAGTGGTCCCTGGGTAGTATATCATTAGATACAGTGGTCCCTGGGTAGTGTATCATTATTTACAGTGGTCTCTGGTTAGTGTATCATTTTATACAGTGGTCCCTGGGTAGAATATCATTATTTACAGTGGTCCCTGGTTAGAATATCATTATGTGCAGTGGTCCCTGGGTAGTGTATCAATATATATAGTGTTCCCTGGGTAGAATTTCATTATTTACAGTGGCCCCTGGTTAGAATATCATTATTTACAGTGGTCCCTGTTTAGAATATCATTATTTACAGTGGTCCCTGGGAAGCATATCGTTATTTTCTGTGGTCCCTGTGCAGTATATCATTATGCACAGAGGTCCCTGGGTAGAATAACATTATATACAGTGGTCCCTGGTTAGAATATCATTATTTACAGTGGTCCCTGGGAAGCATAACGTTATTTACTGTGGTCCCTGTGCAGTATTTCGTTATGCACAGTGGTCCCTGGGTAGAATACCATTATATACAGTGGTCCCTGGTTAGAATATCATTATTTACAGTGTTCCCTGGGTAGAATATCATTATTTACAGTGTTCCCTGGTTAGAATATCATTATTTACAGTGTTCCCTGGGTAGAATATCATTATTTACAGTGTGCCCTGGTTAGAATATCATTATTTACAGTGTTTCCTGGGTAGAATATCATTATTTACAGTGTTCCCTGGGTAGAATATCATTATTTACAGTGTTCCCTGGTTAGAATATCATTATTTACAGTGTTTACTGGGTAGAATATCATTATTTAATGTGGTCCCTGGGTAGTGTATCATTATATACAGTGGTCCCTGGGTAGAATATCATTATATACAGTAGTCCCTGGGTAGTGTATCATTATATACAGTGGTCCCTGGGGAGAATATAATTATATACAGTGGTCCCTGGGTCGTATATCATTATTTACAGTGTTCCCTGGGTAGAATATCATTATTTACAGTGTTCCCTGGTTAGAATATCATTATTTACAGTGTTCCCTGGGTAGAATATCATTATTTACAGTGTGCCCTGGTTAGAATATCATTATTTACAGTGTTTCCTGGGTAGAATATCATTATTTACAGTGTTCCCTGGGTAGAATATCATTATTTACAGTGTTCCCTGGTTAGAATATCATTATTTACAGTGTTTACTGGGTAGAATATCATTATTTAAAGTGGTCCCTGGGTAGTGTATCATTATATACAGTGGTCCCTGGGTAGAATATCATTATATACAGTAGTCCCTGGGTAGTGTATCATTATATACAGTGGTCCCTGGGTAGAATATAATTATATACAGTGGTCCCTGGGTCGTATATCATTATGTACAGTGATCCCTGGGTAGAATATCATGATATACAGTGGTCCCTGGGTAGAATATCATTATATACTGTGGTCCCTTGGTAGTGTATCATTATTTACAGTGGTCTCTGGGTTGTGTATCTTAATTGCAGTGTGCCCTGTGTAGGATACTATTATTGACAGTGGTCCCTGGGTAATATATCATTATATACAGTGGTCCGTGAGTAGTGTATCGTTATTTACAGTGGTCTCTGGGTAGAGTATCATCATATACAGTGGTCCCTGGGTATAATATCATTATGTACAGTGGTCCCTGGGTAGAATATCCTTATATACAGTGGTCCCTGGGTAGTATATCATTATGTACAGTGGTCCCTGGGTAGTATATCATTAGATACAGTGGTCCCTGGGTAGTGTATCATTATTTACAGTGGTCTCTGGATAGTGTATCATTTTATACAGTGGTCCCTGGGTAGAATATCATTATTTACAGTGGCCCCTGGTTAGAATATCATTATTTACAGTGGTCTCTGGATAGTGTATCATTTTATACAGTGGTCACTTGGGAGAATATCATTATATACTGTGGTCACTGGGTAGAATTTCATTATTTACATTGGTCCCTGGTTAGAATATCATTATTTACAGTGGTCCCTGGTTAGAATATCATTATTTACAGTGGTCCCTGGGAAGCATATCGTTATTTACTGTGGTCCCTGTGCAGTATATCATTATGCACAGTGGTCCCTGGTTAGAATACCATTATACACAGTGGTCCCTGGTTAGAATACCATTATACACAGTGGTCCCTGGTTAGAATATCATTATTTACAGTGTTCCCTGGGTAGAATATCATTATTTACAGTGGACGCTGGCTAGAATATCATTATTTACAGTGTTCCCTGGGTTGTATATCATTATTTACAATGGTCTCTGAGCAGAATATAATTATTTACAGTAGTCCCTAGGCAGTCTGTCATTACTTACAGTGGTCTCTGGTTAGAATATCATTATTTACAGTGTTCCCTGGGTAGAATATCATTATTTACAGTGTTCCGTGTGTTGAATATCATTATTTACAGCGGTCCCTGGTTAGAATATCATTATTTACAGTGTTCCCTGGGTAGAATATCATTATTTACAGTGTTCCCTGGGTAGAATATCATTATTTACAGTGTTCCCTGGTTAGAATATCATTATTTACAGTGTTCCCTGAGTAGAATGTCATTATTTACAGTGGTCCCTGGTTAGAATATCATTATTTGCAGTGGTCCCTGGGCAGTATATTATTATTTGCAGTGGTCTCTGGATAGTATATCATTATTTGCAGTGGTCCTTGGGTAGAATATCATTATTTACAGTGGTCCCTGCATAGTAAATCATTATTTTCAGTGGTCCCTGGTTAGAATATCATTATTTACAGTATTCTCTGGGTAGAATATCACTATTTACAGTGTTCCCTGGTTAGAATATCATTATTTCCTGTGTTCCCTGGGTAGTATATCATTATTTAAAGTGGTCCCTGGGTAGTATCATTATATACAGTGGTCCCTGGGTAGAATATCATTAGATACAGTGGTCCCTGGGTAGAATATCATGATATACAGTGGTCCCTGGGTAGTGTATCATTATATACAGTGGTCCCTGGGTAGAATATCATTATATACAGTGGTCCCTGTGTCGTATATCATTATGTACAGTGGTCCCTGGGTAGTATATCATTATTTACAGTGTTCCCTGGGTAGAATATCATTATTTACAGTGGTTCCTGGGTAGAATATCATTATTTACAGTGTTCCCTGGGTTGTATATCATTATTTACAGTGGTCTCTGTGCAGAATATAATTATTTGCAGTAGTCTCTGGGCAGTCTGTCATTACTTACAGTTGCCCCTGGTTAGAATATCATTATTTACAATGTTCCCTGGGTAGAATATGATTATTTACAGTGGTCCCTGGTTAGAATATCATTATTTACAGTGGTCCCTGGGTTGTATATCATTATTTACAGTGGTCTCTGTGCAGAATATAATTATTTACAGTAGTCTCTGGGCAGTCTGTCATTACTTACAGTTGTCCCTGGTTAGAATATCATTATTTACAGTGTTCCCTGGGTGGAATATCATTATTTTCAGTGTTCCCTGGGTAGAACATCATTATTTACAGTGGTCACTGGTTAGAATATCATTATTTACAGTGTTCCCTGGGTAGAATATCATTATTTTCAGTGTCCCCTGGTTAGAATATCAATATTTACAGTGTTCCCTGAGTAGAATATCATTATTTACAGTGGTCCCTGGTTATAATATCATTATTTGCAGTGCTCCCTGGGCAGTATATCATTATTTGCAGTGGTCTCTGGATAGTATATCATTATTTGCAGTGGTGCTTGGGTAGAATAACATTATTTATAGTGGTCCCTGGGTAGTATATCATTATTTTCAGTGGTCCCTGGTTAGAATATCATTATTTACAGTGTTCCCTGGGTAGTATATCATTATTTACAGTGGTCCCTGGGAAGTGTATCATTATATACAGTGGTCCCTGGGTAGAATATCATTAGAAACAGTGGACCCTGGGTAGTATATCATTATGTACAGTGGTCCCTTGGTCGTTTACCATTTTTTACAGTGGTCCATGGGTAGTATATCTTTAGATACAGTGGTCCCTGGGTAGAATATCATTAGAAACAGTGGTCCCTGGGTAGTATATCATTATGTACAGTGGTCCCTTGGCCGTTTGCCATTTTTTACAGTGGTCCCTGGGTAGTATATCATTAGATACAGTGGTCCCTGGGTAGAATATTATGATATACAGTGGTCCCTGGGTAGTTTATCATTATATACAGTTTTCCCAGGGTAGAATATCATTATATACAGTGGTCCCTGGGTCGTATATCATTATGTACAGTGATCCCTGGGTAGAATATCATTATATACAGTGGTCCCTGGGTAGTGTATCATTATATACAGTGGTCCCTG
Source organism: Scyliorhinus torazame (assembly GCF_047496885.1). Lineage (NCBI taxonomy): Eukaryota > Metazoa > Chordata > Chondrichthyes > Carcharhiniformes > Scyliorhinidae > Scyliorhinus > Scyliorhinus torazame. Next base: position 59,116,464 of record NC_092711.1, read on the forward strand.
GGTAGTTTACCATTATTTTCAGTGTTCCCTGGGCAGTATATCATTATTTACAGTGGTCACTGGGTAGAATATCATTATATTCAGTGGTCCCTTGGTAGTGTATCATTATTTACAGTGGTCTCTGGGTTGTGTATCTTATTTACATTGTGCCCTGGGTAGTTTACCATTATTTACAGTGGTCTCTGGGTTGTGTATCTTATTTACATTGTGCCCTGGGTAGTTTACCATTATTTACAGTGGTCCCTGGATAGTATCTCATTATATACAGTGGTCCGTGTGTAGCGTATCGTTATTTACAGTGCTCTATGGGTAGTGTATCATTATATACAGTGGTCCCTGGGTTGAAAATCATTATATACAGTGGTCCCTGGGTAGAATATCCTTATATACAGAGGTCCCTGGGTAGTATAACATTATGTACAGTGGTCCCTGGGTAGTTTACCATTATTTACAGTGGACCCTGGGTAGTATATCATTAGATACAGTGGTCCCTGTGTAGTGCATCATTATTTACAGTGGTCTCTGGATAGTGTATCATTTTATACAGTGGTGCCTGGGTAGAATATCATTCTATGCAGTGGTCCCTGGGTAGTGTATCATTATATACAGTGGTCCCTGGGTAGAATATCATTATATACAGTGGTCCCTTGGAAGTGTATCATTATTTACAGTGGTCTCTGGGTTGTGTATCTTACTTACAGTGTGCCCTGGGTAGTTTACCATTATTTACAGTGGTCCCTGGGTCGTATATCATTATATACAGTGGTCCCTGGGTAGTGTATGACTATTTACAGTGGTCTCTGGGTAGTGTAGCCTTATATACAGTGGTCCCTGGGTGGTTTATCATTATGTACAGTGGTCCCTGGGCAGTTTACCATTATATACAGTGGTCCCTGGGTAGTGTATCATTATTTACAGTGGTCCCTGGATAGTGCATCATTATTTACAGTGACCCCTGGGTAGATTATTATCATTTGCTGTGGTCCTTTGTTGTATTGCATTTTTGACACGGGTCCCTGAATAGTATCTCATTCTTTACAGTGGTCCCTGGGAAGCATATCGTTATTCACTGTGGTCCCTGTGCAGTATATCATTATGCACAGTGGTCCCTGGGTAGAATAACATTATATACAGTGGTCCCTGGTTAGAATATCATTATTTACAGTGTTCCATGGGTAGAATATCATTATTTACAGTGTTCCCTGGGTAGAATATCATTATTTACAGTGGTTCCTGGGAAGTGTATCATAATATACAGTGGTCCCTGGCTAGTGTATCATTATATACAGTGGTCCCTGGGTAGAATATCATTAAATACAGTGGTCCCTGGGTCGTAAATCATTATTTAGTGGTCCCTGGTTAGAATATCATAATTTACAGTGTTCCATGGGTAGAATATCATTATTTACAGTGCTCCCTGGGTAGAATATCATTATTTACCGTGTTCCCTGGGTAGAATATCATTATTTGCAGTGTTCCCTGGTTAGAATATCATTATTTACAGTGTTCCCTGGGTAGAATATCATTATTTACAGTGTTCCCTGGTTAGAATATCATTATGTACAGTGTTTCCTGGGTAGAATATCATTATTTACAGTGTTCCCTGGGTAGAATTTCATTATTTACAGTGTTCCCTGGTTAGAATATCATTATTTACAGTGTTTCCTGGGTAGAATATAATTATTTAAAGTAGTCCCTGGGTAGTGTATCATTATATACAGTGGTCCCTGGGTAGAATATCATTATATACAGTGGTCCCTGGGTAGTGTATCATTATATACAGTGGTCCCTGGGTAGAATATCATTATATACAGTGGTCCCTTGGTAGTGAATCATTATTTACAGTGGTCTCTGGGTTGTGTATCTTATTTACAGTTTGCCCTTGGTAGTGTACCATTATTTACAGTGGTCCTTGGGTAATATATCATTATATACAGTGGTCCGTGTGTGGTGTATCGTTATTTACAGTGGTCTATGGGTAGTGTATCATTATATACAGTGGTCCCTGGGTAGAATATCATTATATACAGTGGTCCCTGGGTAGAATATCCTTATATACAGTGGTCCCTGGGTAGTATATCATTATGTACAGTGGGCCCTGGGTAGTTTACCATAATTAACAGTGGTCCCTGGGTAGTATATCATTAGATACAGTGGTCCCTGGGTAGTGTATCATTATTTACAGTGGTCTCTGGATAGTATATCATTTTATACAGTGATCCCTGGGTAGAATATCATTATGTGCAGTGGTCCCTGGGTAGTGTATCAATATATATAGTGTTCCCTGGGTAGAATATCATTATTTACAGTGGTCCCTGGTTAGAATATCATTATTTACAGTGGTCCCTGGTTAGAATATCATTATTTACAGTGGTCCCTGGGAAGCATATCGTTATTTTCTGTGGTCCCTGTGCAGTATATCATTATGCACAGTGGTCCCTGGGTAGAATAACATTATATACAGTGGTCCCTGGTTAGAATATCATTATTTACAGTGGTCCCTGGGAAGCATATCGTTATTTACTGTGGTCCCTGTGCAGTATATCGTTATGCACAGTGGTCCCTGGGTAGAATACCATTATATACAGTGGTCCCTGGTTAGAATATCATTATTTACAGTGTTCCCTGGGTAGAATATCATTATTTACAGTGTTCCCTGGTTAGAATATCATTATTTACAGTGTTCCCTGGGTAGAATATCATTATTTACAGTGTTCCATGGTTAGAATATCATTATTTACAGTGTTTCCTGGGTAGAATATCATTATTTACAGTGTTCCCTGGGTAGAATATCATTATTTACAGTGTTCCCTGGTTAGTTTACCATAATTAACAGTGGTCCCTGGGTAGTATATCATTAGATACAGTGGTCCCTGGGTAGTGTATCATTATATACAGTGGTCCCTGGGTAGAATATCATTATATACAGTGGTCCCTGGGTAGTGTATCATTATATACAGTGGTCCCTGGGTAGAATATCATTATATACAGTGGTCCCTTGGTAGTGTATCATTATTTACAATGGTCTCTGGGTTGTGTATCTTACATACAGTGTGCCCTGGGTAGTTTACCATTATTTACAGTGGTCCCTTGGTCGTATATCATTATATACAGTGGTCCCTGGGTAGCGTATCACTATTTACAGTGGTCTCTGGGTAGTGTATCCTTATATACAGTGGTCCCTGGGTGGTATATCATTATGTACAGTGGTCCCTGGGTAGTTTACCATTATATACAGTGGTCCCTGGGTAGTGTATCATTATATACAGTGGTCCCTGGGTAGTGTATCATTATTTACAGTGGTCCCTGGATAGTGCATCATTATTTACAGTGACCCCTGGGTAGAATATCATTATATACAGTGGTCCTTTGTTGTATTGCATTTTTGACACGGGTCCCTGAGTAGTATCTCATTATTTACAGTGGTCCCTGGGAAGCATATCGTTATTTACTGTGGCCCCTGTGCAGTATATCATTATGCACAGTGGTCCCTGGGTAGAATAATATTATATACAGTGGTCCCTGGTTAGAATATCATTATTTACAGTGTTCCATGGGTAGAATATCATTATTTACAGTGTTCCCTGGGTAGAATATCATTATTTACAGTGGTTCCTGGGAAGTGTATCATAATATACAGTGGTCCCTGGGTAGTGTATCATTATATACAGTGGTCCCTGGGTAGAATATCATTAAATACAGTGGTCCCTGGGTCGTAAATCATTATTTAGTGGTCCCTGGTTAGAATATCATTATTTACAGTGGTTCCTGGGAAGTGTATCATAATATACAGTGGTCCCTGGGTAGTGTATCATTATATACAGTGTTCCATGGGTAGAATATCATTATTTACAGTGCTCCCTGGGTAGAATATCATTATTTACAGTGTTCCCTGGTTAAAATATCATTATTTACAGTGTTCCCTGGCTGGAATATCATTATTTTCAGTGTTCCCTGGGTAGAATATCATTATTTACAGTGGTCCCTGGTTAGAATATCATTATTTACAGTGTTCCCTGGGTGGAATATCATTATTTTCAGTGTTCCCTGGGTAGAATATCATTATTTACAGTGGTCCCTGGTTAGAATATCATTATTTACAGTGTTCCCTGGGTAGAATATCATTATTTACAGTGGCCCCTGGGTAGAATATCATTATTTACAGTGTTCCCTGGGTAGTATATCATTATTTACAGTGGTCCCTGGGTAGAATATCAGTATTTACAGTGGTCCCTGGTTAGAATATCATTATTTACAGTGTTCCCTGGGTGGAATATCATTATTTACGGTGGTCCCTGGGTAGAATATCATTATTTACAGTGGTCCCTGGTTAGAATATCATTTTTTACAGTGTTCCCTGGGTGGAATATCATTATTTTCAGTGTTCCCTGGGTAGTATATCATTATTTACAGTGGTCCCTGGTTAGAATATCATTATTTACAGTGTTCCCTGGGTGGAATATCATTATTTACAGTGGTCCCTGGTTAGAATATCATTATTTACAGTGTTCCCTGGGTAGAATATCATTATTTACAGTGGTCCCTGGGTAGAATATCATTATTTACAGTGTTCCCTGGGTAGTATATCATTATTTACAGTGGTCCCTGGGTAGAATATCATTATTTACAGTGTTCCCTGGGTTGTATATCATTATTTACAGTGGTCTCTGAGCAGAATATAATTATTTACAGTAGTATCTGGGCAGTCTGTCATTACTTACAGTTGTCCCTGGTTAGAATATCATTATTTACAGTGATCCCTGGGTAAAATATCATTATTCAGAGTGGTCCCTGGGTAGAATATCATTAGATACAGTGGTCCCTGGGTAGAATATTATGATATACAGTGGTCCCTGGGTAGTTTATCATTATATACAGTTTTCCCTGGGTAGAATATCATTATATACAGTGGTCCCTGGGTCGTATATCATTATGTACAGTGATCCCTGGGTAGAATATCATTATATACTGTGGTCCCTGGGTAGTGTATCATTATATACTGTGGTCCCTGGGTAGTTTACCATTATTTTCAGTGTTCCCTGGGCAGTATATCATTATTTACAGTGGTCACTGGGTAGAATATCATTATATACAGTGGTCCCTTGGTAGTGTATCATTATTTACAGTGGTCTCTGGGTTGTGTATCTTATTTACATTGTGCCCTGGGTAGTTTACCATTATTTACAGTGGTCCCTGGGTAGTATCTCATTATATACAGTGGTCCGTGTGTAGCGTATCGTTATTTACAGTGGTCTCTGGGTAGTGTATCATTATATACAGTGGTCCCTGGGTTGAAAATCATTATATACAGTGGTCCCTGGGTAGAATATCCTTATATACAGAGGTCCCTGGGTGGTATATCATTATGTACAGTGGTCCCTGGGTAGTTTACCATTATTTACAGTGGACCCTGGGTAGTATATCATTAGATACAGTGGTCCGTGTGCAGTGCATCATTATTTACAGTGGTCTCTGGATAGTGTATCATTTTATACAGTGGTCCCTGGGTAGAATATCATTATATGCAGTGGTCCGTGGGTAGTGTATCATTATATACCGTGGTCCCTGGGTAGTTTACCATTATTTACATGGGTCCCTGGGCAGTATATCATTATATACAGTGGTCCCTGGGTAGAATATCATTATATACAGTGGTCCCTGGGTAGAATATCATTATATACAGTGGTCCTTGGGTCGTATATCATTATGTACAGTGATCCCTGGGTAGAATATCATTATATACAGTGGTCCCTTGGTAGTGTATCATTATTTACAGTGGTCTCTGGGTTGTGTATCTTACATACAGTGTGCCCTGGGTAGTTTACCATTATTTACAGTGGTCCCTTGGTCGTATATCATTATATACAGTGGTCCCTGGGTAGTGTATCACTATTTACAGTGGTCTCTGGGTAGTGTATCCTTATATACAGTGGTCCCTGGGTGGTATATCATTATGTACAGTGGTCCCTGGGTAGTTTACCATTGTATACAGTGATCCCTGGGTAGAATATCATTATTTACAGTGTTCCCTGGGTAGAATATCATTATTTACAGTGTTCCCTGGTTAGAATATCATTATTTACAGTGTTTCCTGGGTAGAATATCATTATTTAAAGTGGTACCTGGGTAGTGTATCATTATATACAGTGGTCCCTGGGTAGAATATCATTATATACAGTGGTCCCTGGGTAGTGTATCATTATATACAGTGGTCCCTGGGTAGAATATCATTATATACAGTGGTCCCTTGGTAGTGTATCATTATTTACAGTGGTCTCTGGGTTGTGTATCTTACATACAGTGTGCCCTGGGTAGTTTACCATTATTTACAGTGGTCCCTTGGTCGTATATCATTATATACAGTGGTCCCTGGGTAGTGTATCACTATTTACAGTGGTCTCTGGGTAGTGTATCCTTATATACAGTGGTCCCTGGGTGGTATATCATTATGTACAGTGGTCCCTGGGTAGTTTACCTTTATATACAGTGGTCCCTGGGTAGTGTATCATTATATACAGTGGTCCCTGGGTAGTGTATCATTATTTACAGTGGTCCCTGGATAGTGCATCATTATTTACAGTGACCCCTGGGTAGAATATCATTATATACAGTGGTCCTTTGTTGTATTGCATTTTTGACACGGGTCCCTGAGTAGTATCTCATTATTTACAGTGGTCCCTGGGAAGCATATCGTTATTTACTGTGGTCCCTGTGCAGTATATCATTATGCACAGTGGTCCCTGGGTAGAATAATATTATATACAGTGGTCCCTGGTTAGAATATCATTATTTACAGTGTTCCATGGGTAGAATATCATTATTTACAGTGTTCCCTGGGTAGAATATCATTATTTACAGTGGTTCCTGGGAAGTGTATCATAATATACAGTGGTCCCTGCGTAGTGTATCATTATATACAGTGGTCCCTGGGTAGAATATCATTAAATACAGTGGTCCCTGGGTCGTAAATCATTATTTAGTGGTCCCTGGTTAGAATATCATTATTTACAGTGTTCCATGGGTAGAATATCATTATTTACAGTGCTCCCTGGGTAGAATATCATTATTTACAGTGTTCCCTGGTTAGAATATCATTATTTACAGTGTTCCCTGGCTGGAATATCATTATTTTCAGTGTTCCCTGACTGCCCAGAGACTACTGTAAATAATTATATTCTGCTCAGAGACCACTGTAAGTAATGATATACAACCCAGGGAACACTGTAAATAATGATATTCTACCCAGGGACCACTGTAAATAATGATATACTACCCAGGGAACACTGTAAATAATGATATTCTACCCAGGGACCACTGTAAATAATGATATTCTACCCAGGGAACACTGTAAATAATGATATTCTAACCAGGGACCACTGTAAATAATGATATTCTACCCAGGGAACACTGACAATAATGATATTCCACCCAGGGAACACTGTAAAAAAGATATTCTAACCAGGGACCACTGTAAATAATGATATTCTACCCAGGGACCACCGTAAATAATGATATTCCACCCAGGGAACACTGTAAATAATGATATTCTAACCAGGGACCACTGTAAATAATGATATTCTACCCAGGGACCACTGTAAATAATGATATACTACCCAGGGAACACTGTAAATAATGATATTCTACCCAGGGGCCACTGTAAATTATGATATTCTACCCAGGGAACACTGTAAATAATGATATTCTAACCAGGGACCACTGTAAATAATGATATTCTACCCAGGGAACACTGAAAATAATGATATTCCACCCAGGGAACACTGTAAATAATGATATTCTAACCAGGGACCACTGTAAATAATGATTGTCATTACTTACAGTTGTCCCTGGTTAGAATATCATTATTTACAGTGATCCCTGGGTAAAATATCATTATTCAGAGTGGTCCCTGGTTAGAATATCATTAGATACAGTGGTCCCTGGGTAGAATATTATGATATACAGTGGTCCCTGGGTAGTTTATCATTATATACAGTTTTCCCTGGGTAGAATATCATTATATACAGTGGTCCCTGGGTCGTATATCATTATGTACAGTGATCCCTGGGTAGAATATCATTATATACTGTGGTCCCTGGGTAGTGTATCATTATATACTGTGGTCCCTGGGTAGTGTACCATTATTTTCAGTGTTCCCTGGGCAGTATATCATTATTTACAGTGGTCACTGGGTAGAATATCATTATTTACAGTGGTCCCTGGTTAGAATATCATTATTTACAGTGTTCCCTGGGTAGAATATCATTATTTACAGTGGCCCCTGGGTAGAATATCATTATTTACAGTGTTCCCTGGGTAGTATATCATTATTTACAGTGGTCCCTGGGTAGAATATCATTATTTACAGTGGTCCCTGGTTAGAATATCATTATTTACAGTGTTCCCTGGGTGGAATATCATTATTTACGGTGGTCCCTGGGTAGAATATCATTATTTACAGTGGTCCCTGGTTAGAATATCTTTTTTACAGTGTTCCCTGGGTGGAATATCATTATTGTCAGTGTTCCCTGGGTAGAATATCATTATTTACAGTGGTCCCTGGTTAGAATATCATTATTTACAGTGTTCCCTGGGTAGAATATCATTATTTACAGTGGTCCCTGGGTAGAATATCATTATTTACAGTGTTCCCTGGGTAGTATATCATTATTTACAGTGGTCCCTGGGTAGAATATCATTATTTACAGTGTTCCCTGGGTTGTATATCATTATTTACAGTGGTCTCTGAGCAGAATATAATTATTTACAGTAGTCTCTGGGCAGTCTGTCATTACTTACAGTTGTCCCTGGTTAGAATATCATTATTTACAGTGATCCCTGGGTAAAATATCATTATTCAGAGTGGTCCCTGGTTAGAATATCATTAGATACAGTGGTCCCTGTGTAGAATATTATGATATACAGTGGTCCCTGGGTAGTTTATCATTATATACAGTTTTCCCTGGGTAGAATATCATTATATACAGTGGTCCCTGGGTCGTATATCATTATGTACAGTGATCCCTGGGTAGAATATCATTATATACTGTGGTCCCTGGGTAGTGTATCATTATATACTGTGGTCCCTGGGTAGTGTACCATTATTTTCAGTGTTCCCTGGGCAGTATATCATTATTTACAGTGGTCACTGGGTAGAATATCATTATATACAGTGGTCCCTTGGTAGTGTATCCTTATTTACAGTGGTCTCTGGGTTGTGTATCTTATTTACATTGTGCCCTGGGTAGTTTACCATTATTTACAGTGGTCCCTGGGTAGTATCTCATTATATACAGTGGTCCGTGTGTAGCGTATCGTTATTTACAGTGGACTCTGGGTAGTGTATCATTTTATACAGTGGTCCCTGGGTAGAATATCATTATATGCAGTGGTCCGTGGGTAGTGTATCATTATATACCGTGGTCCCTGGGTAGTTTACCATTATTTACATGGGTCCCTGGGCAGCATATCATTATATACAGTGGTCCCTGGGTAGAATATCATTATATACAGTGGTCCCTGGGTAGAATATCATTATATACAGTGGTCCCTGGGTAGAATATCCTTATATACAGAGGTCCCTGGTGGTATATCATTATGTACAGTGGTCCCTGGGTAGTTTACCATTATTTACAGTGGACCCTGGGTAGTATATCATTAGATACAGTGGTCCATGTGTAGTGCATCATTATTTACAGTGGTCTCTGGATAGTGTATCATTTTATACAGTGGTCCCTGGGTAGAATATCATTATATGCAGTGGTCCGTGGGTAGTGTATCATTATATACCGTGGTCCCTGGGTAGTTTACCATTATTTACATGGGTCCCTGGGCAGCATATCATTATATACAGTGGTCCCTGGGTAGAATATCATTATATACAGTGGTCCCTGGGTAGAATATCATTATATACAGTGGTCCCTGGGTCGTATATCATTATGTACAGTGATCCCTGGGTAGAATATCATTATATACAGTGGTCCCTTGGTAGTGTATCATTATTTACAGTGGTCTCTGGGTTGTGTATCTTATTTACATTGAGCCCTGGGTAGTTGACCATTATTTACAGTGGTCCCTGGGTAGTATCTCATTATATACAGTGGTCCGTGTGTAGTGTATCGTTATTTACAGTGGTCTCTGGGTAGTGTATCATTATATACAGTGGTCCCTGGGTAGAATATCATTATATACAGTGGTCCCTGGGTAGAATATCCTTATATACAGTGGTCCCTGGGTGGTATATCATTATGTACAGTGGTCCCTGGGTAGTTTACCATTATTTACAGTGGACCCTGGGTAGTATAACATTAGATACAGTGGTCCCTGGGTAGTGTATCATTATTTACAGTGGTCTCTGGATAGTGCATCATTTTATACAGTGGTCCCTGGGTAGAATATCATTATATGCATTTGTCCCTGGGTAGTGTATCATTATATACCGTGGTCCCTGGGTAGTTTACCATTATTTACATGGGTCCCTGCGCAGTATATCATTATATACAGTGGTCCCTGGGTAGAATATCATTATATACAGTGGTCCCTTGGTAGTGTATCATTATTTACAGTGGTCTCTGGGTTGTGTATCTTACTTACAGTGTGCCCTGGGTAGTTTACCATTATTTACAGTGGTCCCTGGGTCGTATATCATTATATACAGTGGTCCCTGGGTAGTGTATCACTATTTACAGTGGTCTCTGGGTAGTGTATCCTTATATACAGTGGTCCCTGGGTGGTATATCATTATGTACAGTGGTCCCTGGGTAGTTTACCATTATATACAGTGGTCCCTGGTTAGTGTATCATTATATACAGTGGTCCCTGGGTAGTGTATCATTATTTACAGTGGTCCCTGGATAGTGCATCATTATTTACAGTGACCCCTGGGTAGAATATCATTATATACAGTGGTCCTTTGTTGTATTGCATTTTTGACACGGGTCCCTGAGTAGTATCTCATTATTTACAGTGGTCCCTGGGAAGCATATCGTTATTTACTGTGGTCCCTGTGCAGTATATCATTATGCACAGTGGTCCCTGGGTAGAATAACATTATATACAGTGGTCCCTGGTTAGAATATCATTATTTACAGTGTTCCATGGGTAGAATATCTTTATTTACAGTGTTCCCTGGGTAGAATATCATTATTTACAGTGGTTCCTGGGAAGTGTATCATAATATACAGTGGTCCCTGGGTAGTGTATCATTATATACAGTGGTCCCTGGGTAGAATATCATTAAATACAGTGGTCCCTGGGTCGTAAATCATTATTTAGTGGTCCCTGGTTAGAATATCATTATTTACAGTGTTCCATGGGTAGAATATCATTATTTACAGTGCTCCCAGGGTAGAATATCATTATTTACAGTGTTCCCTGGTTAGAATATCATTATTTACAGTGTTCCCTGGGTAGAATATCATTATTTACAGTGGTCCCTGGGTAGTGTATCATATACAGTGGTCCCTGGGTAGTGTATCATTATATACAGTGATCCCTGGGTAGAATATCATTATATACAGTGGTCCCTTGGTAGTGAATCATTATTTACAGTGGTCTCTGGGTTGTGTATCTTATTTACAGTGTGCCCTTGGTAGTGTACCATTATTTACAGTGGTCCTTGGGTAATATATCATTATATACAGTGGTCCGTGTGTAGTGTATCGTTATTTACAGTGGTCTATGGGTAGTGTATCATTATATACAGTGGTCCCTGGGTAGAATATCATTATATACAGTGGTCCCTGGGTAGAATAACTTTATATACTGTGGTCCCTGGGTAGTATATCATTATGTACAGTGGTCCCTGGGTAGTTTACCATAATTAACAGTGGTCACTGGGTAGTATATCATTAGATACAGTGGTCCCTGGGTAGTGTATCATTATTTACAGTGGTCTCTGGATAGTGTATCATTTTATACAGTGATCCCTGGGTAGAATATCATTATGTGCAGTGGTCCCGGGGTAGTGTATCAATATATATAGTGTTCCCTGGGTAGAATATCATTATTTACAGTGGTACCTGGTTAGAATATCATTATTTACAGTGGTCCCTGGTTAGAATATCATTATTTGCAGTGGTCCCTGGGAAGCATATCGTTATTTTCTGTGGTCCCTGAGCAGTATATCATTATGCACAGTGGTCCCTGGGTAGAATAACATTATATACAGTGGTCCCTGGTTAGAATATCATTATTTACAGTGGTCCCTGGGAAGCATATCGTTATTTACTGTGGTCCCTGTGCAGTATATCGTTATGCACAGTGGTCCCTGGGTAGAATACCATTATATACAGTGGTCCCTGGTTAGAATATCATTATTTACAGTGTTCCCTGGGTAGAATATCATTATTTACAGTGTTCCCTGGTTAGAATATCATTATTTACAGTGTTCCCTGGGTAGAATATCATTATTTACAGTGTTCCCTGGTTAGAATATCATTATTTACAGTGTTTCCTGGGTAGAATATCATTATTTACAGTGTTCCCTGGGTAGAATATCATTATTTACAGTGTTCCCTGGTTAGAATATCATTATTTACAGTGTTTCCTGGGTAGAATGTCATTATTTAAAGTGGTCCCTGGGTAGTGTATCATTATATACAGTGGTCCCTGGGTAGAATATCATTATATACAGTGGTCCCTGGGTAGTGTATCATTATATACAGTGGTCCCTGGGTAGAATATAATTATATACAGTGGTCCCTGGGTCGTATATCATTATGTACAGTGATCCCTGGGTAGAATATCATGATATACAGTGGTCCCTTGGTAGAATATCATTATATACAGTGGTCCCTTGGTAGTGTATCATTATTTACAGTGGTCTCTGGGTTGTGTATCTTAATTGCAGTGTGCCCTGTGTAGGATACTATTATTGACAGTGGTCCCTGGGTAATATATCATTATATACAGTGGTCCGTGTGTAGTGTATCGTTATTTACAGTGGTCTCTGGGTAGAGTATCATTATATACAGTGGTCCCTGGGTATAATATCATTATGTACAGTGGTCCCTGGGTAATATATCATTATATACAGTGGTCCGTGTGTAGTGTATCGTTATTTACAGTGGTCTCTGGGTAGAGTATCATTATATACAGTGGTCCCTGGGTATAATATCATTATGCACAGTGGTCCCTGGGTAGAATATCCTTATATACAGTGGTCCATGGGTAGTATATCATTATGTACAGTGGTCCCTGGGTAGTTTACCATAATTTACAGTGGTCCCTGGGTAGTATATCATTAGATACAGTGGTCCCTGGGTAGTGTATCATTATTTACAATGGTCTCTGGATAGTGAATCATTTTATACAGTGGTCCCTGGGTAGAATATCATTATTTACAGTGGTCCCTGGTTAGAATATCATTATTTACAGTGGTCTCTGGATAGTGTATCATTTTATACAGTGGTCACTGGGGAGAATATCATTATATACTGTGGACACTGGGTAGAATTTAATTATTTACAGTGGTCCCTGGTTCGAATATCATTATTCACAGTGGTCCCTGGTTAGAATATCATTATTTACAGTGGTCCCTGGGAAGCATATCGTTATTTACTGTGGTCCCTGTGCAGTATATCATTATGCACAGTGGTCCCTGGTTAGAATACCATTATACACAGTGGTCCCTGGTTAGAATACCATTATACACAGTGGTCCCTGGTTAGAATATCATTATTTACAGTGTTCCCTGGGTAGAATATCATTATTTACAGTGGACGCTGGCTAGAATATCATTATTTACAGTGTTCCCTGGGTTGTATATCATTATTTACAATGGTCTCTGTGCAGAATATAATTATTTACAGTAGTCCCTAGGCAGTCTGTCATTACTTACAGTGGTCTCTGGTTAGAATATCATTATTTACAGTGTTCCCTGGGTAGAATATCATTATTTACAGTGTTCCCTGTGTTGAATATCATTATTTACAGCGGTCCCTGGTTCGAATATCATTATGTACAGTGTTCCCTGGGTAGAATATCATTATTTACAGTGTTCCCTGGGTAGAATATCATTATTTACAGTGTTCCCTGAGTAGAATATCATTATTTACAGTGGTCCCTGGTTAGAATATCATTATTTGCAGTGGTCCTTGGGCAGTATATCATTATTTGCAGTGGTCTCTGGATAGTATATCATTATTTGCAGTGGTCCTTGGGTAGAATATCATTATTTACAGTGGTCCCTGGATAGTAAATCATTATTTTCAGTGGTCCCTGGTTAGAATATCATTATTTACAGTGTTCTCTGGGTAGAATATCACTATTTACAGTGTTCCCTGGTTAGAATATCATTATTTACTGTGTTCCCTGGGTAGTATATCATTATTTAAAGTGGTCCCTGGGTAGTATCATTATATACAGTGGTCCCTTGGTAGAATATCATTAGATACAGTGGTCCCTGGGTAGTATATCATTATGTACAGTGGTCCCTGCGTCGTTTACCATTATTTACAGCGATCCCTGGGTAGTATATCATTAGATACAGTGGTCCCTGGGTAGAATATCATGATATACAGTGGTCCCTGGGTAGTGGATCATTATATACAGTGGTCCCTGGGTAGAATATCATTATATACAGTGGTCCCTGTGTCGTATATCATTATGTACAGTGGTCCCTGGGTAGTATATCATTATTTACAGTGTTCCCTGGGTAGAATAACATTATTTACAGTGGTTCCTGGGTAGAATATCATTATTTACAGTGTTCCCTGGGTTGTATATCATTATTTACAGTGGTCTCTGTGCAGAATATAATTATTTACAGTAGTCTCTGGGCAGTCTGTCATTACTTACAGTTGCCCCTGGTTAGAATATCATATTTACAATGTTCCCTGGGTAGAACATCATTATTTACAGTGGTCCCTCGTTAGAATATCATTATTTACAGTGTTCCCTGGGTTGTATATCATTATTTACAGTGGTCTATGTGCAGAATATAATTATTTACAGTAGTCTCTGGGCAGTCTGTCATTACTTACAGTTGTCCCTGGTTAGAATATCATTATTTACAGTGTTCCCTGGGTGGAATATCATTATTTTCAGTGATCCCTGGGTAGAATATCATTATTTACAGTGGTCACTGGTTAGAATATCATTATTTACAGTGTTCCCTGGGTAGAATATCATTATTTACAGTGTTCCCTGGTTAGAATATCATTATTTACTGTGGTCCCTGGGTAGAATATCATTATTTTCAGTGTTCCCTGGTTAGAATATCAATATTTACAGTGTTCCCTGAGTAGAATATCATTATTTACAGTGGTCCCTGGTTAGAATATCATTATTTGCAGTGTTCCCTGGGCAGTATATCATTATTTGCAGTGGTCTCTGGATAGTATATCATTATTTGCAGTGGTGCTTGGGTAGTGTATCATTATATACAGTGGTGCCTGGGTAGAATATCATTAGAAACAGTGGACCCTGGGTAGTATATCATTATGTACAGTGGTCCCTTGGTCGTTTACCATTTTTTACAGTGGTCCATGGGTAGTATATCTTTAGATACAGTGGTCCCTGGGTAGAATATCATTAGAAACAGTGGTCCCTGGGTAGTATATCATTATGTACAGTGGTCCCTTGGTCGTTTACCATTTTTTACAGTGGTCCCTGGGTAGTATATCATTAGATACAGTGGTCCCTGGGTAGAATATTATGATATACAGTGGTCCCTGGGTAGTGTATCATTATATACAGTGGTCCCTGGGTAGAATATCATTATATACAGTGGTCCCTGTGTCGTATATCATTATGTACAGTGGTCCCTGGGTAGTATATCATTATTTACAGTGTTCCCTGGGTAGAATATCATTATTTACAGTGGTTCCTGGGTAGAATATCATTATTTACAGTGTTCCCTGGGTTGTATATCATTATTTACAGTGGTCTCTGTGCAGAATATAATTATTTACAGTAGTCTCTGGGCAGTCTGTCATTACTTACAGTTGCCCCTGGTTAGAATATCATTATTTACAATGTTCCCTGGGTAGAATATCATTATTTACAGTGGTCCCTGGTTAGAATATCATTATTTACAGTGTTCCCTGGGTTGTATATCATTATTTACTGTGGTCTATGTGCAGAATATAATTATTTACAGTAGTCTCTGGGCAGTCTGTCATTACTTACAGTTGGCCCTGGTTAGAATATCATTATTTACAGTGTTCCCTGGGTGGAATATCATTATTTTCAGAGATCCCTGGGTAGAATATCATTATTTACAGTGGTCACTGGTTAGAATATCATTATTTACAGTGTTCCCTGGGTAGAATATCATTATTTACAGTGTTCCCTGGTTGGAATATCATTATTTACTGTGGTCCCTGGGTAGAATATCATTATTTTCAGTGTTCCCTGGTTAGAATATCAATATTTACAGTGTTCCCTGAGTAGAATATCATTATTTACAGTGGTCCCTGGTTAGAATATCATTATTTGCAGTGTTCCCTGGGCAGTATATCATTATTTGCAGTGGTCTCTGGATAGTATATCATTATTTGCAGTGGTGCTTGGGTAGTGTATCATTATATACAGTGGTCCCTGGGTAGAATATCATTAGAAACAGTGGACCCTGGGTAGTATATCATTATGTACAGTGGTCCCTTGGTCGTTTACCATTTTTTACAGTGGTCCATGTGTAGTATATCTTTAGATACAGTGGTCCCTGGGTAGAATATCATTAGAAACAGTGGTCCCTGGGTAGTATATCATTATGTACAGTGGTCCCTTGCTCGTTTACCATTTTTTACAGTGGTCCCTGGGTAGTATATCATTAGATACAGTGGTCCCTGGGTAGAATATTATGATATACAGTGGTCCCTGGGTAGTTTATCATTATATACAGTTTTCCCTGGGTAGAATATCATTATATACAGTGGTCCCTGGGTCGTATATCATTATGTACAGTGATCCCTGGGTAGAATAACATTATATACAGTGGTCCCTGGGTAGTGTATCATTATATACAGTGGTCTCTGGGTAGTTTACCATTATTTTCAGTGTTCCCTGGGCAGTGTATCATTATATACAGTGGTCCCTGGGTTGAAAATCATTATATACAGTGGTCCCTGGGTAGAATATCCTTATATACAGAGGTCCCTGGGTGGTATATCATTATGTACAGTGGTCCCTGGGTAGTTTACCATTATTTACAGTGGACCCTGGGTAGTATATCATTAGATACAGTGGTCCCTGTGTAGTGCATCATTATTTACAGTGGTCTCTGGATAGTGTATCATTTTATACAGTGGTCCCTGGGTAGAATATCATTATATGCAGTGGTCCATGGGTAGTGTATCATTATATACCGTGGTCCCTGGGTAGTTTACCTTTATTTACATGGGTCCCTGGGCAGTATATCATTATATACAGTGGTCCCTGGGTAGAATATCATTATATACAGTGGTCCCTGGGTAGAATATCATTATATACAGTGGTCCCTGGGTAGTATATCATTATGTACAGTGGTCCCTGGGTCGTTTACCATTATTTACAGCGATCCCTGGGTTGTATATCATTAGATACAGTGGTCCCTGGGTAGAATATCATGATATACAGTGGTCCCTGGGTAGTGTATCATTATATACAGTGGTCCCTGGGTAGAATATCATTATATACAGTGGTCCCTGTGTCGTATATCATTATGTACAGTGGTCCCTGGGTAGTATATCATTATTTACAGTGTTCCCTGGGTAGAATATCATTATTTACAGTGGTTCCTGGGTAGAATATCATTATTTACATTGTTCCCTGGGTTGTATATCATTATTTACAGTGGTCTCTGTGCAGAATATAATTATTTACAGTAGTCTCTGGGCAGTCTGTCATTACTTACAGTTGCCCCTGGTTAGAATATCATTATTTACAATGTTCCCTGGGTAGAATATCATTATTTACAGTGGTCCCTGGTTAGAATATCATTATTTACAGTGTTCCCTGGGTTGTATATCATTATTTACAGTGGTCTCTGAGCAGAATATAATTATTTACAGTAGTCTCTGGGCAGTCTGTCATTACTTACAGTTGTCCCTGGTTAGAATATCATTATTTACAGTGTTCCCTGGGTGGAATATCATTATTTTCAGTGATCCCTGGGTAGAATATCATTATTTACAGTGGTCACTGGTTAGACTATCATTATTTACAGTGTTCCCTGGGTAGAATATCATTATTTACAGTGTTCCCTGGTTAGAATATCATTATTTACTGTGGTCCCTGGGTAGAATATCATTATTTTCAGTGTTCCCTGGTTAGAATATCAATATTTACAGTGTTCCCTGAGTAGAATATCATTATTTACAGTGGTCCCTGGTTAGATTATCATTATTTGCAGTGTTCCCTGGGCAGTATATCATTATTTGCAGTGGTCTCTGGATAGTATATCATTATTTGCAGTGGTGCTTGGGTAGAATAACATTATTTATATTGGTCCCTGGGTAGTATATCATTATTTTCAGTGGTCCCTGGTTAGAATATCATTATTTACAGGGTTCCCTGGGTAAAATATCATTATTCAGAGTGTTCCCTGGTTATAATATCATTATTTACAGTGTTCCCTGGGTAGTATATCATTATTTACAGTGGTCCCTGGGTAGTGTATCATTATATACAGTGGTCCCTGGGTAGAATATCATTAGAAACAGTGGACCCTGGGTAGTATATCATTATGTACAGTGGTCCCTTGGTCGTTTACCATTTTTTACAGTGGTCCATGGGTAGTATATATTTAGATACAGTGGTCCCTGGGTAGAATATCATTAGAAACAGTGGTCCCTGGGTAGTATATCATTATGTACAGTGGTCCCTTGGTCGTTTACCATTTTTTACAGTGGTCCCTGGGTAGTATATCATTAGATACAGTGGTCCCTGGGTAGAATATTATGATATACAGTGGTCCCTGGGTAGTTTATCATTACATACAGTTTTCCCTGGGTAGAATATCATTATATACAGTGGTCCCTGGGTCGTATATCATTATGTACAGTGATCCCTGGGTAGAATATCATTATATACAGTGGTCCCTGGGTAGTGTATCATTATATACAGTGGTCCCTGGGTAGTTTACCATTATTTTCAGTGTTCCCTGGGCAGTATATCATTATTTACAGTGGTCACTGGGTAGAATATCATTATATACAGTGGTCCCTTGGTAGTGTATCATTATTTACAGTGGTCTCTGGGTTGTGTATCTTATTTACATTGTGCCCTGGGTAGTTTACCATTATTTACAGTGGTCTCTGGGTTGTGTATCTTATTTACATTGTGCCCTGGGTAGTTTACCATTATTTACAGTGGTCCCTGGGTAGTATCTCATTATATACAGTGGTCCGTGTGTAGCGTATCGTTATTTACAGTGCTCTGTGGGTAGTGTATCATTATATACAGTGGTCCCTGGGTTGAAAATCATTATATACAGTGGTCCCTGGGTAGAATATCCTTATATACAGAGGTCCCTTGGTAGTTTACCATTATTTACATGGGTCCCTGGGCAGTATATCATTATATACAGTGGTCCCTGGGTAGAATATCATTGTATACAGTGGTCCCTGGGTAGAATATCATTATATACAGTGGTCCCTGGGTCGTATATCATTATGTACAGTGATCCCTGGGTAGAATATCATTATATACAGTGGTCCCTTGATAGTGTATCATTATTTACAGTGGTCTCTGGGTTGTGTATCTTATTTACATTGTGCCCTGGGTAGTTTACCATTATTTACAGTGGTCCCTGGGTAGTATCTCATTATATACAGTGGTCCGTGTGTAGTGTATCGTTATTTACAGTGGTCTCTGGGTAGTGTATCATTATATACAGTGGTCCCTGGGTAGAATATCATTATATACAGTGGTCCCTGGGTAGAATATCCTTATATACAGTGGTCCCTGGGTGGTATATCATTATGTACAGTGGTCCCTGGGTAGTTTACCATTATTTACAGTGGACCCTGGGGAGTATAACATTAGATACAGTGGTCCCTGGGTAGTGTATCATTATTTACAGTGGGCTCTGGATAGTGTATCATTTTATACAGTGGTCCCTGGGCAGAATATCATTATATGCAGTGGTCCCTGTGTAGTGTATCATTATATACCGTGGTCCCTGGGTAGTTTACCATTATTTACATGGGTCCCTGGGCAGTATATCATTATATACAGTGGTCCCTGGGTAGAATATCATTATATACAGTGGTCCCTTGGTAGTGTATCATTATTTACAGTGGTCTCTGGGTTGTGTATCTTACTTACAGTGTGCCCTGGGTAGTTTACCATTATTTACAGTGGTCCCTGGGTCGTATATCATTATATACAGTGGTCCCTGGGTAGTGTATCACTATTTACAGTGGTCTCTGGGTAGTGTATCCTTATATACAGTGGTCCCTGGGTGGTATATCATTATGTACAGTGGTCCCTAGGTAGTTTACCATTATATACAGTGGTCTCTGGGTAGTGTATCATTATATACAGTGGTCCCTGGGTAGTGTATCATTATTTACAGTGGTCCCTGGATAGAGCATCATTATTTACAGTGACCCCTGGGTAGATTATTATCATTTGCAGTGGTCCTTTGTTGTATTGCATTTTTGACACGGGTCCCTGAGTAGTATCTCATTCTTTACAGTGGTCCCTGGGAAGCATATCGTTATTTACTGTGGTCCCTGTGCAGTATATCATTATGCACAGTGGTCCCTGGGTAGAATAACATTATATACAGTGGTCCCTGGTTAGAATATCATTATTTACAGTGTTCCATGGGTAGAATATCATTATTTACAGTGTTCCCTGGGTAGAATATCATTATTTACAGTGGTTCCTGGGAAGTGTATCATAATGTACAGTGGTCCCTGGCTAGTGTATCATTATATACAGTGGTCCCTGGGTAGAATATCATTAAATACAGTGGTCCCTGGGTCGTAAATCTTTATTTAGTGGTCCCTGGTTAGAATATCATTATTTACAGTGTTCCATGGGTAGAATATCATTATTTACAGTGCTCCCTGGGTAGAATATCATTATTTACAGTGTTCCCTGGTTAGAATATCACTATTTACAGTGTTCCCTGGGTAGAATATCATTATTTACAGTGGTCCCTGGGTAGTGTATCATTATATACAGTGGTCCCTGGGTAGTGTATCATTATATACAGTGATCCCTGGGTAGAATATCATTATATTCAGTTGTCCCTGGGTAGTGTATCATTATATACAGTGGTCCCTGGGTAGTTTACCATTATTTACAATGGTCCCTGGGCAGTATATCATTATTTACAGTGGTCCCTGGGTGGAATATCATTATATACAGTGGTCCCTTGGTAGTGAATCATTATTTACAGTGGTCTCTGGGTTGTGTATCTTATTTACAGTTTGCCCTTGGCAGTGTACCATTATTTACAGTGGTCCTTGGGTAATATATCATTATATACAGTGGTCCGTGTGTAGTGTATCGTTATTTACAGTGGTCTATCGGTAGTGTATCATTATATACAGTGGTCCCTGGGTAGAATATCATTATATACAGTGGTCCCTGGGTGGAATATCCTTATATACAGTGGTCCCTGGGTAGTATATCATTATGTACAGTGGTCCCTGGGTAGTTTACCATAATTAACAGTGGTCCCTGGGTAGTATATCATTAGATACAGTGGTCCCTGGGTAGTGTATCATTATTTACAGTGGTCTCTGGATAGTGTATCATTTTATACAGTGATCCCTGGGTAGAATATCATTATGTGCAGTGGTCCTTGGGTAGTGTATCAATACATATAGTGTTCCCTGGGTAGAATATCATTATTTACAGTGGTCCCTGGTTAGAATATCATTATTTACAGTGGTCCCTGGTTAGAATATCATTATTTACAGTGGTCCCTGGGAAGCATATCGTTATTTTCTGTGGTCCCTGTGCAGTATATTATTATGCACAGTGGTCCCTGGGTAGAATAACATTATATACAGTGGTCCTTGGTTAGAATATCATTATTTACAGTGGTCCCTGGGAAGCATATCGTTATTTACTGTGGTCCCTGTGCAGTATATCGTTATGCACAGTGGTCCCTGGGTAGAATACCATTATATACAGTGGTCCCTGGTTAGAATATCATTATTTACAGTGTTCCCTGGTTAGAATATCATTATTTACAGTGTTCCCTGGGTAGAATATCATTATTTACAGCGTTCCCTGGTTAGAATATCATTATTTACAGTGTTTCCTGGGTAGAATATCATTATTTACAGTGTTCCCTGGGTAGAATATCATTATTTACAGTGTTCCCTGGTTAGAATATCATTATTTACAGTGTTTCCTGGGTAGAATATCATTATTTAAAGTGGTCCCTGGGTAGTGTATCATTATATACAGTGGTCCCTGGGTAGAATATCATTATATACAGTGGTCCCTGGGTAGTGTATCATGATATACAGTGGTCCCTGGGTAGAATATAATTATATACAGTGGTCCCTGGGTCGTATATCATTATGTACAGTGATCCCTGGGTAGAATGTCATGATATACAGTGGTCCCTGGGTAGAATATCATTATATACAGTGGTCCCTTGGTAGTGTATCATTATTTACAGTGGTCTCTGGGTTGTGTATCTTAATTGCAGTGTGCCCTGTGTAGGATACTATTATTGACAGTGGTCCCTGGGTAATATATCATTATATACAGTGGTCCGTGTGTAGTGTATCATTATTTACAGTGGTCTCTGTGCAGAATATAATTATTTACAGTAGTCTCTGGGCAGTCTGTCATTACTTACAGTTGCCCCTGGTTAGAATATCATATTCACAATGTTCCCTGGGTAGAATATCATTATTTACAGTGGTCCCTCGTTAGAATATCATTATTTACAGTGTTCCCTGGGTTGTATATTATTATTTACAGTGGTCTATGTGCAGAATATAATTATTTACAGTAGTCTCTGGGCAGTCTGTCATTACTTACAGTTGTCCCTGGTTAGAATATCATTATTTACAGTGTTCCCTGGGTGGAATATCATTATTTTCAGTGATCCCTGGGTAGAATATCATTATTTACAGTGGTCACTGGTTAGAATATCATTATTTACAGTGTTCCCTGGGTAGAATATCATTATTTACAGTGTTCCCTGGTTAGAATATCATTATTTACTGAGGTCCCTGGGTAGAATATCATTATTTTCAGTGTTCCCTGGTTAGAATATCAATATTTACAGTGTTCCCTGAGTAGAATATCATTATTTACAGTGGTCCCTGGTTAGAATATCATTATTTGCAGTGTTCCCTGGGCAGTATATCATTATTTGCAGTGGTCTCTGGATAGTATATCATTATTTGCAGTGGTGCTTGGGTAGTGTATCATTATATACAGTGGTGCCTGGGTAGAATATCATTAGAAACAGTGGACCCTGGGTAGTATATCATTATGTACAGTGGTCCCTTGGTCGTTTACCATTTTTTACAGTGGTCCATGGGTAGTATATCTTTAGATACAGTGGTCCCTGGGTAGAATATCATTAGAAACAGAGGTCCCTGGGTAGTATATCATTATGTACAGTGGTCCGTTGGTCGTTTACCATTTTGTACAGTGGTCCCTGGGTAGTATATCATTAGATACAGTGGTCCCTGGGGAGAATATTATGATATACAGTGGTCCCTGGGTAGTGTATCATTATATACAGTGGTCCCTGGGTAGAATATCATTATATACAGTGGTCCCTGTGTCGTATATCATTATGTACAGTGGTCCCTGGGTAGTATATCATTATTTACAGTGTTCCCTGGGTAGAATATCATTATTTACAGTGGATCCTGGGTAGAATATCATTATTTCCAGTGTTCCCTGGGTTGTATATCATTATTTACAGTGGTCTCTGTGCAGAATATAATTATTTACAGTAGTCTCTGGGCAGTCTGTCATTACTTACAGTTGCCCCTGGTTAGAATATCATTATTTACAATGTTCCCTGGGTAGAATATCATTATTTACAGTGGTCCCTGGTTAGAATATCATTATTTACAGTGTTCCCTGGGTTGTATATCATTATTTACAGTGGTCTATGCGCAGAATATAATTATTTACAGTAGTCTCTGGGCAGTCTGTCATTACTTACAGTTGTCCCTGGTTAGAATATCATTATTTACAGTGTTCCCTGGGTGGAATATCATTATTTTCAGAGATCCCTGGGTAGAATATCATTATTTACAGTGGTCACTGGTTAGAATATCATTATTTACAGTGTTCCCTAGGTAGAATATCATTATTTACAGTTTTCTCTGGTTAGAATATCATTATTTACTGTGGTCCCTGGGTAGAATATCATTATTTTCAGTGTTCCCTGGTTAGAATATCAATATTTACAGTGTTCCCTGAGTAGAATATCATTATTTACAGTGGTCCCTGGTTAGAATATCATTATTTGCAGTGTTCCCTGGGCAGTATATCATTATTTGCAGTGGTCTCTGGATAGTATATCATTATTTGCAGTGGTGCTTGGGTAGTGTATCATTATATACAGTGGTCCCTGGGTAGAATATCATAAGAAACAGTGGACCCTGGGTAGTATATCATTATGTACAGTGGTCCCTTGGTCGTTTACCATTTTTTACAGTGGTCCATGGGTAGTATATATTTAGATACAGTGGTCCCTGGGTAGAATATCATTAGAAACAGTGGTCCCTGGGTAGTATATCATTATGTACAGTGGTCCCTTGGTCGTTTACCATTTTTTACAGTGGTCCCTGGGTAGTATATCATTATATACAGTGGTCCCTGGGTAGTGTATCATTATATACAGTGGTCCCTGGGTAGTTTACCATTATTTTCAGTGTTCCCTGGGCAGTATATCATTATTTACAGTGGTCACTGGGTAGAATATCATTATATACAGTGGTCCCTTGGTAGTGTATCATTATTTACAGTGGTCTCTGGGTTGTGTATCTTATTTACATTGTGCCCTGGGTAGTTTACCATTATTTACAGTGGTCTCTGGGTTGTGTATCTTATTTACATTGTGCCCTGGGTAGTTTACCATTATTTACAGTGGTCCCTGGGTAGTATCTCATTATATACAGTGGTCCCTGGGTAGAATATCATTGTATACAGTGGTCCCTGGGTAGAATATCATTATATACAGTGGTCCCTGGGTCGTATATCATTATGTACAGTGATCCCTGGGTAGAATATCATTATATACAGTGGTCCCTTGGTAGTGTATCATTATTTACAGTGGTCTCTGGGTTGTGTATCTTATTTACATTGTGCCCTGGGTAGTTTACCATTATTTACAGTGGTCCCTGGGTAGTATCTCATTATATACAGTGGTCCGTGTGTAGTGTATCGTTATTTACAGTGGTCTCTGGGTAGTGTATCATTATATACAGTGGTCCCTGGGTAGAATATCATTATATACAGTGGTCCCTGGGTAGAATATCCTTATATACAGTGGTCCCTGGGTGGTATATCATTATGTACAGTGGTCCCTGGGTAGTTTACCATTATTTACAGTGGACCCTGGGGAGTATAACATTAGATACAGTGGTCCCTGGGTAGTGTATCATTATTTACAGTGGGCTCTGGATAGTGTA
Source organism: Scyliorhinus torazame (assembly GCF_047496885.1). Lineage (NCBI taxonomy): Eukaryota > Metazoa > Chordata > Chondrichthyes > Carcharhiniformes > Scyliorhinidae > Scyliorhinus > Scyliorhinus torazame. The sequence goes on from NC_092711.1 coordinate 59,142,023, forward strand.
TCATTTTATACAGTGGTCCCTGGGCAGAATATCATTATATGCAGTGGTCCCTGGGTAGTGTATCATTATATACCGTGGTCCCTGGGTAGTTTACCATTATTTACATGGGTCCCTGGGCAGTATATCATTATATACAGTGGTCCCTGGGTAGAATATCATTATATACAGTGGTCCCTTGGTAGTGTATCATTATTTACAGTGGTCTCTGGGTTGTGTATCTTACTTACAGTGTGCCCTGGGTAGTTTACCATTATTTACAGTGGTCCCTGGGTCGTATATCATTATATACAGTGGTCCCTGGGTAGTGTATCACTATTTTCAGTGGTCTCTGGGTAGTGTATCCTTATATACAGTGGTCCCTGGGTGGTATATCATTATGTACAGTGGTCCCTCGGTAGTTTACCATTATATACAGTGGTCTCTGGGTAGTGTATCATTATATACAGTGGTCCCTGGGTAGTGTATCATTATTTACAGTGGTCCCTGGATAGAGCATCATTATTTACAGTGACCCCTGGTTAGATTATTATCATTTGCAGTGGTCCTTTGTTGTATTGTATTTTTGACACGGGTCCCTGAGTAGTATCTCATTCTTTACAGTGGTCCCTGGGAAGCATATCGTTATTTACTGTGGTCCCTGTGCAGTATATCATTATGCACAGTGGTCCCTGGGTAGAATAACATTATATACAGTGGTCCCTGGTTAGAATATCATTATTTACAGTGTTCCATGGGTAGAATATCATTATTTACAGTGTTCCCTGGGTAGAATATCATTATTTACAGTGGTTCCTGGGAAGTGTATCATAATGTATAGTGGTCCCTGGCTAGTGTATCATTATATACAGTGGTCCCTGGGTAGAATATCATTAAATACAGTGGTCCCTGGGTCGTAAATCATTATTTAGTGGTCCCTGGTTAGAATATCATTATTTACAGTGTTCCATGGGTAGAATATCATTATTTACAGTGCTCCCTGGGTAGAATATCATTATTTACAGTGTTCCCTGGTTAGAATATCACTATTTACAGTGTTCCCTGGGTAGAATATCATTATTTACAGTGGTCCCTGGGTAGTGTATCATTATATACAGTGGTCCCTGGGTAGTGTATCATTATATACAGTGATCCCTGGGTAGAATATCATTATATTCAGTTGTCCCTGGGTAGTGTATCATTATATACAGTGGTCCCTGGGTAGTTTACCATTATTTACAGTGGTCCCTGGGTAGTTTACCATTATTTACAATGGTCCCTGGGCAGTATATCATTATGTACAGTGGTCCCTGGGTAGTTTACCATAATTAACAGTGGTCCCTGGGTAGTATATCATTAGATACAGTGGTCCCTGGGTAGTGTATCATTATTTACAGTGGTCTCTGGATAGTGTATCATTTTATACAGTGATCCCTGGGTAGAATATCATTATGTGCAGTGGTCCTTGGGTAGTGTATCAATACATATAGTGTTCCCTGGGTAGAATATCATTATTTACAGTGGTCCCTGGTTAGAATATCATTATTTACAGTGGTCCCTGGTTAGAATATCATTATTTACAGTGGTCCCTGGGAAGCATATCGTTATTTTCTGTGGTCCCTGTGCAGTATATTATTATGCACAGTGGTCCCTGGGTAGAATAACATTATATACAGTGGTCCCTGGTTAGAATATCATTATTTACAGTGGACCCTGGGAAGCATATCGTTATTTACTGTGGTCCCTGTGCAGTATATCGTTATGCACAGTGGTCCCTGGGTAGAATACCATTATATACACTGGTCCCTGGTTAGAATATCATTATTTACAGTGTTCCCTGGTTAGAATATCATTATTTACAGTGTTTCCTGGGTAGAATATCATTATTTACAGTGTTCCCTGGGTAGAATATCATTATTTACAGTGTTCCCTGGTTAGAATATCATTATTTACAGTGTTTCCTGGGTAGAATATCATTATTTAAAGTGGTCCCTGGGTAGTGTATCATTATATACAGAGGTCCCTGGGTAGAATATCATTATATACAGTGGTCCCTGGGTAGTGTATCATGATATACAGTGGTCCCTGGGTAGAATATAATTATATACAGTGGTCCCTGGGTCGTATATCATTATGTACAGTGATCCCTGGGTAGAATATCATAAGAAACAGTGGACCCTGGGTAGTATATCATTATGTACAGTGGTCCCTTGGTCGTTTACCATTTTTTACAGTGGTCCATGGGTAGTATATATTTAGATACAGTGGTCCCTGGGTAGAATATCATTAGAAACAGTGGTCCCTGGGTAGTATATCATTATGTACAGTGGTCCCTTGGTCGTTTACCATTTTTTACAGTGGTCCCTGGGTAGTATATCATTATATACAGTGGTCCCTGGGTAGTGTATCATTATATACAGTGGTCCCTGGGTAGTTTACCATTATTTTCAGTGTTCCCTGGGCAGTATATCATTATTTACAGTGGTCACTGGGTAGAATATCATTATATACAGTGGTCCCTTGGTAGTGTATCATTATTTACAGTGGTCTCTGGGTTGTGTATCTTATTTACATTGTGCCCTGGTTAGTTTACCATTATTTACAGTGGTCTCTGGGTTGTGTATCTTATTTACATTGTGCCCTGGGTAGTTTACCATTATTTACAGTGGTCCCTGGGTAGTATCTCATTATATACAGTGGTCCCTGGGTAGAATATCATTGTATACAGTGGTCCCTGGGTAGAATATCATTATATACAGTGGTCCCTGGGTCGTATATCATTATGTACAGTGATCCCTGGGTAGAATATCATTATATACAGTGGTCCCTTGGTAGTGTATCATTATTTACAGTGGTCTCTGGGTTGTGTATCTTATTTACATTGTGCCCTGGGTAGTTTACCATTATTTACAGTGGTCCCTGGGTAGTATCTCATTATATACAGTGGTCCGTGTGTAGTGTATCGTTATTTACAGTGGTCTCTGGGTAGTGTATCATTATATACAGTGGTCCCTGGGTAGAATATCATTATATACAGTGGTCCCTGGGTAGAATATCCTTATATACAGTGGTCCCTGGGTGGTATATCATTATGTACAGTGGTCCCTGGGTAGTTTACCATTATTTACAGTGGACCCTGGGGAGTATAACATTAGATACAGTGGTCCCTGGGTAGTGTATCATTATTTACAGTGGGCTCTGGATAGTGTATCATTTTATACAGTGGTCCCTGGGCAGAATATCATTATATGCAGTGGTCCCTGGGTAGTGTATCATTATATACCGTGGTCCCTGGGTAGTTTACCATTATTTACATGGGTCCCTGGGCAGTATATCATTATATACAGTGGTCCCTGGGTAGAATATCATTATATACAGTGGTCCCTTGGTAGTGTATCATTATTTACAGTGGTCTCTGGGTTGTGTATCTTACTTACAGTGTGCCCTGGGTAGTTTACCATTATTTACAGTGGTCCCTGGGTCGTATATCATTATATACAGTGGTCCCTGGGTAGTGTATCACTATTTTCAGTGGTCTCTGGGTAGTGTATCCTTATATACAGTGGTCCCTGGGTGGTATATCATTATGTACAGTGGTCCCTCGGTAGTTTACCATTATATACAGTGGTCTCTGGGTAGTGTATCATTATATACAGTGGTCCCTGGGTAGTGTATCATTATTTACAGTGGTCCCTGGATAGAGCATCATTATTTACAGTGACCCCTGGTTAGATTATTATCATTTGCAGTGGTCCTTTGTTGTATTGTATTTTTGACACGGGTCCCTGAGTAGTATCTCATTCTTTACAGTGGTCCCTGGGAAGCATATCGTTATTTACTGTGGTCCCTGTGCAGTATATCATTATGCACAGTGGTCCCTGGGTAGAATAACATTATATACAGTGGTCCCTGGTTAGAATATCATTATTTACAGTGTTCCATGGGTAGAATATCATTATTTACAGTGTTCCCTGGGTAGAATATCATTATTTACAGTGGTTCCTGGGAAGTGTATCATAATGTATAGTGGTCCCTGGCTAGTGTATCATTATATACAGTGGTCCCTGGGTAGAATATCATTAAATACAGTGGTCCCTGGGTCGTAAATCATTATTTAGTGGTCCCTGGTTAGAATATCATTATTTACAGTGTTCCATGGGTAGAATATCATTATTTACAGTGCTCCCTGGGTAGAATATCATTATTTACAGTGTTCCCTGGTTAGAATATCACTATTTACAGTGTTCCCTGGGTAGAATATCATTATTTACAGTGGTCCCTGGGTAGTGTATCATTATATACAGTGGTCCCTGGGTAGTGTATCATTATATACAGTGATCCCTGGGTAGAATATCATTATATTCAGTTGTCCCTGGGTAGTGTATCATTATATACAGTGGTCCCTGGGTAGTTTACCATTATTTACAGTGGTCCCTGGGTAGTTTACCATTATTTACAATGGTCCCTGGGCAGTATATCATTATGTACAGTGGTCCCTGGGTAGTTTACCATAATTAACAGTGGTCCCTGGGTAGTATATCATTAGATACAGTGGTCCCTGGGTAGTGTATCATTATTTACAGTGGTCTCTGGATAGTGTATCATTTTATACAGTGATCCCTGGGTAGAATATCATTATGTGCAGTGGTCCTTGGGTAGTGTATCAATACATATAGTGTTCCCTGGGTAGAATATCATTATTTACAGTGGTCCCTGGTTAGAATATCATTATTTACAGTGGTCCCTGGTTAGAATATCATTATTTACAGTGGTCCCTGGGAAGCATATCGTTATTTTCTGTGGTCCCTGTGCAGTATATTATTATGCACAGTGGTCCCTGGGTAGAATAACATTATATACAGTGGTCCCTGGTTAGAATATCATTATTTACAGTGGACCCTGGGAAGCATATCGTTATTTACTGTGGTCCCTGTGCAGTATATCGTTATGCACAGTGGTCCCTGGGTAGAATACCATTATATACACTGGTCCCTGGTTAGAATATCATTATTTACAGTGTTCCCTGGTTAGAATATCATTATTTACAGTGTTTCCTGGGTAGAATATCATTATTTACAGTGTTCCCTGGGTAGAATATCATTATTTACAGTGTTCCCTGGTTAGAATATCATTATTTACAGTGTTTCCTGGGTAGAATATCATTATTTAAAGTGGTCCCTGGGTAGTGTATCATTATATACAGAGGTCCCTGGGTAGAATATCATTATATACAGTGGTCCCTGGGTAGTGTATCATGATATACAGTGGTCCCTGGGTAGAATATAATTATATACAGTGGTCCCTGGGTCGTATATCATTATGTACAGTGATCCCTGGGTAGAATATCATGATATACAGTGGTCCCTGGGTAGAATATCATTATATACAGTGGTCCCCTGGTAGTGTATCATTATTTACAGTGGTCTCTGGGTTGTGTATCTTAATTGCAGTGTGCCCTGTGTAGGATACTATTATTGACAGTGGTCCCTGGGTAATATATCATTATATACAGTGGTCCGTGTGTAGTGTATCGTTATTTACAGTGGTCTCTGGGTAGAGTATCATTATATACAGTGGTCCCTGGGTATAATATCATTATGTACAGTGGTCCCTGGGTAGAATATCCTTATATACAGTGGTCCCTGGGTAGTATATCATTATGTACAGTGGTCCCTGGGTAGTTTACCATAATTTACAGTGGTCCCTGGTTAGAATATCATTATTTACAGTGGTCTCTGGATAGTGTATCATTTTATACAGTGGTCGCTGGGGAGAATATCATTATATACTGTGGTCACTGGGTAGAATTTCATTATTTACAGTGGTCCCTTGTTAGAATATCATTATTTACAGTGGTCCCTGGTTAGAATATCATTATTTACAGTGGTCCCTGGGAAGCATATCGTTATTTACTGCGGTCCCTGTGCAGTATATCATTATGCACAGTGGTCCCTGGTTAGAATACCATTATACACAGTGGTACCTGGTTAGAATACCATTATACACAGTGGTCCCTGGTGAGAATATCATTATTTACAGTGTTCCCTGGGTAGAATATCATTATTTACAGTGGACGCTGGCTAGAATATCATTATTTACAGTGTTACCTGGGTTGTATATCATTATTTACAATGGTCTCTGAGCAGAATATAATTATTTACAGTAGTCCCTAGGCAGTCTGTCATTACTTACAGTGGTCTCTGTTTAGAATATCATTATTTACAGTGTTCCCTGGGTAGAATATCATTATTTACAGTGTTCCCTGTGTTGAATATCATTATTTACAGCGGTCCCTGGTTAGAATATCATTATTTACAGTGTTCCCTGGGTAGAATATCATTATTTACAGTTTTCCCTGGGTAGAATATCATTATTTACAGTGTTCCCTGGTTAGAATATCATTATTTACAGTGTTCCCTGAGTAGAATATCATTATTTACAGTGGTCCCTGGTTAGAATATCATTATTTGCAGTGGTCCCTGGGCAGTATATCTTTATTTGCAGTGGTCTCTGGATAGTATATCATTATTTGCAGTGGTCCTTGGGTAGAATATCATTATTTACAGTGGTCCCTGGATAGTAAATCATTATTTTCAGTGGTCCCTGGATGGAATATCCTTATTTACAGTGTTCTCTGGGTAGAATATCATTATTTACAGTGTTCCCTGGTTAGAATATCATTATTTACTGTGTTCCCTGGGTAGTATATCATTATTTAAAGTGGTCCCTGGGTAGGATCATTATATACAGTGGTCCCTGGGTAGAATATCATTAGATACAGTGGTCCCTGGGTAGTATATCGTTATGTACAGTGGTCCCTGGGTCGTTTACCATTATTTACAGCGATCCCTGGGTAGTATATCATTAGATACAGTGGTCCCTGGGTAGAATATCATGATATACAGTGGTCCCTGGGTAGTGTATAATTATATACAGTGGTCCCTGGGTAGAATATCATTATATACAGTGGTCCCTGTGTCGTATATCATTATGTACAGTGGACCCTGGGTAGTATATCATTATTTACAGTGTTCCCTGGGTAGAATATCATTATTTACAGTGGTTCCTGGGTAGAATATCATTATTTACAGTGTTCCCTGGGTTGTATATCATTATTTACAGTGGTCTCTGTGCAGAATATAATTATTTACAGTAGTCTCTGGGCAGTCTGTCATTACTTACAGTTGCCCCTGGTTAGAATATCATTATTTACAATGTTCCCTGGGTAGAATATCATTATTTACAGTGGTCCCTGGTTAGAATATCATTATTTACAGTGTTCCCTGGGTTGTATATCATTATTTACAGTGGTCTCTGTGCAGAATATAATTATTTACAGTAGTCTCTGGGCAGTCTGCCATTACTTACAGTTGTCCCTGGTTAGAATATCATTATTTACAGTGTTCCCTGGGTGGAATATCATTATTTTCAGTGTTCCCTGGGTAGAATATCATTATTTACAGTGGTCCCTGGTTAGAATATCATTATTTACAGTGTTCCCTGGGTAGAATATCATTATTCACAGTGTTCCCTGGGTAGAATATCATTATTTTCAGTGTTCCCTGGTTAGAATATCAATATTTACAGTGTTCCCTGAGTAGAATAGCATTATTTACAGTGGTCCCTTGTTAGAATATCATTATTTGCAGTGTTCCCAGCGCAGTATATCATTATTTGCAGTGATCTCTGGATAGTATATCATTATTTGCAGTGGTGCTTGGGTAGAATAACATTATTTATAGTGGTCCCTGGGTAGTATATCATTATTTTCATTGTCCCTGGTTAGAATATCATTATTTACAGTGTTCCCTGGGTAAAATATCATTATTCAGAGTGTTCCCTGGTTATAATATCATTATTTACAGTGTTCCCTGGGTAGTATATCATTATTTACAGTGGTCCCTGGGTAGTGTATCATTATATACAGTAGTCCCTGGGTAGAATATCATTAGAAACAGTGGTCCCTGGGTAGTATATCATTATGTACAGTGGTCCCTTGGTCGTTTACCATTTTTTACAGTGGTCCCTGGGTAGTATATCATTAGATACAGTGGTCCCTGGGTAGAATATTATGATATACAGTGGTCCCTGGGTAGTTTATCATTATATACAGTTTTCCCTGGGTAGAATATCATTATATACAGTGGTCCCTGGGTCGTATATCATTATGTACAGTGATCCCTGGGTAGAATATCATTATATACAGTGGTCCCTGGGTAGTGTATCATTATATACAGTGGTCCCTGGGTAGTTTACCATTATTTTCAGTGTTCCCTGGGCAGTATATCATTATTTACAGTGGTCACTGGGTAGAATATCATTATATACAGTGGTCCCTTGGTAGTGTATCATTATTTACAGTGGTCTCTGGGTTGTGTATCTTATTTACATTGTGCCCTGGGTAGTTTACCATTATTTACAGTGGTCCCTGGGTAGTGTATCATTATATACAGTGGTCCCTGGGTTGAAAATCATTATATACAGTGGTCCCTGGGTAGTTTACCATTATTTACAGTGGACTCTGGGTAGTATATCATTAGATCCAGTGGTCCCTGTGTAGTGCATCATTATTTACAGTGGTCTCTGGATAGTGTATCATTTTATACAGTGGTCCCTGGGTAGAATATCATTATATGCAGTGGTCCCTGGGGAGTGTATCATTATATACCGTGGTCCCTGGGTAGTTTACCATTATTTACAGTGGACCCTGGGTAGTATAACATTAGATACAGTTGTCCCTGGGTAGTGTATCATTATTTACAGTGGTCTCTGGATAGTGTATCATTTTATACAGTGGTCCCTGGGTTGTGTATCTTATTTACATTGTGCCCTGGGTAGTTTACCATTATTTACAGTGGTCCCTGGGTAGTATCTCATTAGATACAGTTGTCCCTGGGTAGTGTATCATTATTTACAGTGGTCTCTGGATAGTGTATCATTTTATACAGTGGTCCCTGGGTTGTGTATCTTATTTACATTGTGCCCTGGGTAGTTTACCATTATTTACAGTGGTCCCTGGGTAGTATCTCATTATATACAGTGGTCCGTGTGTAGTGTATCGTTATTTACAGTGGTCTCTGTGTAGTGTATCATTATATACAGTGGTCCCTGGGTAGAATATCATTGTATACAGTGGTCCCTGGGTAGAATATCCTTATATACAGTGGTCCCTGGGTGGTATATCATTATGTACAGTGGTCCCTGGGTAGTTTACCATTATTTACACTGGACCCTGGGTAGTATAACATTAGATACAGTGGTCCCTGGGTAGTGTATCATTATTTACAGTGGTCTCTGGATAGTGTATCTTTTTATACAGTGGTCCCTGGGTAGAATATCATTATATGCAGTGGTCCCTGGGTAGTGTATCATTATATACCGTGGTCCCTGGGTAGTTTACCATTTTTTGCATGGGTCCCTGGGCAGTATATCATTATATACAGTGGTCCCTGGGTAGAATATCATTATATACAGTGGTCCCTGGGTAGTGTATCACTATTTAGAGTGGTTTCTGGGTAGTGTATCCTTATATACAGTGGTCCCTGGGTAGTGTATCATTATTTACAGTGGTCCCTGGGTAGTATATCATTATTTACAGTGGTCCCAGGGTAGAATATCATTATTTACAGTGGTCCCTGGGTAGAATATCATTATGTACAGTGGTCCCTGGGTAGTATATCATTATTTACAGTGGTCCCTGGGTAGTACATCATTATATACAGTGGTCCCTGGGTAGTATATCATTATGTACAGTGGTCCCTGGGTAGTATATCATTATTTACAGTGGTCTCTGGGAAGTGTATCATTATATACAGTGGTCCCTGGGTAGAATATCATTATATACAGTGGTTCCTGGGTAGTGTATCATTATATAATAACAGGAATGCGGAATATTTGGCTAATGATAAAGTTCTTGAAAGTGTGGATGAGCAGAGGGATCTAGGTGTCCATGTACATAGATCCCTGAAAGTTGCCACCCAGGTTGATAGGGTTGTGAAGAAGGCCTATGGAGTGTTGGCCTTTATTGGTAGAGGGATTGAGTTCCGGAGTCGGGAGGTCATGTTGCAGCTGTACAGAACTCTGGTACGGCCGCATTTGGAGTATTGCGTACAGTTCTGGTCACCGCATTATAGGAAGGACGTGGAGGCTTTGGAGCGGGTGCAGAGGAGATTTACCAGGATGTTGCCTGGTATGGAGGGAAAATCTTATGAGGAAAGGCTGATGGACTTGAGGTTGTTTTCGTTGGAGAGAAGAAGGTTAAGAGGAGACTTAATAGAGGCATACAAAATGATCAGGGGGTTGGATAGGGTGGACAGTGAGAGCCTTCTCCCGCGGATGGATATGGCTGGCACGAGGGGACATAACTTTAAACTGAGGGGTAATAGATATAGGACAGAGGTCAGAGGTAGGTTCTTTACGCAAAGAGTAGTGAGGCCGTGGAATGCCCTACCTGCTAGAGTAGTGAACTCGCCAACTTTGAGGGCATTTAAAACTTTATTGGATAAACATATGGATGATAATGGCATAGTGTAGATTAGATGGCTTTTGTTTCGGTGCAACATCGTGGGCCGAAGGGCCTGTACTGCGCTGTATTGTTCTATGTTCTATGTTCTATATGCAGTGGTCCCTGGGTAGTTTACCATTATTTACAGTTGTTCCTTGTGTAGAATATCACTTTTTACTGTGGTCCCTTGGTAGTGATTCATTATTTACAGTGGTCTCTGGGTAGTGTATCATTATATACAGTGGTCCCTGGGTAGTATATAATTATTTACAGTGGTCCCTGGGTAGTTTACCATTATTGACAGTGGTCCCTGGGTCGTATATCATCATTTACAATGGTCCCTGGGTAGAATATCATAATTTACAGTGGTCCTTGGGTTGTATATCATTATTTACAGTGGTCTCTGTGCAGAAGATAATTATTTACAGTAGTCCCTTGGCAGTCTGTCATTACCTACAGTGGTCACTGGGGAGAATATCATTATTTACAGTGGTCCCGGTTAGTGTATCATTATCTACCGTTGTCCCTGAGTAGAATATCATTATCTTCAGCGGTTCCTGGGTTGTATGCCATTATGTACAGAGGCCTTAGGTAGGTAGCATCATTTACAGTGACCACTGGATAGTATTTCATTAGTTGCAGTGGCCCCTGGGCAGTATATCATTATTTACAGTTGTCCCTGGATAGTGCATCTTTATTTACAGTGACCCCTGATTAGATTATTATCATTTGCAGTGGTCCTTTGTTGTATTGCATTTTTGACACGGGTCCCTGAGTAGTATCTCATTATTTACAGTGGTCCCTGGGAAGCATATCGTTATTTACTCTGGTCCCTGTGCAGTATATCATTATGCACAGTGGTCCCTGGGTAGAATAACATTATATACAGTGGTCCCTGGTTAGAATATCATTATTTACAGTGTTCCATGGGTATAATATCATTATTTACAGTGGTCCCTGGTTAGAATATCATTATTTACAGTGTTCCATGGGTAGAATATCATTATTTACAGTGTTCCCTGGGTAGAATATCATTATTTACAGTGGTTCCTGGGTAGTGTATCATAATATACAGTGGTCCCTGGGTAGTGTATCATTATATACAGTGGTCCCTGGGTAGAATATCATTAAATACAGTGGTCCCTGGGTCGTAAATCATTATTTAGTGGTCCCTGGTTAGAATATCATTATTTACCGTGTTCCATGCGTAGAATATCATTATTTACAGTGTTCCCTGGTTAGAATATCATTATTTACAGTGTTCCCTGGGTAGAATATCATTATTTACAGTGGTCCCTGGGTTGTGTATCATTACATACAGTGGTCCCTGGGTAGTGTATCATTATATACAGTGATCCCTGGGTAGAATATCATTATATTCAGTTGTCCCTGGGTAGTGTATCATTATATACAGTGGTCCCTGGGTAGTTTACCATTATTTACAATGGTCCCTGGGCAGTATATCATTATTTACAGTGGTCCCTGGGTAGAATATCATTATATACAGTGGTCCCTTGGTAGTGAATCATTATTTACAGTGGTCTCTGGGTTGTGTATCTTATTTACAGTGTGCCCTTGGTAGTGTACCATTATTTACAGTGGTCCTTGGGTAATATATCATTATATACAGTGGTCCGTGTGTAGTATATAATTATTTACAGTGGTCCCTGGGTAGTTTACCATTATTGACAGTGGTCCCTGGGTCGTATATCATCATTTACAATGGTCCCTGGGTAGAATATCATAATTTACAGTGGTCCTTGGGTTGTATATCATTATTTACAGTGGTCTCTGTGCAGAAGATAATTATTTACAGTAGTCCCTTGGCAGTCTGTCATTACCTACAGTGGTCACTGGGGAGAATATCATTATTTACAGTGGTCCCGGTTAGTGTATCATTATCTACCGTTGTCCCTGAGTAGAATATCATTATCTTCAGCGGTTCCTGGGTTGTATGCCATTATGTACAGAGGCCTTAGGTAGGTAGCATCATTTACAGTGACCACTGGATAGTATTTCATTAGTTGCAGTGGCCCCTGGGCAGTATATCATTATTTACAGTGGTCCCTGGGAAGCATATCGTTACTTTCTGTGGTCCCTGTGCAGTATATCGTTATGCACAGTGGTCCCTGGGTAGAATACCATTATATACAGTGGTCCCTGGTTAGAATATCATTATTTACAGTGTTCCCTGGGTAGAATATCATTATTTACAGTGTTCCCTGGATAGAATATCATTATTTACAGTGTTCCCTGGGTAGAATATCATTATTTACAGCGGTCCCTGGGTAGTGTATCATTATATACAGTGGTCCCTGGGTAGAATATCATGAGATACAGTGGTCCCAGGGTAGTATATCATTATGTACAGTGGTCCCTGGGTCGTTTACCATTATTTACAGTGGTCCCTGGGTGTTATATAATTAGATACAGAGGCCCCTCTGTAGAATATCATTATATACAGTGGTCCCTGGGTAGTGTATCATTATATACAGTGGTCCCTGGGTAGAATATCATTATATACAGTGGTCCCTGGTTAGATTATCATTATTTACAGTGGTCCCTGGGTAGTGTATAATTATATACAGTGGTCCCTGGGTAGAATATCATGAGATACAGTGGTCCCTGGGTAGTGAATCATTATTTACAGTAGTCTCTGGGTTGTGTATCTTATTTACAGTGTGCCCTTGGTAGTGTACCATTATTTACAGTGGTCCTTGGGTAATATATCATTATATACAGTGGTCCGTGTGTAGTGTATCGTTATTTACAGTGGTCTATGGGTAGTGTATCATTATATACAGTGGTCCCTGGGTAGAATATCATTATATACAGTGGTCCCTGGGTAGAATATCCTTATATACAGTGGTCCCTGGGTAGAATATCATTATTTACAGTGTTCCATGGGTAGAATATCATTATTTACAGTGTTCCCTGGGTAGAATATCATTATTTACAGTGGTTCCTGGGTAGTGTATCATAATATACAGTGGTCCCTGGGTAGTTTATCATTATATACAGTGGTCCCTGGGTAGAATATCATTAAATACAGTGGTCCCTGGGTCGTAAATCATTATTTAGTGGTCCCTGGTTAGAATATCATTATTTACAGTGTTCCATGCGTAGAATATCATTATTTACAGTGCTCCCTGGGTAGAATATCATTATTTACAGTGGTCCCTGGGTAGAATATCATTATTTACAGTGTTCCCTGGGTAGAATATCATTATTTACAGTGGTCCCTGGGTTGTGTATCATTATGTACAGTGGTCCCTGGGTAGTTTACCATAATTAACAGTGGTCCCTGGGTAGTATATCATTAGATACAGTGGTCCCTTGTTAGTGTATCATTATTTACAGTGGTCTCTGGATAGTGTATCATTTTATACAGTGATCCCTGGGTAGAATATCATTATATGCAGTGGTGTCTGGGTAGTGTATCAATATATATAGTGTTCCCTGGGTAGAATATCATTATTTACAGTGGTCCGTGGTTAGAATATCATTATTTACAGTGGTCCCTGGTTAGAATATCATTATTTACAGAGGTCCCTGGGTAGTGTATCATTATATACAGTGGTCCCTGGGTAGTGTATCATTATATACAGTGATCCCTGGGTAGAATATCATTATATTCAGTTGTCCCTGGGTAGTGTATCATTATATACAGTGGTCCCTGGGTAGTTTACCATTATTTACAATGGTCCCTGGGCAGTATATCATTATTTACAGTGGTCCCTGGGTAGAATATCATTATATACAGTGGTCCCTTGTTAGTGAATCATTATTTACAGTAGTCTCTGGGTTGTGTATCTTATTTACAGTGTGCCCTTGGTAGTGTACCATTATTTACAGTGGTCCTTGGGTAATATATCATTATATACAGTGGTCCGTGTGTAGTGTATCGTTATTTACAGTGGTCTATGGGTAGTGTATCATTATATACAGTGGTCCCTGGGTAGAATATCATTATATAAGTGGTCCCTGGGTCGTATATCATTATGTACAGTGATCGCTGGGTAGAATATCATTATATACAGTGGTCCCTGGGTAGTGTATCATTATATACAGTCGTCCCTGGTTAGCTTACCATTATTTACAGTGGTCCCTGGGTAGAATATCATTATATACAGTGGTCCCTTGGTCGTGTATCATTATTTACAGTGGTCCCTGGGTAGAATATCATCAGATACAGTGGTCCCAGGGTAGTATATCATTATGTACAGTGGTCCCTGGGTCGTTTACCATTATTTACAGTGGTCCCTGGGTAGTATATCATTAGATACAGTGGCCCCTCGGTAGAATATCATTATATACAGTGGTCCCTGGGTAGTGTATCATTATATACAGTGGTCCCTGGGTAGAATATCATTATTTACAGTGTTCCCTGGTTAGAATATCATTATTTACAGTGTTCCCTGGGTAGAATATCATTATTTACAGTGTTCCCTGGTTAGAATATCATTATTTACAGTGTTCCCTGGGTAGAATATCATTATTTACAGCGGTCCCTGGGTAGTGTATCATTATATACAGTGGTCCCTGGGTAGAATATCATGAGATACAGTGGTCCCAGGGTAGTATATCATTATGTACAGTGGTCCCTGGGTCGTTTACCATTATTTACAGTGGTCCCTGGGTAGTATATCATTAGATACAGTGGCCCCTCGGTAGAATATCATTATATACAGTGGTCCCTGGGTAGTGTATCATTATATACAGTGGTCCCTGGGTAGAATATCATTATATACAGTGGTCCCTGGTTAGAATATCATTATTTACAGTGTCCCCTGGGTAGAATATCATTATTTACAGTGGTCCCTGGTTACAATATCATTATTTACAGTGTTCTCTGGGTAGAATATCATTATTTACAGTGTTCCCTCGGTAGAATATCATTATTTACAGTGTTCCCTGGTTAGAATATCATTATTTACAGTGTTCCCTGGGTAGAATATCATTATTTACAGTGGTCCCTGGGTAGTGTATCATTATATATAGTGGTCCCTGGGTAGAATATCATGAGATACAGTGGTCCCTGGGTAGTATATCATTATGTACCGTGGTCCCTGGGTCGTTTACCATTATTTACAGTGGTCCCTGGGTAGTATATCGTTAGATACAGTGGTCCCTGGGTAGAATATCATTATATAAGTGGTCCCTGGGTCGTATATCATTATGTACAGTGATCGCTGGGAAGAATATCATTATATACAGTGGTCCCTGGGTAGCTTACCATTGTTTACAGTGGTCCCTGTGCAGTATATCATTATTTACAGTGGTCCCTGGGTAGAATATCATTATATACAGTGGTCCCTTGGTCGTGTGTCATTATTTACACTGGTCTCTGGGTTGTGTATCTTATTTACAGTGTGCCCTGGGTAGTTTACCATTTTTTACAGTGGTCCCTGGGTAGAATATCCTTATATACAGTGATCGCTGGCTAGTATATCATTATGTACAGTGGTCCCTGGGTAGTTTACCATTATTTACACTGGACCCTGGGTAGTATAAATTAGATACAGTGGTCCCTGGGTAGTGTATCATTATTTACAGTGGTCTCTGGATAGTGTATCATTTTATAAGTGGTCCCTGGGTAAATTATCATTATATGCAGTGGTCCCTGGGTAGTGTATCATTATATACAGTGTTCCTTGGGTAGAATATCATTATTTACAGTGGTCCCTGGTTAGAAGATCATTATTTATTGTGGTCCCTGATTAGAATATCATAATTTACAGTGGTCCCTGGGAAGCATATCGTTATTTACTGTGGTCCCTGTGCAGTATATCATTATGAACAGTGGTCCCAGGGTAGAATATCATTATTTACAGTGTTCCATGGGTTGTATATCATTATTTACAGTGGTCTCTGTGCAGAATGTAATTATTTACAGTAGTCTCTGGGCAGTCTGTCATTACTTACAGTTGTCCCTGGTTAGAATATCATTATTTACAGTGTTCCCTGGGTAGAATATCATTATTTTCAGTGTTCCCTGGGTAGAATATCATTATTTACAGTGTTCCCAGGTTAGAATATCAATATTTTCAGTGTTCCCTGGTTAGAATATCAATATTTACAGTGTTCCCTGAGTAGAATATCATTATTTACAGTGGTCCGTGGTTAGAATATCATTATTTGCAGTGGTCCCTGGGCAGTATATCATTATTTGCAGTGGTCTCTGGATAGTATATCATCATTTGCAGAGGTCCTTGGGTAGAATATCATTATTTACAGTGGTCCCTGGATAGTATATCATTATTTTCAGTGGTCCCTGGTTAGAATATCATTATTTACAGTGTCCCCTGGGTAGAATATCATTATATTCAGCGGTACCTGGGTGGTAAATCATTATTTACAGTGGTTCCTGCGTAGTATATCATTATTTATACCGGTCACTGTGTTGTATACCATTATTTACTGTGGCCTTGGGTAGGTATCATCATTTACAGTGGACCCTGGGTAGAATATCATTATTTACAGTGGTCCCTGTGAAGAAAACGATTATTTACAGTTGTCCCTGGGTAGAATATCAATATTTACAGTGGTTCCTTTGAAGAACATAATTGTTTACAGTGGTCGCTGAGTAGTATATCATTATTTACAGTGGTCCCTGAGAAGAATATGATTATTTACAGTGGGCCCTGGGTAATATATCATTATTTACAGTGGTGCCTGTGAAGAATATGATTATTTCCAATGGTCCGTGGGCGGTATCTCATTATTTACAGTGGTCCCTGTGAAGAATATCATTATTTACAGTGGTCCCTGTGAAGAAAATGATTATTTTCAGTGGTCGCTGGGTAGGATGTAATTATTTGCAGTGGTCCCTGGGAAGTATATCGTAATTTACAGTGGTCCCTGGGTAGAATATCATTATTTACATTGGTCCCTGGGTAGTATATCATTATTTACAGTGGTCACAGGGTAGTATAGCATTTTTTACAGTGGTCCCTGCGTAGTATATCGTAATTTACAGTGGTCCCCGGGGAGTATGTCATTATTTACAGTGGTCCCTGGGTTGTATACCATTATTTACATTGCCCCCAGGTAGTGTTTCATTATTTACAGGGATCCCTCTGCAGTACATCATTATTTGCAGTGGTCCCTGAGCAGTATATCATTATTTACAGTTGTCCTTGGGTAGGATATCATTATTTACAGTGTTCCCTGTATAGTATATCTTTATTTACTGTTGTTCCTGGGCAACGTATCATTATTTAAAGTGTTCCCTGGGTAGTATATTATTAATTACAGTGGTCCCAGTGTGGTATATCATTATTGACAGTGTTCACAGTGTGGTATATCATGATTTACAGTTGTCCCTGGACAGTATGTCCTGAATTATAGTGTGCCCTGTGTAATACATCTTTATTTACAGTGGCTCCTGGATAGTATTTCATTATTTACAGTGTCCCTGGGCAATATATCAGGATTCATAGTGGTCCCTGGGTAATATATCGTTATTTACAGTGGTCCATGGTGCAGTATACCATTATTTGCAGTGGTCCCTGGTAAATATATCATTAATCACAGTCGTCCCTGGGTAGTTTTTAATTATTTACAGTTGTCCCTGGGCAGGATATAATTATTTACAGT